>NC_137872.1:1968342-2068342 GCF_963924005.1 Protomyctophum bolini
AGTATGCCGTACGATATGGGCTATAGCCCACGGTCCAAAATGATGAGAAACGAGGCTAACTTTTTTTTTCAAATTTCAAAAAACATGGGGCTATAACCCACCGTTTTTTTCATTTTTCATTTTTTCAAATCCTCAAAAATGATGAAAAACGGCGTTGCGTATAGTATGCCGTACGATATGGGCTATAGCCCACGGTCCAAAATGATGAGAAACGAGGCTAACTTTTTTTTTCAAAATTTCAAAAAACATGGGCTATAACCCACCGTTTTTTTCATTTTTCATTTTTTTCAAATCCTCAAAAATGATGAAAAACGGCGTGCCATAGTATGCCGTACGATATGGGCTATAGCCCACGGTCCAAAATGATGAGAAACGAGGCTAACTTTTTTTTTCAAAATTTCAAAAACATGGGCTATAACCCACCGTTTTTTTCATTTTTCATTTTTTTCAAATCCTCAACAATGATGAAAAACGGCGTGCCATAGTATGCCGTACGATATGGGCTATAGCCCACGGTCCAAAATGATGAGAAACGAGGCTAACTTTTTTTTTCAAAATTTCAAAAAACATGGGCTATAACCCACCGTTTTTTTTCATTTTTCATTTTTTTCAAATCCTCAAAATGATGAAAAACGGCGTGCCATAGTATGCCGTACGATATGGGCTATAGCCCACGGTCCAAAATGATGAGAAACGAGGCTAACTTTTTTTTTCAAAATTTCAAAAAACATGGGCTATAACCCACCGTTTTTTTCATTTTTCATTTTTTTCAAATCCTCAAAAATGATGAAAAACGGCGTGCCATAGTATGCCGTACGATATGGGCTATAGCCCACGGTCCAAAATGATGAGAAACGAGGCTAACTTTTTTTTTCAAAATTTCAAAAAACATGGGCTATAACCCACCGTTTTTTTCATTTTTCATTTTTTCAAATCCTCAAAAATGATGAAAAACGGCGTGCCATAGTATGCCGTACGATATGGGCTATAGCCCACGGTCCAAAATGATGAGAAACGAGGCTAACTTTTTTTTTCAAAATTTCAAAAAACATGGGCTATAACCCACCGTTTTTTTCATTTTTCATTTTTTTCAAATCCTCAAAAATGATGAAAAACGGCGTGCCATAGTATGCCGTACGATATGGGCTATAGCCCACGGTCCAAAATGATGAGAAACGAGGCTAACTTTTTTTTTCAAATTTCAAAAAACATGGGCTATAACCCACCGTTTTTTTCATTTTTCATTTTTTTCAAATCCTCAAAAATGATGAAAAACGGCGTGCCATAGTATGCCGTACGATATGGGCTATAGCCCACGGTCCAAAATGATGAGAAACGAGGCTAACTTTTTTTTTCAAAATTTCAAAAAACATGGGCTATAACCCACCGTTTTTTTCATTTTTCACTTTTTTTCAAATCCTCAAAAATGATGAAAAACGGCGTGCCATAGTATGCCGTACGATATGGGCTATAGCCCACGGTCCAAAATGATGAGAAACGAGGCTAACTTTTTTTTTCAAAATTTCAAAAAACATGGGCTATAACCCACCGTTTTTTTCATTTTTCATTTTTTTCAAATCCTCAAAAATGATGAAAAACGGCGTGCCATAGTATGCCGTACGATATGGGCTATAGCCCACGGTCCAAAATGATGAGAAACGAGGCTAACTTTTTTTTTCAAAATTTCAAAAAACATGGGCTATAACCCACCGTTTTTTTCATTTTTCATTTTTTTCAAATCCTCAAAAATGATGAAAAACGGCGTGCCATAGTATGCCGTACGATATGGGCTATAGCCCACGGTCCAAAATGATGAGAAACGAGGCTAACTTTTTTTTTCAAAATTTCAAAAAACATGGGCTATAACCCACCGTTTTTTTCATTTTTCATTTTTTTCAAATCCTCAAAAATGATGAAAAACGGCGTGCCATAGTATGCCGTACGATATGGGCCTATAGCCCACGGTCCAAAATGATGAGAAACGAGGCTAACTTTTTTTTTCAAAATTTCAAAAAACATGGGCTATAACCCACCGTTTTTTTCATTTTTCATTTTTTTCAAATCCTCAAAAATGATGAAAAACGGCGTGCCATAGTATGCCGTACGATATGGCCTATAGCCCACGGTCCAAAATGATGAGAAACGAGGCTAACTTTTTTTTTCAAAATTTCAAAAAACATGGGCTATAACCCACCGTTTTTTTTCATTTTTCATTTTTTTCAAATCCTCAAAATGATGAAAAACGGCATGCCATAGTATGCCGTACGATATGGGCTATAGCCCACGGTCCAAAATGATGAGAAACGAGGCTAACTTTTTTTTTCAAAATTTCAAAAAACATGGGCTATAACCCACCGTTTTTTTCATTTTTCATTTTTTCAAATCCTCAAAAATGATGAAAAACGGCGTGCCATAGTATGCCGTACGATATGGCCTATAGCCCACGGTCCAAAATGATGAGAAACGAGGCTAACTTTTTTTTTCAAAATTTCAAAAAACATGGGCTATAACCCACCGTTTTTTTCATTTTTCATTTTTTTCAAATCCTCAAAAATGATGAAAAACGGCGTGCCATAGTATGCCGTACGATATGGGCTATAGCCCACGGTCCAAAATGATGAGAAACGAGGCTAACTTTTTTTTTCAAAATTTCAAAAAACATGGGCTATAACCCACCGTTTTTTTCATTTTTCATTTTTTTCAAATCCTCAAAAATGATGAAAAACGGCGTGCCATAGTATGCCGTACGATATGGGCTATAGCCCACGGTCCAAAATGATGAGAAACGAGGCTAACTTTTTTTTTCAAAATTTCAAAAAACATGGGCTATAACCCACCGTTTTTTTCATTTTTCATTTTTTTCAAATCCTCAAAAATGATGAAAAACGGCGTGCCATAGTATGCCGTACGATATGGCCTATAGCCCACGGTCCAAAATGATGAGAAACGAGGCTAACTTTTTTTTTCAAAATTTCAAAAAACATGGGCTATAACCCACCGTTTTTTTCATTTTTCATTTTTTTCAAATCCTCAAAAATGATGAAAAACGGCGTGCCATAGTATGCCGTACGATATGGGCTATAGCCCACGGTCCAAAATGATGAGAAACGAGGCTAACTTTTTTTTTCAAAATTTCAAAAAACATGGGCTATAACCCACCGTTTTTTTCATTTTTCATTTTTTTCAAATCCTCAAAAATGATGAAAAACGGCGTGCCATAGTATGCCGTACGATATGGCCTATAGCCCACGGTCCAAAATGATGAGAAACGAGGCTAACTTTTTTTTTCAAAATTTCAAAAAACATGGGCTATAACCCACCGTTTTTTTCATTATTTTCATTTTTTTCAAATCCTCAAAAATGATGAAAAACGGCGTGCCATAGTATGCCGTACGATATGGGCTATAGCCCACGGTCCAAAATGATGAGAAACGAGGCTAACTTTTTTTTTCAAAATTTCAAAAAACATGGGCTATAACCCACCGTTTTTTTCATTTTTCATTTTTTTCAAATCCTCAAAAATGATGAAAAACGGCGTGCCATAGTATGCCGTACGATATGGGCTATAGCCCACGGTCCAAAATGATGAGAAACGAGGCTAACTTTTTTTTTCAAAATTTCAAAAAACATGGGCTATAACCCACCGTTTTTTTCATTTTTCATTTTTTTCAAATCCTCAAAAATGATGAAAAACGGCGTGCCATAGTATGCCGTACGATATGGGCTATAGCCCACGGTCCAAAATGATGAGAAACGAGGCTAACTTTTTTTTTCAAAATTTCAAAAAACATGGGCTATAACCCACCGTTTTTTTCATTTTTCACTTTTTTTCAAATCCTCAAAAATGATGAAAAACGGCGTGCCATAGTATGCCGTACGATATGGCCTATAGCCCACGGTCCAAAATGATGAGAAACGAGGCTAACTTTTTTTTTCAAAATTTCAAAAAACATGGGCTATAACCCACCGTTTTTTTCATTTTTCATTTTTTTCAAATCCTCAAAAATGATGAAAAACGGCGTGCCATAGTATGCCGTACGATATGGGCTATAGCCCACGGTCCAAAATGATGAGAAACGAGGCTAACTTTTTTTTTCAAAATTTCAAAAAACATGGGCTATAACCCACCGTTTTTTTCATTTTCATTTTTTTCAAATCCTCAAAAATGATGAAAAACGGCGTACCATAGTATGCCGTACGATATGGGCTATAGCCCACGGTCCAAAATGATGAGAAACGAGGCTAACTTTTTTTTTCAAAATTTCAAAAAACATGGGCTATAACCCACCGTTTTTGTCATTTTTCATTTTTTTCAAATCCTCAAAAATGATGAAAAACGGCGTGCCATAGTATGCCGTACGATATGGGCTATAGCCCACGGTCCAAAATGATGAGAAACGAGGCTAACTTTTTTTTTCAAAATTTCAAAAAACATGGGCTATAACCCACCGTTTTTTTCATTTTTCATTTTTTTCAAATCCTCAAAAATGATGAAAAACGGCGTGCCATAGTATGCCGTACGATATGGCCTATAGCCCACGGTCCAAAATGATGAGAAACGAGGCTAACTTTTTTTTCAAAATTTCAAAAAACATGGGCTATAACCCACCGTTTTTTTCATTTTTCATTTTTTTCAAATCCTCAAAAATGATGAAAAACGGCATGCCATAGTATGCCGTACGATATGGGCTATAGCCCACGGTCCAAAATGATGAGAAACGAGGCTAACTTTTTTTTTCAAAATTTCAAAAAACATGGGCTATAACCCACCGTTTTTTTCATTTTTTTCAAATCCTCAAAAATGATGAAAAACGGCGTGCCATAGTATGCCGTACGATATGGCCTATAGCCCACGGTCCAAAATGATGAGAAACGAGGCTAACTTTTTTTTTCAAAATTTCAAAAAACATGGGCTATAACCCACCGTTTTTTTCATTTTTCATTTTTTTCAAATCCTCAAAAATGATGAAAAACGGCGTGCCATAGTATGCCGTACGATATGGGCTATAGCCCACGGTCCAAAATGATGAGAAACGAGGCTAACTTTTTTTTTCAAAATTTCAAAAAACATGGGCTATAACCCACCGTTTTTTTCATTTTTCATTTTTTTCAAATCCTCAAAAATGATGAAAAACGGCGTGCCATAGTATGCCGTACGATATGGGCTATAGCCCACGGTCCAAAATGATGAGAAACGAGGCTAACTTTTTTTTTCAAAATTTCAAAAAACATGGGCTATAACCCACCGTTTTTTTCATTTTTCATTTTTTTCAAATCCTCAAAAATGATGAAAAACGGCGTGCCATAGTATGCCGTACGATATGGCCTATAGCCCACGGTCAAAAATGATGAGAAACGAGGCTAACTTTTTTTTTCAAAATTTCAAAAAACATGGGCTATAACCCACCGTTTTTTTCATTTTTCATTTTTTTCAAATCCTCAAAAATGATGAAAAACGGCGTGCCATAGTATGCCGTACGATATGGGCTATAGCCCACGGTCCAAAATGATGAGAAACGAGGCTAACTTTTGTTTTCAAAATTTCAAAAAACATGGGCTATAACCCACCGTTTTTTTCATTTTTCATTTTTTTCAAATCCTCAAAAATGATGAAAAACGGCGTGCCATAGTATGCCGTACGATATGGGCTATATCCCACGGTCCAAAATGATGAGAAACGAGGCTAACTTTTTTTTTCAAAATTTCAAAAAACATGGGCTATAACCCACCGTTTTTTTCATTTTTCATTTTTTTCAAATCCTCAAAAATGATGAAAAACGGCGTGCCATAGTATGCCGTACGATATGGGCTATAGCCCACTGTCCAAAATGATGAGAAACGAGGCTAACTTTTTTTTTCAAAATTTCAAAAAACATGGGCTATAACCCACCGTTTTTTTCATTTTTCATTTTTTTCAAATCCTCAAAAATGATGAAAAACGGCGTGCCATAGTATGCCGTACGATATGGGCTATAGCCCACGGTCCAAAATGATGAGAAACGAGGCTAACTTTTTTTTTCAAAATTTCAAAAAACATGGGCTATAACCCACCGTTTTTTTCATTTTTCAATTTCTTTTTTTTTCAAAATTTCAAAAAACATGGGCTATAACCCACCGTTTTTTTCATTTTTCATTTTTTTCAAATCCTCAAAAATGATGAAAAACGGCGTGCCATAGTATGCCGTACGATATGGGCTATAGCCCACGGTCCAAAATGATGAGAAACGAGGCTAACTTTTTTTTTCAAAATTTCAAAAAACATGGGCTATAACCCACCGTTTTTTTCATTTTTCATTTTTTTCAAATCCTCAAAAATGATGAAAAACGGCGTGCCATAGTATGCCGTACGATATGGGCTATAGCCCACGGTCCAAAATGATGAGAAACGAGGCTAACTTTTTTTTTCAAAATTTCAAAAAACATGGGCTATAACCCACCGTTTTTTTCATTTTTCATTTTTTTCAAATCCTCAAAAATGATGAAAAACGGCGTGCCATAGTATGCCGTACGATATGGGCTATAGCCCACGGTCCAAAATGATGAGAAACGAGGCTAACTTTTTTTTTCAAAATTTCAAAAAACATGGGCTATAACCCACCGTTTTTTTCATTTTTCATTTTTTTCAAATCCTCAAAAATGATGAAAAACGGCGTGCCATAGTATGCCGTACGATATGGGCTATAGCCCACGGTCCAAAATGATGAGAAACGAGGCTAACTTTTTTTTTCAAAATTTCAAAAAACATGGGCTATAACCCACCGTTTTTTTCATTTTTCATTTTTTTCAAATCCTCAAAAATGATGAAAAACGGCGTGCCATAGTATGCCGTACGATATGGCCTATAGCCCACGGTCCAAAATGATGAGAAACGAGGCTAACTTTTTTTTTCAAAATTTCAAAAAACATGGGCTATAACCCACCGTTTTTTTCATTTTTCATTTTTTTCAAATCCTCACAAATGATGAAAAACGGCGTGCCATAGTATGCCGTACGATATGGGCTATAGCCCACGGTCCAAAATGATGAGAAACGAGGCTAACTTTTTTTTTCAAAATTTCAAAAAACATGGGCTATAACCCACCGTTTTTTTCATTTTTTTCAAATCCTCAAAAATGATGAAAAACGGCGTGCCATAGTATGCCGTACGATATGGCCTATAGCCCACGGTCCAAAATGATGAGAAACGAGGCTAACTTTTTTTTTCAAAATTTCAAAAAACATGGGCTATAACCCACCGTTTTTTTCATTTTTCATTTTTTTCAAATCCTCAAAAATGATGAAAAACGGCGTGCCATAGTATGCCGTACGATATGGGCTATAGCCCACGGTCCAAAATGATGAGAAACGAGGCTAACTTTTTTTTTCAAAATTTAAAAAAACATGGGCTATAACCCACCGTTTTTTTCATTTTTCATTTTTTTCAAATCCTCAAAAATGATGAAAAACGGCGTGCCATAGTATGCCGTACGATATGGGCTATAGCCCACGGTCCAAAATGATGAGAAACGAGGCTAACTTTTTTTTTCAAAATTTCAAAAAACATGGGCTATAACCCACCGTTTTTTTCATTTTTCATTTTTTTCAAATCCTCAAAAATGATGAAAAACGGCGTGCCATAGTATGCCGTACGATATGGCCTATAGCCCACGGTCCAAAATGATGAGAAACGAGGCTAACTTTTTTTTTCAAAATTTCCAAAAACATGGGCTATAACCCACCGTTTTTTTCATTTTTCATTTTTTTCAAATCCTCAAAAATGATGAAAAACGGCGTGCCATAGTATGCCGTACGATATGGGCTATAGCCCACGGTCCAAAATGATGAGAAACGAGGCTAACTTTTTTTTTCAAAATTTCAAAAAACATGGGCTATAACCCACCGTTTTTTTCATTTTTCATTTTTTTCAAATCCTCAAAAATGATGAAAAACGGCGTGCCATAGTATGCCGTACGATATGGGCTATAGCCCACGGTCCAAAATGATGAGAAACGAGGCTAACTTTTCTTTTCAAAATTTCAAAAAACATGGGCTATAACCCACCGTTTTTTTCATTTTTCATTTTTTTCAAATCCTCAAAAATGATGAAAAACGGCGTGCCATAGTATGCCGTACGATATGGCCTATAGCCCACGGTCCAAAATGATGAGAAACGAGGCTAACTTTTTTTTTCAAAATTTCAAAAAACATGGGCTATAACCCACCGTTTTTTTCATTTTTCATTTTTTTCAAATCCTCAAAAATGATGAAAAACGGCGTGCCATAGTATGCCGTACGATATGGCCTATATCCCACGGTCCAAAATGATGAGAAACGAGGCTAACTTTTTTTTTCAAAATTTCAAAAAACATGGGCTATAACCCACCGTTTTTTTCATTTTTCATTTTTTTCAAATCCTCAAAAATGATGAAAAACGGCGTGCCATAGTATGCCGTACGATATGGGCTATAGCCCACGGTCCAAAATGATGAGAAACGAGGCTAACTTTTTTTTTCAAAATTTCAAAAAAGATGGGCTATAACCCACCGTTTTTTTCATTTTTTTCAAATCCTCAAAAATGATGAAAAACGGCTTGCCATAGTATGCCGTACGATATGGGCTATAGCCCACGGTCCAAAATGATGAGAAACGAGGCTAACTTTTTTTTTCAAAATTTCAAAAAACATGGGCTATAACCCACCGTTTTTTTCATTTTTCATTTTTTTCAAATCCTCAAAAATGATGAAAAATGGCGTGCCATAGTATGCCGTACGATATGGGCTATAGCCCACGGTCCAAAATGATGAGAAACGAGGCTAACTTTTTTTTTCAAAATTTCAAAAAACATGGGCTATAACCCACCGTTTTTTTCATTTTTCATTTTTTTCAAATCCTCAAAAATGATGAAAAACGGCGTGCCATAGTATGCCGTACGATATGGGCTATAGCCCACGGTCCAAAATGATGAGAAACGAGGCTAACTTTTTTTTTCAAAATTTAAAAAAACATGGGCTATAACCCACCGTTTTTTTCATTTTTCATTTTTTTCAAATCCTCAAAAATGATGAAAAACGGCGTGCCATAGTATGCCGTACGATATGGGCTATAGCCCACGGTCCAAAATGATGAGAAACGAGGCTAACTTTTTTTTTCAAAATTTCAAAAAACATGGGCTATAACCCACCGTTTTTTTCATTTTTCATTTTTTTCAAATCCTCAAAAATGATGAAAAAAGGCGTGCCATAGTATGCTGTACGATATGGGCTATAGCCCACGGTCCAAAATGATGAGAAACGAGGCTAACTTTTTTTTTCAAAATTTCAAAAAACATGGGCTATAACCCACCGTTTTTTACATTTTTCATTTTTTTCAAATCCTCAAAAATGATGAAAAACGGCGTGCCATAGTATGCCGTACGATATGGGCTATAGCCCACGGTCCAAAATGATGAGAAACGAGGCTAACTTTTTTTTTCAAAATTTCAAAAAACATGGGCTATAACCCACCGTTTTTTTCATTTTTCATTTTTTTCAAATCCTCAAAAATGATGAAAAACGGCGTGCCATAGTATGCCGTACGATATGGCCTATAGCCCACGGTCCAAAATGATGAGAAACGAGGCTAACTTTTTTTTTCAAAATTTCAAAAAACATGGGCTATAACCCACCGTTTTTTTCATTTTTCATTTTTTTCAAATCCTCAAAAATGATGAAAAACGGCGTGCCATAGTATGCCGTACGATATGGGCTATAGTCCACGGTCCAAAATGATGAGAAACGAGGCTAACTTTTTTTTTCAAAATTTCAAAAAACATGGGCTATAACCCACCGTTTTTTTCATTTTTCATTTTTTTCAAATCCTCAAAAATGATGAAAAACGGCGTGCCATAGTATGCCGTACGATATGGGCTATAGCCCACGGTCCAAAATGATGAGAAACGAGGCTAACTTTTTTTTTCAAAATTTCAAAAAACATGGGCTATAACCCACCGTTTTTTTCATTTTTCATTTTTTTCAAATCCTCAAAAATGATGAAAAACGGCGTGCCATAGTATGCCGTACGATATGGGCTATAGCCCACGGTCCAAAATGATGAGAAACGAGGCTAAGTTTTTTTTTCAAAATTTCAAAAAACATGGGCTATAACCCACCGTTTTTTTCATTTTTCATTTTTTTTAAATCCTCAAAAATGATGAAAAACGGCGTGCCATAGTATGCCGTACGATATGGCCTATAGCCCACGGTCCAAAATGATGAGAAACGAGGCTAACTTTTTTTTTCAAAATTTCCAAAAACATGGGCTATAACCCACCGTTTTTTTCATTTTTCATTTTTTTCAAATCCTCAAAAATGATGAAAAACGGCGTGCCATAGTATGCCGTACGATATGGGCTATAGCCCACGGTCCAAAATGATGAGAAACGAGGCTAACTTTTTTTTTCAAAATTTCAAAAAACATGGGCTATAACCCACCGTTTTTTTTATTTTTCATTTTTTTCAAATCCTCAAAAATGATGAAAAACGGCGTGCCATAGTATGCCGTACGATATGGGCTATAGCCCACGGTCCAAAATTATGAGAAACGAGGCTAACTTTTCTTTTCAAAATTTCAAAAAACATGGGCTATAACCCACCGTTTTTTTCATTTTTCATTTTTTTCAAATCCTCAAAAATGATGAAAAACGGCGTGCCATAGTATGCCGTACGATATGGGCTATAGCCCACGGTCCAAAATGAGAAACGAGGCTAACTTTTTTTTTTCAAAATTTCAAAAAACATGGGCTATAACCCACCGTTTTTTTCATTTTTCATTTTTTTCAAATCCTCAAAAATGATGAAAAACGGCGTGCCATAGTATGCCGTACGATATGGGCTATAGCCCACGGTCCAAAATGATGAGAAACGAGGCTAACTTTTTTTTTCAAAATTTCAAAAAACATGGGCTATAACCCACCGTTTTTTTCATTTTTCATTTTTTTCAAATCCTCAAAAATGATGAAAAACGGCGTGCCATAGTATGCCGTACGATATGGGCTATAGCCCACGGTCCAAAATGATGAGAAACGAGGCTAACTTTTTTTTTCAAAATTTCAAAAAACATGGGCTATAACCCATCGTTTTTTTCATTTTTTCATTTTTGTCAAATCATCAAAAATGATGAAAAACGGCGCGCTATAGTATGCCGTACGATATAGGCTATAGCCCACGGTCCAAAATGATGAGAAACGAGGATAACTTTTTTTTCCAAATTTTCAAAAAACATGGGCTATAACCCATCGTTTTTTTCATTTTTTCATTTTTGTCAAATCATCAAAAATGATGAAAAACGGCGCGCTATAGTATGCCGTACGATATAGGCTATAGCCCACGGTCCAAAATGATGAGAAACGAGGATAACTTTTTTTTTCAAAATTTCAAAAAACATGGGCTATAACCCATCGTTTTTTTTTATTGTTCATTTTTGTCAAATCATCAAAAATGATGAAAAACGGCGCGCTATAGTATGCCGTACGATATAGGCTATAGCCCACGGTCCAAAATGATGAGAAACGAGGCTAACTTTTTTTTTCAAAATTTCAAAAAACATTGGCTATAACCCACCGTTTTTTTCATTTTTCATTTTTTTCAAATCCTCAAAAATGATGAAAAACGGCGTGCCATAGTATGCCGTACGATATGGGCTATAGCCCACGGTCCAAAATGATGAGAAACGAGGCTAACTTTTTTTTTCAAAATTTCAAAAAACATGGGCTATAACCCACCGTTTTTTTCATTTTTCATTTTTTTCAAATCCTCAAAAATGATGAAAAACGGCGTGCCATAGTATGCCGTACGATATGGGCTATAGCCCACGGTCCAAAATGATGAGAAACGAGGCTAACTTTTTTTTTCAAAATTTCAAAAAACATGGGCTATAACCCACCGTTTTTTTCATTTTTTTCAAATCCTCAAAAATGATGAAAAACGGCGTGCCATAGTATGCCGTACGATATGGGCTATAGCCCACGGTCCAAAATGATGAGAAACGAGGCTAACTTTTATTTTCAAAATTTCAAAAAACATGGGCTATAACCCACCGTTTTTTTCATTTTTCATTTTTTTCGAATCCTCAAAAATGATGAAAAACGGCGTGCCATAGTATGCCGTACGATATGGGCTATAGCCCACGGTCCAAAATGATGAGAAACGAGGCTAACTTTTTTTTTCAAAATTTCAAAAAACATGGGCTATAACCCACCGTTTTTTTCATTTTTCATTTTTTTCAAATCCTCAAAAATGATGAAAAACGGCGTGCCATAGTATGCCGTACGATATGGGCTATAGCCCACGGTCCAAAATGATGAGAAACGAGGCTAACTTTTTTTTTTCAAAATTTCAAAAAACATGGGCTATAACCCACCGTTTTTTTCATTTTTCATTTTTTTCAAATCCTCAAAAATGATGAAAAACGGCGTGCCATAGTATGCCGTACGATATGGGCTATAGCCCACGGTCCAAAATGATGAGAAACGAGGCTATTTTTTTTTTCCAAAATTTCAAAAAACATGGGCTATAACCCACCGTTTTTTTCATTTTTCATTTTTTTCAAATCCTCAAAAATGATGAAAAACGGCGTGCCATAGTATGCCGTACGATATGGGCTATAGCCCACGGTCCAAAATGATGAGAAACGAGGCTAACTGTTTTTTTTCAAAATTTCAAAAAACATGGGCTATAACCCACCGTTTTTTTCATTTTTCATTTTTTTCAAATCCTCAAAAATGATGAAAAACGGCGTGCCATAGTATGCCGTACGATATGGGCTATAGCCCACGGTCCAAAATGATGAGAAACGAGGCTAACTTTTTTTTTCAAAATTTCAAAAAACATGGGCTATAACCCACCGTTTTTTTCATTTTTCATTTTTTTCAAATCCTCAAAAATGATGAAAAACGGCGTGCCATAGTATGCCGTACGATATGGGCTATAGCCCACGGTCCAAAATGATGAGAAACGAGGCTAACTTTTTTTTTCAAAATTTCAAAAAACATGGGCTATAACCCACCGTTTTTTTCATTTTTCATTTTTTTCAAATCCTCAAAAATGATGAAAAACGGCGTGCCATAGTATGCCGTACGATATGGGCTATAGCCCACGGTCCAAAATGATGAGAAACGAGGCTAACTTTTTTTTTCAAAATTTCAAAAAACATGGGCTATAACCCACCGTTTTTTTCATTTTTCAATTTTTTTCAAATCCTCAAAAATGATGAAAAACGGCGTGCCATAGTATGCCGTACGATATGGGCTATAGCCCACGGTCCAAAATGATGAGAAACGAGGCTAACTTTTTTTTTCAAAATTTCAAAAAACATGGGCTATAACCCACCGTTTGTTTCATTTTTCATTTTTTTCAAATCCTCAAAAATGATGAAAAACGGCGTGCCATAGTATGCCGTACGATATGGGCTATAGCCCACGGTCCAAAATGATGAGAAACGAGGCTAACTTTTTTTTTCAAAATTTCAAAAAACATGGGCTATAACCCACCGTTTTTTTCATTTTTCATTTTTTATAAAATCCTCAAATGATGAAAAACGGCGTGCCATAGTATGCCGTACGATATGGGCTATAGCCCACGGTCCAAAATGATGAGAAACGAGGCTAACTTTTTTTTTCAAAATTTCAAAAAACATGGGCTATAACCCACCGTTTTTTTCATTTTTCATTTTTTTCAAATCCTCAAAAATGATGAAAAACGGCGTGCCATAGTATGCCGTACGATATGGGCTATAGCCCACGGTCCAAAATGATGAGAAACGAGGCTAACTTTTTTTTTCAAAATTTCAAAAAACATGGGCTATAACCCACCGTTTTTTTCATTTTTCATTTTTTTCAAATCCTCAAAAATGATGAAAAACGGCGTGCCATAGTATGCCGTACGATATGGGCTATAGCCCACGGTCCAAAATGATGAGAAACGAGGCTAACTTTTTTTTTTCAAAATTTCAAAAAACATGGGCTATAACCCACCGTTTTTTTCATTTTTCATTTTTTTCAAATCCTCAAAAATGATGAAAAACGGCGTGCCATAGTATGCCGTACGATATGGGCTATAGCCCACGGTCCAAAATGATGAGAAACGAGGCTAACTTTTTTTTTCAAAATTTAAAAAAACATGGGCTATAACCCACCGTTTTTTTCATTTTTCATTTTTTTCAAATCCTCAAAAATGATGAAAAACGGCGTGCCATAGTATGCCGTACGATATGGGCTATAGCCCACGGTCCAAAATGATGAGAAACGAGGCTAACTTTTTTTTCCAAAATTTCAAAAAACATGGGCTATAACCCACCGTTTTTTTCATTTTTCATTTTTTTCAAATCCTCAAAAATGATGAAAAACGGCGTGCCATAGTATGCCGTACGATATGGGCTATAGCCCACGGTCGAAAATGATGAGAAACGAGGCTAACTTTTTTTTTCAAAATTTCAAAAAACATGGGCTATAACCAACCGTTTTTTTTATTTTTCATTCTTTTCAAATCCTCAAAAATGATGAAAAACGGCGTGCCATAGTATGCCGTACGATATGGGCTATAGCCCACGGTCCAAAATGATGAGAAACGAGGCTAACTTTTTTTTTCAAAATTTCAAAAAACATGGGCTATAACCCACCGTTTTTTTCATTTTTCATTTTTTTCAAATCCTCAAAAATGATGAAAAACGGCGTGCCATAGTATGCCGTACGATATGGGCTATAGCCCACGGTCCAAAATGATGAGAAACGAGGCTAACTTTTTTTTTCAAAATTTCAAAAAACATGGGCTATAACCCACCGTTTTTTTCATTTTTTCATTTTTTTCAAATCCTCAAAAATGATGAAAAACGGCGTGCCATAGTATGCCGTACGATATGGGCTATAGCCCACGGTTCAAAATGATGAGAAACGAGGCTAACTTTTTTTTTCAAAATTTCAAAAAACATGGGCTATAACCCACCGTTTTTTTCATTTTTCATTTTTTTCAAATCCTCAAAAATGATGAAAAACCGCGTGCCATAGTATGCCGTACGATATGGGCTATAGCCCACGGTCCAAAATGATGAGAAACGAGGCTAACTTTTTTTTTCAAAATTTCAAAAAACATGGGCTATAACCCACCGTTTTTTTCATTTTTCATTTTTTTCAAATCCTCAAAAATGATGAAAAACGGCGTGCCATAGTATGCCGTACGATATGGGCTATAGCCCACGGTCGAAAATGATGAGAAACGAGGCTAACTTTTTTTTTCAAAATTTCAAAAAACATGGGCTATAACCCACCGTTTTTTTCATTTTTTCATTTTTTTCAAATCCTCAAAAATGATGAAAAACGGCGTGCCATAGTATGCCGTACGATATGGGCTATAGCCCACGGTCGAAAATGATGAGAAACGAGGCTAACTTTTTTTTTCAAAATTTCAAAAAACATGGGCTATAACCCACCGTTTTTTTCATTTTTCATTTTTTTCAAATCCTCAAAAATGATGAAAAACCGCGTGCCATAGTATGCCGTACGATATGGGCTATAGCCCACGGTCCAAAATGATGAGAAACGAGGCTAACTTTTTTTTTCAAAATTTCAAAAAACATGGGCTATAACCCACCGTTTTTTTCATTTTTCATTTTTTTCAAATCCTCAAAAATGATGAAAAACGGCGTGCCATAGTATGCCGTACGATATGGGCTATAGCCCACGGTCGAAAATGATGAGAAACGAGGCTAACTTTTTTTTTCAAAATTTCAAAAAACATGGGCTATAACCCACCGTTTTTTTCATTTTTCATTTTTTTCAAATCCTCAAAAATGATGAAAAACGGCGTGCCATAGTATGCCGTACGATATGGGCTATAGCCCACGGTCGAAAATGATGAGAAACGAGGCTAACTTTTTTTTTCAAAATTTCAAAAAACATGGGCTATAACCCACCGTTTTTTTTATTTTTCATTTTTTTCAAATCCTCAAAAATGATGAAAAACGGCGTGCCATAGTATGCCGTACGATATGGGCTATAGCCCACGGTCCAAAATGATGAGAAACGAGGCTAACTTTTTTTTTCAAAATTTCAAAAAACATGGACTATAACCCACCGTTTTTTTCATTTTTCATTTTTTTCAAATCCTCAAAAATGATGAAAAACGGCGTGCCATAGTATGCCGTACGATATGGGCTATAGCCCACGGTCCAAAATGATGAGAAACGAGGCTAACTTTTTTTTTTTTAAATTTCAAAAAACATGGGCTATAACCCACCGTTTTTTTCATTTTTCATTTTTTTCAAATCCTCAAAAATGATGAAAAACGGTGTGCCATAGTATGCCGTACGATATGGGCTATAGCCCACGGTCCAAAATGATGAGAAACGAGGCTAACTTTTTTTTTCAAAATTTAAAAAAACATGGGCTATAACCCACCGTTTTTTTCTTTTTTTTTTCATTTTTCATTTTTTTCATTTTTAGCCCATATCGTACGGCATACTATGGCACGCCGTTTTTCATCATTTTTGAGGATTTGAAAAAAATGAAAAATGAAAAAAACGGTGGGTTATAGCCCATGTTTTTTGAAATTTTGAAAAAAAAAGTTAGCCTCGTTTCTCATCATTTTGGACCGTGGGCTATAGCCCATATCGTACGGCATACTATGGCACGCCGTTTTTCATCATTTTTGAGGATTTGAAAAAAATGAAAAATGAAAAAAACGGTGGGTTATAGCCCATGTTTTTTGAAATTTTGAAAAAAAAAGTTAGCCTCGTTTCTCATCATTTTCGACCGTGGGCTATAGCCCATATCGTACGGCATACTATGGCACGCCGTTTTTCATCATTTTTGAGGATTTGAAAAAAATGAAAAATGAAAAAAACGGTGGGTTATAGCCCATGTTTTTTGAAATTTTGAAAAAAAAAGTTAGCCTCGTTTCTCATCATTTTTGACCGTGGGCTATAGCCCATATCGTACGGCATACTATGGCACGCCGTTTTTCATCATTTTTGAGGATTTGAAAAAAATGAAAAATGAAAAAAACGGTGGGTTATAGCCCATGTTTTTTGAAATTTTGAAAAAAAAAGTTAGCCTCGTTTCTCATCATTTTGGACCGTGGGCTATAGCCCATATCGTACGGCATACTATGGCACGCCGTTTTTCATCATTTCTGAGGATTTGAAAAAAATGAAAAATGAAAAAAACGGTGGGTTATAGCCCATGTTTTTTGAAATTTTGAAAAAAAAAAGTTAGCCTCGTTTCTCATCATTTTGGACCGTGGGCTATAGCCCATATCGTACGGCATACTATGGCACGCCGTTTTTCATCATTTTTGAGGATTTGAAAAAAATGAAAAATGAAAAAAACGGTGGGTTATAGCCCATGTTTTTTGAAATTTTGAAAAAAAAGAAGTTAGCCTCGTTTCTCATCATTTTGGACCGTGGGCTATAGCCCATATCGTACGGCATACTATGGCACGCCGTTTTTCATCATTTTTGAGGATTTGAAAAAAATGAAAAATGAAAAAAACGGTGGGTTATAGCCCATGTTTTTTGAAATTTTGAAAAAAAAAGTTAGCCTCGTTTCTCATCATTTTGGACCGTGGGCTATAGCCCATATCGTACGGCATACTATGGCACGCCGTTTTTCATCATTTTTGAGGATTTGAAAAAAATGAAAAATGAAAAAAACGGTGGGTTATAGCCCATGTTTTTTAAATTTTGAAAAAAAAAGTTAGCCTCGTTTCTCATCATTTTGGACCGTGGGCTATAGCCCATATCGTACGGCATACTATGGCACGCCGTTTTTCATCATTTTTGAGGATTTGAAAAAAATGAAAAATGAAAAAAACGGTGGGTTATAGCCCATGTTTTTTGAAATTTTGAAAAAAAAAGTTAGCCTCGTTTCTCATCATTTTCGACCGTGGGCTATAGCCCATATCGTACGGCATACTATGGCACGCCGTTTTTCATCATTTTTGAGGATTTGAAAAAAATGAAAAATGAAAAAAACGGTGGGTTATAGCCCATGTTTTTTGAAATTTTGAAAAAAAAGTTAGCCTCGTTTCTCATAATTTTGGACCGTGGGCTATAGCCCATATCGTACGGCATACTATGGCACGCCGTTTTTCATCATTTTTGAGGATTTGAAAAAAATGAAAAATGAAAAAAACGGTGGGTTATAGCCCATGTTTTTTGAAATTTTGAAAAAAAAAGTTAGCCTCGTTTCTCATCATTTTGGACCGTGGGCTATAGCCCATATCGTACGGCATACTATGGCACGCCGTTTTTCATCATTTTTGAGGTTTTGAAAAAAAAGAAAAATAAAAAAAACGGTGGGTTATAGCCCATGTTTTTTGAAATTTTGAAAAAAAAAAAGTTAGCCTCGTTTCTCATCATTTTGGACCGTGGGCTATAGCCCATATCGTACGGCATACTATGGCACGCCGTTTTTCATCATTTTTGAGGATTTGAAAAAAATGAAAAATGAAAAAAACGGTGGGTTATAGCCCATGTTTTTTGAAATTTTGAAAAAAAAGAAGTTAGCCTCGTTTCTCATCATTTTGGACCGTGGGCTATAGCCCATATCGTACGGCATACTATGGCACGCCGTTTTTCATCATTTTTGAGGATTTGAAAAAAATGAAAAATAAAAAAAACGGTGGGTTATAGCCCATGTTTTTTGAAATTTTGAAAAAAAAAGTTAGCCTCGTTTCTCATCATTTTGGACCGTGGGCTATAGCCCATATCGTACGGCATACTATGGCACGCCGTTTTTCATCATTTTTGAGGATTTGAAAAAAATGAAAAATGAAAAAAACGGTGGGTTATAGCCCATGTTTTTTGAAATTTTGAAAAAAAAGAAGTTAGCCTCGTTTCTCATCATTTTGGACCGTGGGCTATAGCCCATATCGTACGGCATACTATGGCACGCCGTTTTTCATCATTTTTGAGGATTTGAAAAAAATGAAAAATGAAAAAAACGGTGGGTTATAGCCCATGTTTTTTGAAATTTTGAAAAAAAAAGTTAGCCTCGTTTCTCATCATTTTGGACCGTGGGCTATAGCCCATATCGTACGGCATACTATGGCACGCCGTTTTTCATCATTTTTGAGGATTTGAAAAAAATGAAAAATGAAAAAAACGGTGGGTTATAGCCCATGTTTTTTTAAATTTTGAAAAAAAAAGTTAGCCTCGTTTCTCATCATTTTGGACCGTGGGCTATAGCCCATATCGTACGGCATACTATGGCACGCCGTTTTTCATCATTTTTGAGGATTTGAAAAAAATGAAAAATGAAAAAAACGGTGGGTTATAGCCCATGTTTTTTGAAATTTTGAAAAAAAAAGTTAGCCTCGTTTCTCATCATTTTGGACCGTGGGCTATAGCCCATATCGTACGGCATACTATGGCACGCCGTTTTTCATCATTTTTGAGGATTTGAAAAAAATGAAAAATGAAAAAAACGGTGGGTTATAGCCCATGTTTTTTTAAATTTTGAAAAAAAAAGTTAGCCTCGTTTCTCATCATTTTGGACCGTGGGCTATAGCCCATATCGTACGGCATACTATGGCACGCCGTTTTTCATCATTTTTGAGGATTTGAAAAAAATGAAAAATGAAAAAAACGGTGGGTTATAGCCCATGTTTTTTGAAATTTTGAAAAAAAAAGTTAGCCTCGTTTCTCATCATTTTCGACCGTGGGCTATAGCCCATATCGTACGGCATACTATGGCACGCCGTTTTTCATCATTTTTGAGGATTTGAAAAAAATGAAAAATGAAAAAAACGGTGGGTTATAGCCCATGTTTTTTGAAATTTTGAAAAAAAAGTTAGCCTCGTTTCTCATCATTTTGGACCGTGGGCTATAGCCCATATCGTACGGCATACTATGGCACGCCGTTTTTCATCATTTTTGAGGATTTGAAAAAAATGAAAAATGAAAAAAACGGTGGGTTATAGCCCATGTTTTTTGAAATTTTGAAAAAAAAAGTTAGCCTCGTTTCTCATCATTTTGGACCGTGGGCTATAGCCCATATCGTACGGCATACTATGGCACGCCGTTTTTCATCATTTTTGAGGATTTGAAAAAAAAGAAAAATAAAAAAAACGGTGGGTTATAGCCCATGTTTTTTGAAATTTTGAAAAAAAAAAAGTTAGCCTCGTTTCTCATCATTTTGGACCGTGGGCTATAGCCCATATCGTACGGCATACTATGGCACGCGGTTTTTCATCATTTTTGAGGATTTGAAAAAAATGAAAAATGAAAAAAACGGTGGGTTATAGCCCATGTTTTTTGAAATTTTGAAAAAAA
The DNA here is from genome assembly GCF_963924005.1 of Protomyctophum bolini. Lineage (NCBI taxonomy): Eukaryota > Metazoa > Chordata > Actinopteri > Myctophiformes > Myctophidae > Protomyctophum > Protomyctophum bolini. Next base: position 1,988,623 of record NC_137872.1, read on the forward strand.
AAGTTAGCCTCGTTTCTCATCATTTTCGACCGTGGGCTATAGCCCATATCGTACGGCATACTATGGCACGCCGTTTTTCATCATTTTTGAGGATTTGAAAAAAATGAAAAAATGAAAAAAACGGTGGGTTATAGCCCATGTTTTTTGAAATTTTGAAAAAAAAAGTTAGCCTCGTTTCTCATCATTTTCGACCGTGGGCTATAGCCCATATCGTACGGCATACTATGGCACGCCGTTTTTCATCATTTTTGAGGATTTGAAAAAAATGAAAAATGAAAAAAACGGTGGGTTATAGCCCATGTTTTTTGAAATTTTGAAAAAAAAAGTTAGCCTCGTTTCTCATCATTTTGGACCGTGGGCTATAGCCCATATCGTACGGCATACTATGGCACGCGGTTTTTCATCATTTTTGAGGATTTGAAAAAAATGAAAAATGAAAAAAACGGTGGGTTATAGCCCATGTTTTTTGAAATTTTGAAAAAAAAAGTTAGCCTCGTTTCTCATCATTTTGAACCGTGGGCTATAGCCCATATCGTACGGCATACTATGGCACGCCGTTTTTCATCATTTTTGAGGATTTGAAAAAAATGAAAAAATGAAAAAAACGGTGGGTTATAGCCCATGTTTTTTGAAATTTTGAAAAAAAAAGTTAGCCTCGTTTCTCATCATTTTGAACCGTGGGCTATAGCCCATATCGTACGGCATACTATGGCACGCCGTTTTTCATCATTTTTGAGGATTTGAAAAAAATGAAAAAATGAAAAAAACGGTGGGTTATAGCCCATGTTTTTTGAAATTTGAAATGAGACAGAGTCCTGATCAGTCAGTGTCTTCAGCAGCTCTATGACATCATCCTGTCTGGAGACGAGTCGCTCCAGTGGATTTAGGTTTAGGTTTATTTATTTAGCACGTGGTACAAAAATAGACAAATAACATATCAAAGAACAAAAATACAACAATGCAAGGAAGGGAAGAAGCCAGCTGGCTTATTTGGAATCCTTACCTGTAGGAAGGGGTCATTGGTTTACTTTAAACGGATTAAAAGCTCATAAAGAACAGTATACAAAAGTCTATCAGTCAGTCAGTGTCTTCAGCAGCTCTAAGACTACGTCCTGTTTGGAGCAGAGTCTCTCCAGTGCGTCGCACATTCTGTGCTGCGAGTCACAGATCTCTCGCAGAGTGGTCAACATAAGCATGTCCCTCCTGTCACGTTTCTTCTCCTGAGCCTTATCTTGGCCACAGCGCTGTCGCTTCCGGACGAGACTCGATGGCCTCTTTCTTCTGAAGCCACGATAAGCCTTTGTTTTGGTGTTCCGAGCGTTCGGGACCGAGGAAGGCAGGCAGTGATTCTGTGACAGTGGAGTACTTGTGGCTGGCTCCGATTGGATGGATTGTTGCTGAACTGTTTTATCATTGGTCTTTCCGGTAGCGATAGGAGTGTTGTTTTCAGAACCTGATGTGTGACAAAGCTCACCGTCACTTTCTCTCTCTATCTGCTCTTCTTTAATATTCCCTTCTCCCACCTGTTCCTCACAGAGCTGTGTTTTAATTGGTCCATCTTCTCCCACCTGTTCCTCACAGAGCTGTGTTTTTATTGGTCCATCTTCTCCCACCTGTTCCTCACAGAGCTGTGTTTTTATTGGTCCATCTTCTCCCACCTGCTCCTCACAGAGCTGTGTTTTTATTGGTCCATCTTCTCCCACCTGTTCCTCACAGAGCTGTGTTTTTATTGGTCCATCTTCTCCCACCTGTTCCTCACAGAGCTGTGTTTTTATTGGTCCATCTTTCTCCTGATACTCTGTGTCTGTGGGTGACAAATTTCAATGCAATGGTATTAAAATGTTATATTAACGGCATAAGTCAGTTCGCCCTCAAATGTTTTGATTTAACATAACCTCTAAAACATTGGAATGCATTACAGCGTATCTCACTCTTTTCAACAAACACCAAGACATAAATTATTAGCAAAGTTATAGTGACACAATTCTACCTTGTGTAACATTCACCTATAAATACGACACATACCTGCGGTCACGATGCTATGTGACACGTCGACAGCGTGACCGTCGCGCTCGTTAGAGTCGTTGCTAATTGAGAAGACGGGGAAGGGCCCGTCTGTGCCACTGACGTGGGGCTCGCCATCGGCCTGTGAGCTCATCTGAAGGGTTATGGGCAGGGCTCTTCTACAGGTTTCACTGGCAGAACTTCCTTTCGCCATTTCTGTCTCCTCTCTGGGCTCCTCCTCCTCATCATCATCATCATCATCGATGTCTTCTAGCGGCATACACCAATTATCTGTTCACAAACAGGGCTGGATTATTACTTCAAAATGACCCAGTATATACAGGAAGTAATCTAATGATTGGCACTTTGTGGCCGATTGAATGTAAAAGGTGACAGACAGACAGACAGACAGACAAGACAAGACAGGACAAGACAGGACAGGACAGGACAGGACAGGACAGGACAGGACAGGACAGGACAGGACAGGACAGGACAGGACAGGACAGGACAGACAGACAGACAGACAGACAGACAGACAGACAGACAGACAGACAGACAGACAGACAGACAGACAGACAGACAGACAGACAGACAGACAGACAGACAGACAGACAGACAGACAGACAGACAGACAGACAGACAGACACAGACAGACAGACAGACAGACACAGACAGACAGACATCTATAATGAGATACTGAGATTATATGAGATGTAACAATTTTGTACAAACCTGCTGATTTCAGATCTTTTCTACTGTTGGATGAAAGGATACTTATTTTGGTCTAAAACAAAACAAAACAAAAAATAATTAATTTAATTTATACATGCTGTAATTATAACGCAGTCATGATTTCATAGGCATTGTTATCGTCAGGATTTTGTACCATTTATCAATCATCAATTATGGTTTAAATATATTGTTTTAGTTTTTGACTATTTGTTATGATTTCAAAGTCAAAGTCATACGATTTGTCACACACACACACACACGTGACACACCCTGGGCCCAGGAAACGAAGCAAGATGGAGCCACAGCTCTGTGTTGATGGCTGATTCTGTATCTTACTGAAGGGCAAGAGGACATTATGAGAAGAGGTCCAGTGGTCTACTCAATCTAGTTCTACACTATATTGCATCAATTATTTCATTCCGGTTATTCACGGAATGAAATTCAAAGCTTTGAGAAGTAATTTTTTTTAATTCAGGTTAATGAATTCTACTCTTTATTATCCATTTAACATGTCATGTCCTTTATTGTCACATAATTAAAATACAGCTAGTGATAGACCTCCTCTCAAGTCTCCGCAAACATTTTCTTCTGCGGCGCATGTGCATCAAAGTGTGTGCATTTGCGCGTTCTGTTGTGCGTTTTCTTTCTTTTTTTCTTACAGACTCAATAATTTGTTGAAAGAATTGTCTGTACTTTACGTTTTGTGAGATATTACGGAGGTGCATAATAAGGCAATCCAGTCACAAGGGGAAGAGGAAACAGCATCTTACCGCAGACAATCTCACCAGGGGGATTTTTAAACTGGTGCCCTGCTGCTTGGAGACAGCCTTTATATCTCCATACCCTTTGAGGACGAGCCACTTCTTCTCTCCTGGAAGAAAAGGAGGAAAAAAAAGTAATTCCCTAATCACTTTGGCCTGTCTGTTTATTCAATAAGTAGTTGATAAGAATTCATCATCAGCTCATCATTTTCACCTTCCTCTTTCATTTCAGAACTGTCGTCTGTTGGGCTTAGTTCACCCTCCGAGTCTTCATCCTCCCCTGACACCTCATCACGTTCTTTTCCCTTCCTCAAAACACGCAGATGATACCCGTGCAGCCGTACAGGTACCGTGTGGCCTCCAATACCCATCTTCCTGCAATTATTCACCTGACTCGGGGTAAGAAAGAAAGTCATTTAAAAATCAGACATTATAGGACGACATTTTCAACCTATCTTCATATAATTGGTCCTTATAAGATGGTACTAGAGATGCTCAGATCGATCAGCCACCGATCGGCCGATATTATTCCTTCTAAATTACTCGATCAGTCATTGGCAAATTTTTTTACCCCATCTGGAGAAACCAATCTTTTATACCATTTTAAGTGGTATAAAAGTCAATCAGATGTATAGAATAATATGGTTTTGCATCTTTGTGACAGGCCTAAACATTCTCTCCTTCCTCCCCACACACACACACACACACACACACACACACACACACAGTAACAGTTTGACGTGGGTTTTGACATATAATAAATAATATGTTAGAAACCTGCCTAAGTTAAAGGAGAATTCCATGCTAGAATGCTTTCTTATCTTTCTTTGTAGTCGTTACGTCCCCACTAAAGAGATCCAGCTGTTTTTTTGTGCAAAAACTCCTTATTGGCTATTTTCCCTACCATAAGCCCTCAATGAATTGCATTGCATTGAATGGGAATTGAATGGGGCTATGGGGTGTTATGCTAATTCGCTTATTTCCATCGAAATAAGTAGTAAAGTGTGCCGCATGGGATATTATTTACATTATGAAGAGAGGATATATACAAAGAAATTATCATTTTGAGCGATGGAAATAAGCGTATTAGCACAACACCCCATAGCCCCGTTCAATTCCCATTCAATTCAATGCAATTCATTGAGGGCTTATGGTAGGGGAAACAGCCAATAAGGAGTTTTTGCACAAAATAACACCTGGACCTCTTTGATGGGGACGTAAAAACTACAAAGAAAGGTAAGAAAGCCTTTTAGTATGGAATTCTCCTTTAATGCCCATATACCGGTAAGATCACCTTTTTATCCTCTGTGTTTCTCTTCTTATTAAACCCAGGGGTCGTCAGAAGGCCCTGCTGTGATGAGGGATAGTAAAAGGGTAAAGTCAGAGTATGGAGAGACAGTTTGGTTCCTCAACATTGTAGCAATAAATACAGTAGCAAATAAATAATACATATACAATAACAATACCACATTGTGAGGTGCAGGATACATTTATCTATGTGTAAGTGACGTGTACCGTCTCTATACTAAATCACGGTAAAAAAGGTTTTTTGATTAAAATGATATACTATACTTCTATACCAGCGGAGGGAGAATCAAAATAGTTACCTCTTGCTGCCACTAGGGGCCATCAACATAGTGTGAAAACTCCAGTGCAGCTTTCATAATAAACATTAAAAGCAATACTGATGAATACTGTGTACACACTACAACTACATTGTATCAGTGTATAGCATAATATTTTGTGCTATGCCTATATATATATATATATATATATACAGTTGAGTTCTTACTTTAAACAACGACTCCAAGGGTTGGTCCTCATAATAGATAGATTGCTTCCATTTCTTATAGTAACCTTTTCCTCCAAAGTTCTCAAAGGCAGGGGGTGAAAACCAGCCCCCCTCACACTCGATACACATCTCACCTAAAAAGGGCACACAGGGACATGCAGAGCTGAAATCCCCGTAAGAGGGCACTTTGTCTAAACAGTGCATCAAATAGATGCACTGTTTAGATCGTATATGTCACCCCTCTGTCTACAGCCCATCTATGGTCCTCGACTCCTCGTACAGAGTCAAAAGCACGCAACGCCTCAGAGTGGCATGCAACGTGTTCCTACACACTAAACCCAAGCGTTTAGGTTATAAACTGTTTTAACCCATTCTGACCTGAGATCAGATTCATACGAGGTTTCCACTGGGACACACACACTGGTCTGATTAACCCATTCTGACCTGAGATCAGATTCTAAAAATGTCACAGTCGTTCTTCGATTTTTCAAAAATAGCAGACCTACAAGCTCGTAGCGCGCCACTCGGTGGCGCGCTATGAGCTTGTAGATCTGCTATTTTTCAAAAGCTAAAGCATAGCATGATGCCAACACCAAAATGGGTTCCCGTTCAGAATGGGTTAAACACATCATTTGTAACACTTTTTAAACGTGTCACAGTGTTTAGATTATAAACAGAAGAACATGTTTAATCGCCTGTAACACTTTCTAAACACATAAACGTGTTTAGTTTTTACAATCAAAGTCAGTCATATAGGTGTTTAGAATTTGAACACTATAGGTGTAGGAGCCATGAATTGGATTCTGGTAATATTTTGGTCAATGAAATGAATGGGCTGTCACTGGTGTTAGTGTGATTGATTGATTGATGGGCATAGGGGCGGACCTGGTTCACTCAAGAAGGTGGCCTGTTCACCTGGCTGACACACAGTGAGAGAGAGAGGGGGTGTGTGGGACGCCGTACTTTTTGTTGACCGCTTTATTTTGCTTTATTTACGTTGATCGCTGTGATTACTTGGATTTATGTTTGAGCACTTTTTGAGTCATTCATATTACTTTAATAAACCCTTAAACGCATTGTTTTGGATCCAGCGAATTCCTTTCTTTTATGTGGAGCAGAGCGCGTCTGACAACCTGGCCCATCCCATCGCCTCTCATGTAGTCGCTTTACACTAGGTGTTCTCGTGAGGTGTTTGAGTGAACTCGTGTTCTACTGTATTGTATGAATATATTAATAAACACTTAAAGCATTTAATTATTACACACATGGTGTTTAGGTTTAAACGCGACACATGTTCCAGGGATTTACAGGTGGCAAAAGTATTCAATGCCAACTTTGGCACTTACCCCTGGCAAGCTGTTCTACGTCCAGGGTCCCCTCTTTGCCCCCGCAGGTGACAGGAAGCACGTCCAACTCAACAGAGCTCGCTCTCTCTAGAACAACACCATCCAATAAATCATGTTATGTGTTGCCAGACCAAGATTGTCCACAGAGCGCATTCTTGGGAATTAAATAATCAGGACAATAATGAAGTGTGTGTGTGTGTGTGTGTGTGTGTGTGTGTGTGTGTGTGTGTGTGTGTGTGTGTGTGTGCGTGTGTGTGTGTGTGTGTGTGTGTGTGAAACCGGAGAGGGCCCCCAATCCGGCTACTAAATTAACAGTGTGTATGTACGTACGCAAGATAAAAATATGTATATATACAAAGTCTTAAGGCTTGACTCTCACTCTTGTCTGGTGTTCTCTGGGTGTTCCGGGGCCGGGAGGATGAACCTGGTCCGAACCAGGAGACGTCACCCTCCTCCTCCTCCTCCTCCTCCTCCTCTTCATCACGCTCATGGCCCTCTTCCTCCTCTTCTAAATGATACCTCAGTCTCTTTCCTCTCCGCAGACAGCTCTTCCTACTATCCTCTAGAAGCCTCAGTCGCTTACTGCTCCTTCGGTTCGGTCCCCTCTCCTCCTCCTCCTTACTGCTCCTTCGGTTCGGTCCCCTCTCCTCCTCCTCCTCCTCCTGCTTCACCTCCTTGGACTCATCTCTGGTGCTCCCCATCTCCACTTCAGATTATGATCCAGTCTGAATTTCAAATGAACAAATATAAATAAGCCTACTAAACATGACTAGAATGTATTGTGTAATGTTTCATCAATGATCTTGATTGATTGATTGATGGATTGATAGATATTATGTATTAACAGTTATCAGAATTACAGTAGGCTACATAGCTTACGGTCGGTATGTGTGGTTGCAGGTAGGTTGCAGGCAGCATAGAGTAGGGTTGCAGTGGTTACTGGTTAACTTCCTCAAATTATATCTGGATGCATTTGTGAACCCGGAAACATAATGGTTGACAGTTGAACGCTACTGGCAGTAGCAGATGTCATGGTCATGCGGTCATACCCCCCCCCCTCCGTTTCGTAAGACATTAGCATATAAATGCCGCTATCATTGGGGCTAGTAATATTTATATTTCTAATTTTCTACGCCTATGTAGCACTACTATCCAAAATAAATCTGCCTGACATTGAGTAAAACTTATTGTAGTAGGCCTATATATATATTTTTTTAACAAAAAAAAACGTATAATTGTAACAATTCGGAGCACATGCTTACCTTACCTTGTAGCAGAACCATTAAATTGGCATTTTGAAACACGCTTTTTAGCTTCTTTACGCAGAAAGGAAACTGAAAGTAAAAGTTTAACTTCAAGCTGCCAGCTGCCCAGAATTCTCCCCCCTTTTCTTTATTTTGTTGTTATCTAACGGGCACAGAGCATAGAGTTATTATACACTCTAAGGCACAGAGTAGCCTACTTGCCACAGGCAATGTTTCTGAACAAACTGATTCCGGCAGAAGTGTGAATTGTGAAATCAGCCCTCTCGTCTCAACAATCAGCGGATACAACACACACAGCATGCGCGCATACATGGTAACATGGCGCATACACACACGCACACACGGCACGCGCGCACACACAGCCACCGCTACTGCTGTTACCGTAATTACACTACTAAATGCGCAACGATATTCGGGCGTCGGATGACATTACTGGCGGTTCGTGAGTGTAGGATAGCGTTACTCTGGCCCAAAATGTTAGATTCTCGTAGAGGTTTTTTTCGAGATTACTGTAGAAGAGGCGTAGAGGGGATGATCATGACATTCAGCACAGATCATGACATGAGTTAGCCCCGCAAGCAGAACCCGAATGTAGTAAAGTTTCTGACACTTTTAAGACTTTACTGCATTGGGTCCTGCTTCAAGTGGGGCTGTCGCCAGTTACGCACAAACAAATACTATGTAAACACTCCATGAGACGGACTTCTGCGCGCTTTTACCATGGTTATTCATGTATTGACTTACGAATGTGCGAACTATAAGTACCTTACATACCATACCGACACATCTCCTGTGTCGCGGAAGCCGTTAAGTATTTTTAATCCATGATTGATTAAAAATGTCGCTTCTTCCTACCTTGTTTATTGACACCTCATTGTACCGCCTATCTGGCTAGCTAGTGGTGCTACAGCTATGACGGAGCAGATCAAAGGCAGGGACGTTGCCCGCAAAGCCAACCGCACATCGGGAGGCGGTACAATAAACGGTAAATAAACAAGAAGAAATCAAAGCGACATTTTTAATCAAACATGGATTAAAAATACTTAACGGCTTCCGCGACACAGGAGATTTTATCAGAGGTATGTAAGGTACTTATAGTTCGCACATCCGTAATCAAACACAATACAAAGCGCGGTAATAGCGAGCAGATCGAAGAAAGGTTGAGTTTTTTATATCCGCGTTCCAACAATTGCATTGGAAAATCTTAGCTTGACCAGGGACCCTACGGGTCAGCCCGGTTCGGTTCGGATTGGGCTGACCCAGGGGGTTCCGAGAGGGGCTAGACATGAGTCAGGTTCAAACGCTCAAAATCGGATTCAAAATAAACTGTAAAGTTACAATACCCGACCCGAAGAATGCACAAATTATTTGTATTCCATCGGTCTGGTGTCTGTGTTCTTACTACATTCTGCAGTGTTCTTTTAACGCAAATTTAGAATGGCATCCTGGCAGGATGCCATTCAGGTTTGTATTAAAAGTGTTTTCATAGCTCAGCTAAGATGATCGAGTGACACAACACAACAGTAGAGAAACGAAGGACATAAAATAGAATTATCGGGTGTAACGGGGATAAGACATTCAAGTACACTGACAAGAAATGACCACTAGATGGAGCACACTACTGATGAAAGGGTTGAAAACCATCACGCATCTATTCTACAGACACTTAAAATAGCCGATCTACAAGCTCACAAGTCACAACAACAACGCATACTTTAATTACAAAAACGTTCCAGTTTAACATTAATGTAATGAATGCTTAAAAAATAAAATAAAGAATGTATAGGCTTATATTGATCCTGTCCGTCAACAACTCATGAATATTTTTTTAATGATTAATAGACCACCTGTATCATCATCTTACACAGGTTTCCAGTGTTCTGTTGGGAGTTAATTTCTAACTGTATTCAATTCATAGATTATTCCATTGTCGGCTAATTTACTTTACCTAGTGTAGTCCAGCCTGGGAACGGGCAGTGAGTCCGACATGCTACCCAGGTATCCCCCCCCTTTCCCCTCACTGTATATGTTTCTTTTCCCTTTTTGCTTCCTTTATGATGAATTCCTGTTCTGTTCTTTAACTACATAGAAGTGTCTATTTGTACGTCTCTAAATGTTTTGATGAATTGAACATGGTGTGGACCCTGTTGTAAACAAGTGTAATGCTTAATTGGGTCGTCCCACTCACAGTTAACAGTCTTTGTATTGAGTTTGTGCTTGAAATGTATACTGTAATTCTGCAAACTGTTAATACATATTTCAATCAATCAAAAAAGGTGGAAATGGTTGAGAAATCTACTAGTCTGGCCGATAATCGCTGTTATCGTTGACCCTGGTTAAAAACTGCTCACAATCGCAGAGATTTGAATTCATCGTGAAATTGTCCTCGACTCCTCGGTCATACACTAGGATCAATTTGCTTTGGTTGAGCTGCGAATTCATTGCCACTGTATAGTGTGCATTTGGAACGCTCTGATTTCACTACACAAATTGATTCACCGAAATAGATCTACCGCTGGGGGTTCAAGTGGTTGATAAACGTGTACATTTATGTTGTATCGTTTGTCATGATGTCGTTTTTCGCGTAGTTTCTTTTCTCTCCACAATAATCATGTACTTTTCCTTGTAGACGGCGATGTCAGCGGCATGTGGACCCTGTTGTAAACAAGTGTAATGCTTAATTGGGGTCGTCCCACTCACAGTTAACAGTCTCTGTATTGAGTTTGTGCTTGAAATGTATACTGTAATTCTACAAACTGTTAATAAATATTTCAATCAATCAATCAAACAGCACAGACCTCCCGCGGCGACCGCCTCGTCCCAGTGGCTCCTGTAACTTAAGTCCCTCAGCTTGTCGACCACAAATTAATTTATCTATTTATTATTATTATTATTATTATTATTATTACTATATAGGCCAAATCTAAGCCCTGCTTAGATTTATTTTTTATCAGAATCTATGGCCTTCACCTTTTCGGTACCACTAGTGGAAATTAATGTACTGTACTGTACGTCTGTAATGTACTCCTTTTATTGACCGAAATAAAATCTATCTATCCGTCTTGTTTTCATTGATCTGTCCAATAAGGTTCCCATGCAGCTGAACAACAAAACATTGATAAAACTAATTTAAGGCACGAACATGCCTGTTCCGTTACGACCCCCTGTCTAGGGTAAGGGGAAATAATAATAATAATAATAATAAGAGGGCCCCTCACCTCACACGGGTGTGATTTATTTTTAGAACATGCATCTGTAGGAGCCAGAGTGCGCTTATTTACAGTGGTTGTCACTTGGTTGGTGATGGGTGTGGGCACCGCATTGGCGTTCCGTTATTGGTGGGAGCGTCTCTGTGGGCGTGGCCCTTGGTAGTCGACAAATATGGATGTCTGAACCAGCTCACTCCTAAGGCTGTTTGAACTTGGAGGCAGGGTGAGCTGGGAGGATGCACTTTGTTGACCGCACAATATACTTTGTTATAGTTTAATTCATTCACGTTTTGTTTGCTCACTGTTTTGATTGTTACTTATTAGATTCTTTGCACATATTTATTGCATATATATATATATTTATTTATTGTATTGTAATATTTTGTGCACTGAGCTATATAAACGTATTAAACTTTGAGCTTGTTTGGATATGAATTATTTTATCATTGTTTTGTCGCGCGTCATTACAGTTTGTTTCAGCTCCCCTAGGTTTAGCCTGCCGGCATGAGTAATTTATTGGTAAATTATTTATCAGCCACCACAGCATCTCCATTCTCCATTATGCAGACCGCGGCCATCTCACCATATGAGTTAATGGCAAGGTGCTATACTGTACCTACTGTAGGTGCAACTTCCAATGGCAGCCCATTCATCCAAACAGAAAAGTCCTATCCGATTGTATTAAACAAGGTCAAACTCACCAACATTGCAGCTGTACCGTACGGAAAGCTTGAATTATTCTCTTTCTATCCTCAAAGTGTTTCATAAAAGTCCACTGTATACATATATATATGTTATGAGCTATACTTTGTGTCCTTGCAGGTGATTCTTTTTCTAAAGGGCTATTCATATAGTCTGGATTTTCGGTGGTGAGGTGACCACCGCTCCGGTGGTGAGGTGACCACCGCTCCGGTGGTGAGCTGACCACCACCGCTCCGGTGGTGAGGTGACCACCGCTCCGGTGGTGGTGAGGTGACCACCTGAAATAACGTTGAGCCGTGTGGTGAGTAAAAACAGAGAGAAGGGCTGGGGCTGGAGCGGTGGCGGTGGTTTGCTCTTCACCGCGGCTCAGTGACGTCATGTTGTAGTTCGGTGGTCACCTCACCACCGAAAATCCAGACTATGTATGAGCCTTAAGTGTTTTGTATTGTATTGTATTGTATCTGTATGCTGCAGGGCGGGTCCTTGGGGTCCAAGACAAATCTCTCCCTCGGGAGACAAAATAAAGAAACCTTGAACCTTGAAGTGCTGGAGTTTGGAAGTGCTCGTTAGATATCACTCAACTGTCCTGTGTTCCACCCGTTTTGAATGAGCACAGAACGCAGGAGGCAGCAGGACATTGCTTTACTGAAAACGAGTGTTTCCAAACTCTGATGGAAACCACGGCCACGTACGGTCTGCAAATGTTCTATTGGTTGTTCTACTGGAGCCTGTCCAGTTCGACCCAGGCCACTGCCCTCTGCTGGCTGTGTATTGCAGTGCGTATGGCCTGGAGCAGCTCCTCGGTGCAGCTCCAGCCGCTGGGCTCCAGGGTGTGATGGAGCAGGGGGAGAGTCTCCAGCTGGAGCTCCTCCACCTGACACACGTCCTCCATCACAGCCTCCTCCCAGCAGCGCGGAAACAGCTTCCTGGAAAAGAGGAGAGAAGTGTTAAAGGTGTTGTTTTCCTCGACTAAAACCAAGACGAAAAATGTTTTTCACTGACGAAAAACTAAATGGAAAGTAAATGAAAACTATAAAGCTATGATGACTAAAACTAAGACTAAATATGTTGACAATTTCGTCAACAGATAAAAACTAGAGTTGCATGCTGAAAATAGCAGATCTACAATCTGCTATTGGAGGCAGGGTGGGGTTCAGTCTCTTGCCCAAGGACACTTGGACATGTGGACAGGAGGAGGAGCCGGGATTCGAACCGCCGACCCAGGGATCATTGGACGACCTGCTCTACCTCCTGAGCCACAGCCGCCTGTATATATTTGTCTGACCCCAATGGAAACAAGCCATAGTTTCTTGGGTTCAGCCCTCTTATAGCATTCCATTTGTATTAAACTGTACTCTTCTGTGCTCTTCTTGCAAACCGTTAATGAAGTCGATCAAAAATCAAAAATCAAAAACACGTTTGTTTGAACACAGGAAGAACAAAATGGATCATCTCTACCTGAGTTTCTTGTGCTTTTTGCTCTTAGGTCGGATGTGGATGACGATGGGGTAAACTCCCTGTCTCAGGAGACCCTCCACGCTGGACAGCCCCAGTTCCAACAGACAGTGTCTGTCCTGAAACAGAGAGACACATTCAGAGACATGGGGGTAGAAATGGAGAAGAACATATAATAATAATAATAATAATAATAATAATAATAATAATAATAATAATAATAATAATAATAGATGAAGTGATGTACTACAAGCTTGTTGATTTGCTACAAGCTTGTAGGTCTGCTATTTTATTTTTTAAAATCGACTGACATAGAAACATTTTTAGAATCTGATCTCAGGTCAGAATGGGGTCAAGGGGTCAGTACCTGACTGATGACATCCTGTATCGTCTGAAGCCGCACCCCCAAAGCCTGCTCTGGAGTGGACGAGTGTAAGCGGAAGACCCTCTTATCATGTTGTTCTGAGACCTGGATGGGCTCTGCAAAACACACACACACGGTGCAAAGAACACGTTAGTTGACAATTTACAATTTAGGCATTTAGCACTTATTCCAGAGCGACTTACATTAAGCAAGAACAAAAAAGCATGGGAATACATCACATAAAAAGCATTTATCATGAAACATGCGTAAGCTAAGAAAGTTAAGTAACAGTGGAATATCTATATAATGAAACTATACATATATACTATACTATGCGATACATATGTGATATGTACTATGACGTGCTATGACTACGTACATACAATACAATTATAGTGCTGTCTACATAACATGCTATAAGTCTGTATCAAATGCTATCTAAGTCTACAGAAATGCTATCTAAGGGGGGTAGGGTAAGTGCTATGGGCCATGATGGAGTCTGAAAAGGTGGGGTTTTCAGACTACGGCGGAAGATTGGGAGTGATGCTGCAGTTCTGACTGCGATGGGAAGTGCATTCCACAGTTTTGGAGCCAGAAGGGAGAAGAGTTTGGGACGTGCGGAGCGTTGTTGTCCCGGCATTTTTAGTGAGGGTACTTCCAGCTTCCCTGCGTTGGCTGATCTGAGTGTGCGGGAGGGTTGACTGTACACGTGCACTCTGTACAAGTGCACGTGTAGGCTCCTGTGTGCGTGCGTATGTGCGTGCGTGCACCTGGTGGGCATGTGTTGAAGTCCAGCCCGGACTCGGCAGGCTGCAGCAGTCTCTCGATGAGCCCACGGGAAAGCAACGAGGGAGAAAAGATGACCGGCCTCTTGGACCGGACCTGGACCGGCTGGACCAGACTGTAAGGGATCAGGTGCTCCTCGTGACCTGGAAACACACACAGATGATTGGACCAGACTGTAAGGGATCAGGTGCTCCTCGTGAACTGGAAACACACACAGATGATGACACGTGTGTGTGTGTGTGACTGTGTGTGTGTGTGTGTGCGTGTGTGTGTGTGTGTGTGTGTGTGTGTCTGTGTGTGTGTGTGTGTGTGTGTGTGTGTGTGTGTGTGTGTGTGTGTGTGTGTGTGTGTGTGTATATATATATGTATCACTTAATGCGGCATGCAGGTTAATATCCGAACATTGATATATTATTGATTTCAGCCAATTACTAGTAAAATGTTGTCTTTTTTTATGTCCAATGTATTTGTATTTAGTTCACTATAACTAAATGCATTTGAAATTAAATAAGACCCACAGCCACAAACACAGGCACATTTCAAACACAAAATATCTTTATCTGTATTCACATGAATAGTTATCACATGGTTCAATGTTTATCTAGTTTTATGTTTAATCATGACAATATTCTGGGCAGAGCTTACGGTGGCTAAGTGTGTACAAGACTTGGGCAGAGCTTACGGTGGGTAAGTGTGTACAAGACTTACGGTGGCTAAGTGTGTACAAGACTTGGGCAGAGCTTACGGTGGGTAAGTGTGTACAAGACTTGGGCAGAGCTTACGGTGGGTAAGTGTGTACAAGACTTGGGCAGAGCTTACGGTGGGTAAGTGTGTACAAGACTTGGGCAGAGCTTACGGTGGGTAAGTGTGTACAAGACTTGGGCAGAGCTTACGGTGGGTAAGTGTGTACAAGACTTGGGCAGAGCTTACGGTGGGTAAGTGTGTACAAGACTTACGGTGGCTAAGTGTGTACAAGACTTGGGCAGAGCTTACGGTGGGTAAGTGTGTACAAGACTTACGGTGGCTAAGTGTGTACAAGACTTGCGGCGAGGAACCAATCCCTTGACAGCTGGGAGCCACAGCTTTGACCAATCGTATGCGCCCGGGCATTTTCTTTGACAGCTACATGTAGGAATGGAGAAACATGAACGGTTAGCAGTCTTTTATAAGCTGTGATTATATGATGACCACAGTTATTATAACCAGTAAGATGCCCTGAGGTCAGTGTCGTGATCTTCACATAATGGAGACGGCCATATATGGAGCCTGTCACGAGGCGTGACGGACGGACTGACGGCCATATCATTATGGTGGCGTGACGGAGTCACTGACGGACTGACACGTTTTGCAGGTTTTCATAGTAAGTATAGTTAATGACAATTATCATTCACATATAAAGCTAATATGAGATATAGTTGGCATTAGACTTACCACCTTCCTTTTAAAGGTTTTCTGCTCCAAGGACATGGTTCTTAATCTCACTAGCAACAACTGCTGGGCTCTAAAACAGATGAGGAATAATCCAAATTAATTATTGTACTCTCACAATCCACACACCATTACCGTATATTGCAATGTATTGGCTTTTAATTCAGGGGGGAATGTGACTATGGTCATTGTAGTCAAAAGCGTGAAAATGCGGCACAAATCTTTGAATATATATTCTTTCAGAGCAAACTTTTATTTTTATTTTTACTTCAGCCCTAAATGGGATAAACAAGACTAATAACAGAATGGCCGACCTGTTCAAGGTCAAGGTTAACTTTATTGTCCACAAGGGAAATTTGTCTTGGGCTTTAATTCACCCCAGCTAGCCTACAGCCACACATAAAACATCAATGACAACAAGAAATACATTACAGAGTGAGACGCAACATTACACCATGGCACACATGATGTGGATAATCTATCCTCTAAAATCTGACGTACTTCCACTTTAGTTGTCTTACCCCAGATATGATCAATCTTTAGCTATGGAGAGTAAGTTACTGCTATGTGTGCACTTTTTTCTTCCACTTCTACATCCAGCAATGTCCATGTACCCGTTTGTGTACGTACGTCAATGAGCACGAGTGGTGTGCGCATGCGTGAAATTGCAACGAGAGAAGTATGTGACATTGCTGCCACCTGCTGGACGCAAATCAACTTCTGACTGCCACGGTCTGTGAGGCTGCGCACGCAGCACAGAAACAGATGTTGTTGCTACATAAATAGCGTCAATGCTAGCGAGCTAAAATATAGCCATCCTTGCTCTAGAAAGAGAGAGAGAGAGAGAGAGAGAGAGGGGAGTTGCACCACTTGGTTCACACAGGTGTGATTTTTGGGTCCCGTCTGTACTGCACCTGTTGTAGTTGGGCATGGCCCCCGCCTGCAGGGGCTTGGCGGTGCGCGGCTCCACCAGGGAACAGCGCCACTGGTACCGCCCGTTGTAGCGCGTGTCTGTCACGTGCACGATGTCATCGCAGCGCGCCCCGAAGCAGGGCGGGTCGCCGTGGGGGTCCATGTCCAGGTTGACGCGCACGTAGAACGAGTCGGCGCCCAGGAAGGAGGACGAGGAGAGCTGGGAGCACAACTTGGAGTAGGCTGTGTGAGGACGAGAACAGGTTAGCTTAGCATCGATCCACCCTGAAACCTGACCACCCTGAAACCTGTCCACCCTGAAACCTGTCCACCCTGAAACCTGACCACCCTGAAGGCTCATACATAGTCTGGATTTTGGGTGGTG
Organism: Protomyctophum bolini; assembly: GCF_963924005.1. NCBI lineage: Eukaryota > Metazoa > Chordata > Actinopteri > Myctophiformes > Myctophidae > Protomyctophum > Protomyctophum bolini. The sequence goes on from NC_137872.1 coordinate 2,005,764, forward strand.
GGGTGACCACCGAACTACAACATGACGTCACTGAGGTGACCACCGAACTACAACATGACGTCACTGAGGTGACCACCGAACTACAACATGACTTCACTGAGCCGCGGTGAAGAGCAAACCACCGCCACCGCTCCAGCCCTTCTCTCCGCTCAACGTTATTTCGCGGTGGTCAGCTCACCACCAAAAATCCAGACTATGAATAGGCCTTAACCTGACCACCCTGACCTGACCACCCTGACACCTGTCCTGTCTAAATAAAATATAAAACATTGGCGCTAATTCTAGAGTGAATATAATAAAAAAAAATCACACTCGTGTGAAGTGAGGGGCACTCTTAACATACATCGTCCTACATCACATTCCGTGCTCGGCCAATCAAATCATCACTACGTGGTACGGTATACACACACACACACACACACAAAGCTGGGCATAGGAGGGGCTAGCGGCGGCAGCGTTGTTTTCGTCGACTAAAACTAAGGGCGCTTTCACACCCAAAGTTCGCTTAGAAGGTCCGGATCAAGGACCAAGGACCAAATATTAGCATTTTGATTTTGGTCCGTTTGGTGTTCACACTGGACTTTGTAAAGCGTACCAAATATGTAAACAAATGACACGTGGACATGTTAAGCGAACCAAATAGTGAGGAAAAAAGAACATGAGGGGAAATCACCGTCTACAATTTTTGGGGCAACCTTCAGTCACACAGAGAGAGAAGAGAACAGCAACATGACAGCAACAACTTGCTATTGCATTCATTCTTAATTATTTTATTAGCCAAATAAGAGCAACAGGTGAACAGAGGAGCAGGTGTTTGAACAATAATGTGCTTGCTGCTGATGCATACAATTCACGGAGACGTATAGCCTACAACAACAAGGTATCCCCGATAAAAATGACTTTTCTTCCATGTGTGCACCTTGACCTGATTAGATATGTTATTTCTGCGCATCAAATCGGCAGGCATTTCCATGTCATCTTATGGTTTAAACTTGAAGGTGGTCAGTTAGTATAGGTTATTGAGCTTCAAGTCAGAAAAGCTCCGCTGCAGCTAATTGAGTTGACCTAGTTTTACGTCTTTTGCTATAGTGATGTAATCAATTAATAATTTGGGACCACCTGTGTATAGCTTATTTAACATTGGCTTTTTCTCTATACGTGCGGCCGTGCGCGACATGGATGATTTTAAATATTTCAAATTCTCTGTCTCTGCGTCTCTCCCATATAAATATATGGTTCTCTCCCCCTCATGTGCGGCCCCCCCCCACCCCCCCCCCCCCACACACACACACACACACACACACACACACAAACACATATAGACAGACAGACAGAAAAAAGTAGGGGACACGAGTTGAAAGAGAAACTCTCGCATGAAGACTCATGCATCGCATGCTTTGTCATAACTTTGCGTGACGGCTGCGCATGCTTAAAATAAACAGATCTACAAGCTTACATCCACGTGTACCATATACCGTACACCATTCCGTGTCGATAATTATACATCTGTTATTTTTGCGCATGTGAACCTCGTACGCTGCCATTACATTTGCGCTGCGCCTCGACATGCGTCTACTATTAAAATAAAATCAGACTGTCAGCTGTCATATCAATAGTGATCCCCGTAAAAAATACATGCTTTTATAACTAATTATTAATGCAGCCTCACAACTGCCGAAGCCCGACAGCTATTTTGGCTATCGTACTGTATTTGGTCCTCTATAAAGTCCGAATGCATTCACACCAGTAACGAACCGCACCGTGGTTCGTTTGGAAGCGAACCGAGTCCGGCCTTTTTTAGCGAACCATGGTTCGTTTCTTTGATCCGCACCAGAGTTCGGATGCATGTTCACACCAACCGAACCAAAGGGGTAAGCGGACCATGGTTCGTTTTAAACGAACCAAACATGTCCGGTGTGAAAGCGCCATAAGACGAAAAATGTCCGTCGACTACCTTTTTCCACTGAGGAAAACTAAATGGAAACTAAGCTATGATGACTAAAACTAAGACTAAATATATACTGACAATTTCGTCAACAAATAAAAACTAGACTAAAATGTTAGGAAGGGACTAGAGTGGACAAGAGATCCGGTATAAGTCAGTTTACACTTGGGTTGCATGCTGAAAATACAAAGCTACAAGCTTGTGAGCTTGTAGATCGGGCTATTTTGTGTAAAAACAGTCATTACGACGGCATCAAGACCCACCAAAATACATTTTAGTCGACTAAATCAACTGTAGATTTAGTCGACTAAAATCCTATGATATTTAGTCGACTAAAACTAGACTTACACTGAAAACTATTCAAGAGACTAAAATCAAAATCAACACCGACTAGCGGCCCCCTGAAACACCACCAAGGTATGAGATGAAGCCCACCCTCCATGTTGGTCCTGTGGGTGAGGGATGACGGTTCGGTCCACCACTGGAGAGAGAAGTGGGCCACCTCTCCAGTGCACTGTGCCAGCAGCACACTGCCCCCACCAAACAGAACCCGCTCCAGCTGGGCACAGTGGAGAGAGAGAGAGAGACACTTTATATGTTGTTCATTTGGACACAGGACAATGCATATTAATGGACGTCACATGGACGTAAATACACCGGATATATCCATTTTCATCCGCAGTCCTCACAAGAAACACAAAGCGGAAAATAGACAGGCAAACAGTGGAATACATTTATATAACATTACATGGGGAACACAGCATAAAGAAAATAAATACACCTAAAAACACAAAGGGGGACGTGGAGGAGAATGCATACAGATTCACCCACACACTTGGATTGTGTTTTTAGGGATGTGCCGATGAGACATTTTGGCCCGACGATAATCGATATCCGATATAATGAATTGCTGTTATGGCTCGATAACCAACATTAAACTGGGGACCTGAGACGCTTCCCAGCTACGAGAATAGACTTTTACCAAGGTCTAGCAGGCTTTGCTTCGGTGAGTAGTTCGTTTTGTTTATTTGCTGGGATTTGAAAAACCGCGCACGGGAGTGAGAATATCACCAGAGGGCTGCGGAAGGGACTTCCCCAGGGCGTCAGAGAGAGACTCGCTGTAAGCACTGGACCAGGACTACTGGACCAGGGCTACTGGACCAGGACTACTGGACCAGGGCTACTGGACCAGGGCTACATGCAGTTCACAGTCAGTGGTGGAAAGTAACTAAGTACCTGTAACAATGGCATTTCTTTAAATATACTTATTTTTTAATTAATCTTTATTTAATTTACTTAATCTGAGAGAGCCTCTAGTTCCATTGCAGATTTTAATTAGTAATCTTAATGTATTGCTATACTGGTATTAAAAATGTACATTTCACATTATGTGCCACATTCACATGTACTTTTACTTTATATTATAAGTACTCTATATTTTGATGGCAACACTTTTGTACTTTCACTCTAGTTATAGAATTTCTGCACTGTGGTATTGCTATTTGCTACTTTTAGTAAAAGGCAAGCAAATAAAAACATTAAACATGCCAGCCAGGGAGGGTGCATGTTATTTTGTCAGCATTGTGTGTTTGCTATAAGCTCACATTGGTCAGTTTGTCTGTCTGTCTGCTAGTAGACTTGGGCTATTTCTGCTGTGCAGACCCGTTTTTGACCCGAAAATAACGACTTTATAACCGGAAATACCCCACATGAACGTGCAAGCGGGCCGGTACCGATTGGACCCCCCCCCCCCATCTGTGAAGTGCTGGATACGGCCCTGCATACGCGTGCAAACACACTCTCAAATGTGTCACACAAATGCACACACACACACACACACACACACACACACACACACACACACACACTTTAACACACACCTCCAGCAGCTCGCTGCCCTCCTTAAGGCCACAGTCCTCAGCAGGTGACCCCGCCCTCACACTGCTGACAAAGATCCCAGTCTGGTTGCCCCCGACCACGGTGATGCCGTCCGCTAGAGCGGATCTCCCCGGTTTCAGGTTGGTGGGTGGGCTGGGTGACGGAGACGGGGACGGGGTCTCCACCCTGGAAGCGGTGGAGGACGAGGACACAGGGAAGCAGGAGAAATATACGTGTTTTGTTTAAGAAAACTATATAAAGTTCAGTTCAGTTCAGTTCAGTTTATTTTCGGAAGGAGGACATACATTCATACACTGCACACAGTTTCCAACATTTTTCATTTTCATTGTTTATTTTATTTATTTTATATATATGTTTTTTATAGTGTCCATAGGTCATGTCCTGTCCGTTCCGAAAAAGGGTCAGGGAGAAGCCATAGGCTTGTCGGGGCCGTTACGTACCCCTGGAGTCCGTTTGTGCACGTGTAGCAGACCGTGCCTGCTTACACAGTGCATACATACATTCATGCTGTCCTTATGCATGTACATTTATCTACACACATTCACATATATATATATATATATATATATATATATATATATATATATATATATATATATATATATATATATATATATATATATATATGTATATATATGTACATATATATACTAATAACAACTGTAAATAATAATAATGACAGTAGCAACAATAATAATAATGGTATAATATATAACACATGCAGAATATAATAATATATTATATATACATAATATGTGGTGTGGTTTACCAATAGTGGTCTACTAATTAGTTTGTACCACTATTGGTAAACCACGCCACATATTATAATATATTATTATGGATGTGTGCTTTGGGTTAGGGTTAGTACTTGGCTTTTCGGGTTGCAGTCATTGGCTTACCCTGGAATGTTTGGCTTAGGTTTGTGTGGAGGAACTGGAGGCAGGTTGACCAGATCAGGGGGGAAGAGATGAGAGTGCAGAGAGCTCCACGAATCCCACAGAGAAGGCTCACTCTCACCCTGCTCACCTGAAACACAGCAGATAATGTCTCACTCTCACCCTGCTCACCTGAAACACAGCAGATAATGTCTCACTCTCACCCTGCTCACCTGAAACACAGCAGATAATGTCTCACTCTCACCCCGATAATGTCTCACTCTCACTAGTGGAATGTGATGTAGGACGATGTATGTTAAGAGTGCCCCTCACTTCACACGAGTGTGATTTTTTTTTTGGTATTCAATCTAGAATTAGCGCCAATGTTTTATATTTTATTTAGACAGGACAGGTTTCAGGGTGGTCAGGTCAGGGTTAGGCTTAGGTCAGGGTGGTCAGGGTGGTCAGGTTAAGGCCTATTCATAGTCTGGATTTTCGGTGGTGAGCTGACCACCGGTGGTTGAACAGTTTGGTGGATCTCACCTGTAATGTTGTCATCACTGCCCCAGGAGTCCAAGTCAAACCTTTCAAAGAGACAGACCAGGTTACGTGTTTGACACAGATTAAATACTCTTCTGGGAAAAGGTTAATGTTGGGCTAAAAGGAAACTCACTCGGTGGTGAATAAAAGGTTAATGTTGGGCTAAAAGGAAACTCGCTCGGTGGTGAATAAAAGGTTAATGTTGGGCTAAAAGGAAACTCACTCTGTGGTGAAATAAAGGTTAATGTTGGGCTAAAAGGAAACTCACTCGGTGGTGAATAAAAGGTTAATGTTGGGCTAAAAGGAAACTCACTCGGTGGTGAATAAAAGGTTAATGTTGGGCTAAAAGGAAACTCACTCGGTGGTGAATAAAAGGTTAATGTTGGGCTAAAAGGAAACTCACTCGGTGGTGAATAAAAGGTTAATGTTGGGCTAAAGGGAAACTCACTCGGTGGTGAAATAAAAGGTTAATGTTGGGCTAAAAGGAAACTCACTCGGTGGTGAATAAAAGGTTAATGTTGGGCTAAAAGGAAACTCACTCTGTGGTGAATAAAAGGTTAATGTTGGGCTAAAAGGAAACTCACTCGGTGGTGAATAAAAGGTTAATGTTGGGCTAAAAGGAAACTCACTCGGTGGTGAATAAAAGGTTAATGTTGGGCTAAAAGGAAACTCACTCGGTGGTGAATAAAAGGTTAATGTTGGGCTAAAAGGAAACTCACTCGGTGGTGAATAAAAGGTTAATGTTGGGCTAAAAGGAAACTCACTCGGTGGTGAATAAAAGGTTAATGTTGGGCTAAAGGGAAACTCACTCGGTGGTGAAATAAAAGGTTAATGTTGGGCTAAAAGGAAACTCACTCGGTGGTGAATAAAAGGTTAATGTTGGGCTAAAAGGAAACTCACTCGGTGGTGAATCGTCGGTTGATGGAATTCATGCAAGGAGGGAAGGGGAATGTAGACAGCCTGTTGATTTCCTTTTCACTGTCCTCCGTCTGGAGGTAAAGATACAGTCAAAGAAGGTTCGTTATCAATCAAATACATTCATTTACACCTGTACTGTATGTGTTCTTCTAGAGGTGAGCCGAACAACTCACTGACGACAGAAGATTCTCCTCCGAGTTGAAAGGGGAATCTGTGAAAATGATAAACAATATTTAATTAAAAAGTTAAAGACAAAATAATATATTTCTTTCCTCTTGTTCAGGTATCTCCATTATTAGGAGAAAGAAAACGGGAATAACCAAGCAAGCAGGTGCTCACCGGAGATATCAAACAGTGATCGGATGAAACGGGATCAAGAAACACCATCCGACCCGGGCACTGAAAGTTACAGAGAGGAAAACCAACATGGTTCTTCATCATCATCCTCCTCTCTCCCCTGACGGAGACCAGTTATGGTCGAAACATGTTGGCTGTTGCCTTTTAACCCATTTTGGGCGGGAACCCCTTTTGGTGTAAGCATTATGTTATGCTTTAGCTATTGAAAGCTACGAGCTTGTAGGTCTGACATAGAAACATAGCTTTTTCAGAAAACTGTCAGGATGTAGAAGACATTTATAGAATCTGATCTCAGGTCAAAATGGATTAATTAAATAAAGGCTTTCCTCTTTTTCACTTTGAGTGCCCGGAACGTCTCCCTTTTTGTGTATATCTCCATTGTTAGCTGCAAGATAATTACTATAAGCTTACCTACGGAGTTTGACGTGGCTTGACCTCTAGAGGGCGACTGTGGCACAGAAAAGACAAGCACATGTAGAATTTCAGCAGGCATTTTTTGTACAGCCTATCAGCACGCTCAGCACCATAGTTACATCAGCCTATCAGCACGCTCACCAGTCACCACCATAGTTACATCAGCCTATCAGCACGCTCACCACCATAGTTACATCAGCCTATCAGCACGCTCACCACCATAGTTACATCAGCCTATCAGCACGCTCAACACCATAGTTACATCAATCTGAAGGAGAAATATAAAAGAATAATGCTTGTCTGCCTCCTGGTGGTGCTATAAAATGATTAAATCTGAAGGAGAAATATAAAATAATAATTTTTGTCTATAAAAATGCAGATGTCAAAATGCAGGGCAAAGGTTTCCCCTTGGCTTCAAGAGAACGCATACAAAGTTTTACACAGATAGGTGCAGTTATTTATTATTATTATTATTATTACACAGATCGGTGCAGTTATAGGCAAAACACGGATGGGCCTGTTATAGCGCCACCATGAGGCTGATTTGAAAATGTCCAAGTGGCATTTCTTCCTCGGCCTAGTGGAATGTGTGTGGAGAAAGCTCATGGAAATCATCACATTGCCACCGAGTGGCGCGCTACGAGCTTGTAGGTCTGCTATTTTTGAAAAATCGAAGAGCGACTGACATTTTTAGAATCTGATCTCAGGTCAGAATGGGTTAATCAGACCAGTCAGTGTGTTCCTGCAGTGGAAACCTCGTATGAATCTGATCTCAGGTCAGAATGGGTTAATGACTATAGAGATAACCGTGTACAGATTTGCGTCATGTTTGGACAAAAGAATGTGTAAAAACAAAGAGGGGCATATCAGTGTGAATATCGATGTCACGCGGATGCCCTTGAACTTGTCGTAGCGATGTCCATGCGGACCGAAGTGAACACAGACCTTTCGTAGCAGCGGGTGAGGCCCATTGGACTGTGGGGTCAGTTCCAGGCCTAGGGAACAGCAGGGACCGTAGCACTGGTCTTCACTGCACAGGGACAGGTGAGACTGCATGGGGAACAGGGACAGGTGAGACAGGGACAGGTGAGACAGGGACAGGTGAGACAGGGACAGGTGAGACTGCATGGGGAACAGGACAGGTGAGACAGGGACAGGTGAGACTGGGGAACAGCACGGACCGTAGCACTGGTCCTCACTGCACAGGGACAGGTGAGACTGCATGGGGAACAGGACAGGTGAGACAGGCACAGGTGAGACTGCATGGGGAACAGGACAGGTGAGACAGGGACAGGTGAGACTGGGGAACAGCAGGGACCGTAGCACTGGTCTTCACTGCACAGGGACAGGTGAGACTGCATGGGGAACAGGGACAGGTGAGACAGGGACAGGTGAGACTGGGGAACAGGACAGGTGAGACAGGGACAGGTGAGACTGGGGAACAGGGACAGGTGAGACAGGGACAGGTGAGACTAACTAGATCTAGCGGTGATTCTCAACCATTGTAATGGACTGAGGACCCTCAGTTTGACATGCAATATTCTACAGACAGTCAGGGTCCATTTGGATCCCTTTGTACACACCTATGGGGACCCCCTGGAACTCCTCCCTCAAGGACCCCCGGGGGTCCCCGGCTGCAGGACCCCCCCCCTCTGGGAACCACTTGCTGTGCATCTCTAGCGTCTCTAAACTCACACAGTGCAGCGTGCCGCTCTGCTCGCGTTGCTCCTGGCTCCGCTCTCGCTCTCGCTCCAGCTCCCTCTGCTGGTGCTCCAGGTTGGCCTGCAGCTCCGCGATGCGCTTACGCAGGCCATTCTTGTCCAGGAGGCAGTCCGTGTATTCCAGCTGCAGGCTGTCCCGGCTGCGCAGAGCCTAGGAGGGAGGAGGAAGGGTTGAGAGAAGAGAGAAACCAGGTTTCTGTCAAGAGTCGCGTTCCACGCCAAATCACCCACCCACTGACCAGCGTTTGATTTCGATTTCGTTGCCTTTCGAATAAGTTTTGTTCACCTGTTTTAGTCACCTGAAATGTTTTGGCGTTAGTCTAGTTTTAGTTGACAAAAATGCATTTTGGCGGGCCTTGATGCCGTCGTAATGACTGGTTTTACACTTGCATGCTGAAAATAGCCGATCTACAACGCATTGCACTGCGACACACGAAATTGTCAGTATATTTTAGTCATAGTTTTAGTCATCATATGGCTTGGCATTTATTTAGTTTTCGGCAGTGAAAAAAGTTATTCAACGGTAGTCGAGTCATAGTCTCCTAAATCAACAATCAAAGCCACTGACCTGGTCCAATGACCTGGTCCAATCAAAGCCACTGACCTGGTCCCGCTCCTTCTCCAGCTCCATGATCTGGTTGAAGTAGGACACGCTTCTCTTCTGCTCCGTCTCCCAGTCCAGCTGGAGAGTCCTCACCTTCAGCTGCAGCTGCTCAAACTGGGACTCCAGCTAGAGGCAAACGGAACGTTTACTTTATGTAAAGGACAATGCATCGCCTTGTAGCTGAAATGTGCTATAACTCCCTGAGTAGAGCGCGCCTTCACCTAGAACGGTTTTGTTGCCCCTAAAAATAAAATCACACCCGTGTGAACTGAGTCCCCTCTCCTCTCTCTCTCTCTCTCTCTCTCTCTCTCTCTCATTAGCAGGCAACAGTGCAGCACTATCTCTCTCTCTCTCTCTCTCTGCACAACAGCGTCCCTACTGGTACTCATAGGTACTTAAAGTCACATAGGTTAAAGTCACATACAGTAGGTGAACACGGACATTGCTGTTCCTTGGGAGTGGTTGCACCACTCAAAAAACATGCATTATAGTCTCACCTTGTCCCTTTGATCTTCGGAGCTCTCTAGCTCCTCCTGCAGTTTAGTGATGGTGTTGCACAGGTCTTGCCTCTGCTCCGCCGCCTCCCTGCGATCCTGCTGTAAAATATCCATCAGCGCCTGACGTGGAAAAAACACACAGAACAGAACCGTTGTCCTCCTCCCAGTGATGTTTTTGGCAGCACATTTTAGTTTTAGTTTTAGTCATAGTCTCTTGAATAGTTTTCATTTCGCTTTAGTCACATTTTGGTCACCTGGAATGTTTTTAGTGTTATATTAGTCTAGTTTTAGTCGACTATATATCATAAGGTTTTAGTCGAGCAAAATATGTTTAGGCGGGCCTTGATGCCGTCGTAATTACTTTTTTTTTCTCCACTTGCTGAAAATAGCCGATCTGCAAGCTCACAACGCGTCGCAGTGCGACACGTTGTGGGCTTGCAGATCGGCTCTTTTCAGTTTTCAGCATGCAATCAAGTGTAAAATGACTTGTATACTGGATCTCTTGTCCACTGAAGTCCCTTCCTAACAATTTAGTCTAGTTTATATTTGTTATACAGGTTTTTCAGTTGCTTCATATTGATATTATGTGCGTTCAATTCTTATTTTAAACTTGGTGTCAGTAAAAAGGAACATCACAGGCGCTGCAGGGCATATCATGTTTGGTTTTATCGTGTGTGTTGCCTTTAAATTCTCACCTGAGCTCCATTATTCCCAGCCTTGTGTATGTCAATACGGTGCAGCGGCTTCTCTGGTAACGGAGGTGGAGCAGCATTAACACTGTTGGAGATCACGCTGTTCCTTTTGAGCGCCAGAGTGTTGGCTGCAGCTGCAGCGCTGGGAGGAGGTTTCTCTGCCTCCATCAGTCTGGCCTTCAGCTCGTCCATCTGTGTTTGGAATGGCATGCTGTTGTTTAGTGCTCCCTTGGTTTGGAGGGATATATTATACGGTATTTTGAGCACACGCATATACAGTATGTATGGTGTTGTAATCTCTTGGTAAGGACCCTGGTCCGGTTCTGGCTGACCGGTAGTGTGTGTGCAGACTGGGTGGTGTGTGATAATCCAACTGAATTATTCCTGTGGTAACGGCGGCGATCGGACGGGCCCGGGAGAACAGTAATAACGGGACACTCAGACAGTATCTCGCCAAAGGTTCACAATTTATTACACAGATACAGAATCATAGCTCTGGATCCCCGTGTCCTCATGACGTGCCACTGAGACATAACAATAACATCGGCTAGCAGCAAGTGGCCTTGCTCTCTGAGATGGCTTCAGTGGCTAAAGTCAGTCTGTTACAGTTCATGGCAGTACACAATACATATCCTGTACATTTCTATATGGTACTATGTATCTTATTATATCAGGGGTCGGCAAGTACATTTGGCCCCAAGACTTTTAGGCCAGAACATAATCGATGGTTAAACTCAATGTCTGCCAACGACTTAATTAACTGATTTTTTAGCAACTCCCACAGCGCCAACGACGTCTTTATCGTCTTTTTCAGATGTGTATAACATTGGGCAATATTTTTTAAATAAAAATAAAATAAAATAATGTATAGAAACTGGCGCTCGGGGACTTTTTGGCACCCCATAGTGGCGAAGAATGAGTTTAAAAAAGTTTGACGATAGTCAATCTTATACAAATGCTGTTGCTATAAAAGTGAATCAAATCAAACTTTATCTACAGTACATAGGACATTGAGCACAACAGATCACAGATGCTGACAAAAAGTTGCGGGTTGAGACAAACAGAGCATCAAATAGCGCCTATCGGCAAATATTATGTACATCATTAAGAAAACACATGAGACCATCAAGAGCAATTAAAAGCCGAAGAGAACAGGTGGGCTGTCAGTAAGGATCTGAGAACGGGGCAGATCGGATGGGGAGAGGCAGGTTAATTAATCTAATCTTTTTTTGGCTACAGAAACAGGAGATGCCCTATGGGCCTCATGGCTCGGCAAGGCTACTTACAGTCCTGAATGGGTTAAATGTTAAAGACAGCACTTCTCACCTGTCTCAGTAGCTCTCTCTCCTGTCACTTCTCACCTGTCTCAGTAGCTCTCTCTCCTGTCACTTCTCACCTGTCTCAGTAGCTCTCTCTCCTGTCACTTCTCACCTGTCTCAGTAGCTCTCTCTCCTGTCACTTCTCACCTGTCTCAGTAGCTCTCTCTCCTGTCACTTCTCACCTGTCTCAGTAGCTCTCTCTCCTGTCACTTCTCACCTGTCTCAGTAGCTCTCTCTCCTGTCACTTCTCACCTGTCTCAGTAGCTCTCTCTCCTGTCACTTCTCACCTGTCTCAGTAGCTCTCTCTCCTGTCACTTCTCACCTGTCTCAGTAGCTCTCTCTCCTGTCACTTCTCACCTGTCTCAGTAGCTCTCTCTCCTGTCACTTCTCACCTGTCTCAGTAGCTCTCTCTCCTGTCACTTCTCACCTGTCTCAGTAGCTCTCTCTCCTGTCACTTCTCACCTGTCTCAGTAGCTCTCTCTCCTGTCACTTCTCACCTGTCTCAGTAGCTCTCTCTCCCGTGCGGCGGACGTGCCCTGGTCCTCCAGAGCCCTGGAGTACTTCACGGCCTGCTCCAGGTGTCGGTCCTTCATCCTGCCCAGCTCTCGACTGCCAGAGTCCCAGTCCTGACGCAGCCTGTGATCAACACGCACCATTCATTGATTGATTGATTGAAATATTTATTAACCCATTCTGACCTGAGATCAGATTCATACGAGGTTTCCACTGGACACACACTGGTCTGATTAACCCATTCTGACCTGAGATCAGATTCTAAAAATGTCAAGTCGTTCTTCGATTTTTCAAAAATAGCAGACCTACAAGCTCGTAGCGCGCCACTCGGTGGCGCGCTATGAGCTTGTAGATCTGCTATTTTTCAATAGCTAAAGCATAACATGATGCTAACACCAAAATGGGTTCCCGTTCAGAATGGGTTAACAGTTTGCAGAATTACAGTACATTTCAAGCACAAAACTCAATACAAAGACTGTTAACTGTGAGTGGGACGACCCAATTAAGCATTACACTTGTTTACATTAGAGGGTCCACCATGTTCAATTCATCAAAACATTTAGAGACGTACAAATAGACACTTCTATGTAGTTAAAGAACAGAACAGGAATTCATCGTAAAGGAAGCAAAAAGGGAAAATAAACATATACAGTGAGGGGAAAAGGGGGGGGGGGGGGGGATTCAGATTTTACGGGGGCCAGTTTGGAATTGCAGCCGTCCGTATAGGTGCCCTTTATTGAGAGCGGTTTTGAAGGAGTCAAGGGATTCACATGTCTTAAAGGGACACTTCACCCTTTTTGCAAAAAAATATATGTTAATGACGTTTAGGAGCTTTAGAACACTTTCCTGGGGGTCTTTATGTGTGTAATATGTGGTTTTAGATATTTTATATTGTAGCAGTGAGCCTGTTGTCTCTGATGTCATGGACACTGGGCTCACTTCCTTCCTGGACTACATGTTGTCTCAGTAAGACAGCTCTCCCCCCTTTCCACAAGGAGGAGCAGTGCACCAAAGAATTATGGGAATTGTAGTCCAGGAAGGTAGTGAGACCAGTGTCCATGACATCAGAGACAACAGGCTCACTGCTACAATCTAAAATATCTAAAACCACATATTACACACATAAAGACCCCCAGGAAAGTGATCTAAAGCTTCTAAACGTCATTAACATATATATTTTTGCAAAAAGGGTGAAGTGTCCCTTTAATGACCATTCAACACAGACACACTATTGAAGATTCTGATCAATTCATTTTGGGGCGATTTGATTGGATTGACTTTTGTTATCCATCAATTTAGGGAAATCGGCGGTCGGTCTAAAAAAAACTAACATTTGGCCAAGATTGGCGTACACTTTCCCGTACAAGTCAACTGAGGAAGTTCTTGACTTTCCAGTAAATGACAACATTGACGTGTCAGTTACAGTAAACCTATTTGTGCAAATAAAGGCAAGGCACTTGTCACGCAGCATCGGAGCCCACAGTGTGCGAGCGTCTCCCAGCGTATACTAGGCTTACTCGCCGCTCGGCACCTGCCCACGTTTGGGTTGGATGTTTTTGTACTTATTTCGTGTAACATTGACATTGTCATCATACGTCACCAGGTCATTTAGACAGTGCACTCTGTTTCGCAACTTTGCATGGTCAGGGACCACATACAATACCTTCACGGACCACCAGTGGTCCACGGACCACCTGTTGAAAACCTCTGCTCTATGGGGGTCCCTGGCATCTTTTCAAATGGGGGTCCGCGGGGATAATTAGCGCCAATTTGGGGCTCCTTGGAACACACTAGGTTTCAGGTCCTTGGGGTGTACAGTACAGTACAGTACAGTACAGTACAGTACAGTACAGTACAGTACAGTACAGTACAGTACAGTACAGTACAGTACAGTACAGTACAGTACAGTACAGTAGGCCTACAGTACAGTACAGTACGGTACGGTACGGTACGGTACGGTACGGTACGGTACAGTACAGTACAGTACAGTACAGTAGGCCTACAGTACAGTACAGGTACCTCTCCAGCTGCAGGCGGTCGTGTCTGAACTCCTGTGCCTTCCGTTCGGCGCGGCTGCGTTCGTCCTCGGCCACGCGGCAGCGCTGCGACAGCCGCCGCTCGCACACGCGGCTGTTCCTCAGCTGCTCCCTCAGCTTCCGCACCTCCAGGAGCAGGAACTGCGTCAGACCCTCGGGACCCTCCTCGTCTGGCATGGGGAGCAGACAGACAAGGTCATTTAACCCATTCTGACCTGAGATCAGATTCATACGAGGTTTCCACTGGACACACACTGGTCTGATGAACCCATTCTGACCTGAGATCAGATTCTAAAAATGTCAGTCGTTCTTCGATTTAAAAAAAAATTAGCAGACCTACAAGCTCGTAGCGCGCCACTCGGTGGCGCGCTATGAGCTTGTAGATCTGCTATTTTTCAATAGCTAAAGCATAACATGATGCTAGCACCAAAAGGGGTTCCCGTTCAGAATGGGTTAAAGGACCACTTCTCGTCCTATAATAAGGGCCTTTCTCGGGCCCCCACCTCTCTCTCCTGTGTTTTAGGATCCAAGATGGCCGCCGCAGCACCAGGAGGGGGGGGTGGGGCAGAGGTGAGCGGGCGGGGTCGACATATGACTTCACTGGGCTGCATTCAAGACACCTTGCCTTGTGTCTGACACCTGACTTGTGTCTGACACCTGACTTGTGTCTGACACTTGCCTTGTGTCTGACACCTGACTTGTGTCTGACACCTGACTTGTGTCTGACACCTGACTTGTGTCTGAACACAGCTTTGATGGATGTGTTCTGCCCCCAACCCGCCTTCAAACAAAATGTTTGGTCACACCATATGGGCTTCCATTGAAAATGCATTGGAGTGGCCATTAAACACAGACACAAGACAAATGCAAGAAGACAGGTGTCTTGAATTTGTGAACACAGCCCAGTAAGGCCATGCACCCCACTCCTGGTGCTGCGGCCATCTTGGATCCTAAAACACAGGGAGAGAGGTGGGGCCGATAAAGGCCCGTTTTGGACCTAACTAATGTTCATGATAAAATACCACAATTTTTTCCTACTCAGTCTGTGTCTCATAGGAAGGCTGTGGGCAGTTCAGAAACCAGTCTGTGTCTCATAGGAAGGCTGTGGGCAGTTCAGAAACCAGTCTGTGTCTCATAGGAAGGCTGTGGGCAGTTCAGAAACCAGTCTGTGTCTCATAGGAAGGCTGTGGGCAGTTCAGAAACCAGTCTGTGTCTCATAGGAAGGCTGTGGGCAGTTCAGAAACCAGTCTGTGTCTCATAGGAAGGCTGTGGGCAGTTCAGAAACCAGTCTGTGTCTCATAGGAAGGCTGTGGGCAGTTCAGAAACCCGTCCACCAGTGACATAATCGATAGTGAATCCAAGCTAATATAGAAAGGGCAGGTTTTCTTTTCCTGAAAAGTTGCAATGCGAAAAGTTGAAGCCTTCGTTCTCACGATAATACAAATCTAAATATATTTTAAAACTAATTTTTTGTTTAAAAAAATAAATCTGCCTAATGATGATGTCACTGGTGGACGGGTGTCCGAACTGCCCAAAGCCCCTCCTATGAGACACAGACTGAGTAGGAAAAAAATGGTGGTGTTTTATCATGAACATTAGTGAGGACCAATTATATGAAGAGATGTTGAAAAGTGGTGAAGTGATCCTTTAAAGGAGAATTCCATGCTAGATGGCTTTCTTACCTTTATTTGTCGTTGTTACGTTCCTACCAAAGAGGTCCAGGTGTTATTTTGTGCAAAAGCACATTATTGCCTATTTCCCCTACAATAAGCCCTCAATGAATTGCATTGAATTGAATGGGGCTATGGGGTGTTGTGCTAATTAGCTTATTTCCATCGCTCAAAAATAAAAACAATTATATATCCTCTCTTTATAATGTAAATAGTATCCCAAGCGGCACACTTTACTACTTATTTCGATGGAGATAAGTACAAAAACCCAACCCCCATCGAGGGCTTATATTAGGGGAAATAGCCACTTTTGCTCAAAATAACACCTGGACCTCTTTGTTTGTTGGGGACATAACAACTACAAAAGGTAAGAAAGCCTTCTAGTATGGAATTCTCCTTGAAGGTTATTTTACTAAAGATACTTAACAGTTTTACTGCCAGGAATGGTATACTCCAGGTTACTGTCGCTGCGATATACGACATACCCGCCTTTTGTTTTATGTGTTTAATCCGCCATATTGTAATAAATAAAAAATAAACTCTGTCTTCGCCGCAGAGATACAGTAGAGACTAGAAAGTTTCGTTTTGATGACGAAACCGGAAATCGTCACATGCTGTGGTGCTGCTAGGGCTTCTGGGAAATTGAGGCCAATGCAAATGAACGGGGTACAACGCCTCATGGAGGCGGGTCTTGTGTGCGTCTTCCGGGTGCACCAAGATGGTGGATGGTGCGATCGGATCATAACAAACCGAGGGACCTTTTTTCGCTGGATTTTCGCGGATCAAAAGCCCAAATAATTAAATAATTCAGCGTATGCTCTAAAGGTAATACAACAATCTCGGCAGTGAAGGGGGGTTGATTAAAATGCGGGTTACGCGTTTAAACCAGTCAAACACACACACACACACACACGCACACACACGCCTACCCAGTATGAGGGAGCAACGTTGCGTGGGTTTTTTCCCAGTCAGGTGAGTGTACTGCTCTGGGTGGTAGAACTCCAGTGACTCCATGAAGGCCTGTAGTCCTCGCTGCCCCTGCCCCCGCAGAATGTCCAGCAGACGCCCTGCATGGAAAACAATCCAATATGAGTGTGAAAGACCCAGTCGTCAATCTTTACCTGGTAACTATACTATAGCTACAGGTAAAGTATGAAACAGACGATCCTGGTCTCTACACTGCCTCCCCCTGGCCAGCCGGGGCGCCTGATGGAGGGGAAAGGAACTGGTCTCTATACTGCCTCCCCCTGGCCAGCCGGGGCGCCTGATGGAGGGGAAAGGAACTGGTTGGAATAACGTGTTCCTTCCACGCGCTATACGTCCAACCAGGGAAACTCCCCCCTGTCAGGTGTAAATGAGCAACTTGGACACTCAGGCATGAAGGAAGCATGAGTTCAAGTCCGTTGCTCTCCCCTTGTCCCCCATATATGGGGACTAGGTTGGTCTCCCCTTGTCCTCCATATATGGGGACTAGGTTGGTCTCCCCTTGTCCCCCATATATGGGGACTAGGTTGCTCTCCCCTTGTCCCCCATATATGGGGACTAGGTTGCTCTCCCCTTGTCCTCCATATATGGGGACTAGGTTGGCCTCCCCTTGTCCCCCATATATGGGGACTAGGTTGGTCTCCCCTTGTCCCCCATATATGGGGACTAGGTTGGTCTCCCCTTGTCCCCCATATATGGGGACTAGGTTGGCGGAGGGTGTGTAGAGCCCAGGATCACATTAGATGATTGACACAGGGGTGAAAAATGGGTTACAAAAACAGACACACACTGACGTTTGTGTTTTTTTTTAGCAGCGTGTTGAAACAAAATGCACATTTCATGTCAGTTATTCTGTATGATTATCACAGTGACTTTCAGAACGGACACCTTGAAGCAATGGAGCAATAATGATAGTTGTGGCTTTAAACCAGATGTTTGCCTTCATTCACATTCCCTGCACCATCTCTGTGCCTCCCCTCCCAGCCCCACACACACACACACACACCTTACATCTCTGTGCCTCCCCTCCCAGCCCCCCCCACACACACACACACACACACACACACACACACACACACACACACACATCTTACACTCCCCTTGACTTTGTCAGCTCAGCAATGTCTTTCATCTCTCTCTGTCTCGCTCTCTCTCTCTCTCTCTCTCTCTCTCTCTCTCTCTCTCTCTCTCTCACCAGCCTTGCTGATCCTCAGAGGGTACTGCGTGGAGTTGAGGACCTCGTCCTCATCCTGCTCGTCGATGACCTTGCACTGCCGCAGGTATGGAGTGAGTTTGGCCGGGTTGAGGACGCGGGTCAGCTTATGTCGAACGCCCTCCACGCGGTCCCACAGCTCCTCACAGCGCTCCTCGGACCAGGGCGAGGAGGGCCGGGCCCCCTCCTCCGGCGCTGGGTCGTCATCCCCCATCCAGGCTTTGATGCCTGCAAGAGAGAGAAGCAATTACAGACAGCCTTCAGGCACACAGTGAAGCCTGAAGACAGCCTTCAGGCACACAGTGAAGCCTGAAGACAGCCTTCATGCACACAGTGAAGCCTGAAGACAGCCTTCATGCACACAGGGCAAGCCTGAAGACAGCCTTCATGCACACAGTGCAAGCCTGAAGACAGCCTTCAGGCACACAGTGAAGCCTGAAGACAGCCTTCATGCACACAGTGCAAGCCTGAAGAGGTCTGGTCCATTACAGTGAGAAGAGGTCTGGTCCATTACAGTGAGAAGAGGTCTGGTCCATTACACCAGTAACAGGAGGATTTAACTGAAAGTCTCCCAAGGAATGCTGAGAGGAAATCACTGTCAGAGAACAAAGTCTGAGGGATTAGAATTCCATTTGAGTCACCGCCGACGGAATCTCTTTGAGAGTTCAGATTATAGTTGCGTTTTATTTAATAACTTCACATAAATCACATATTTACGTGAGCAAAAACACATGGCTGGCTGGCTGCAGACAAATGATTCACGCAGTGTTTTGCCCCCGGTGTGGAGCAAAGGTTTGCGTTGCCGTTATGAGGATAATAAAACTAGTGGGGAGGAGGACGGCTGGACGGGGTTGACGGTGTGACTCAGAACAGAGGAATGATAACACTGGCGTGACTCATCTGCAGCTCCCCCGACTGAAAACACACAGACAAAGGCATTCTCAACCCCGTTTACTTCCCATTGCACTGAGGCAGAGATACTGTGAATGTATGGGAGTACATGTAACTGAAAACACACAGACAAAGGCATTCTCAACCCCGTTTACTTCCCATTGCACTGAGGCAGAGATACTGTGGGGTAGGCTACATGTAAAATATGTGAAACACCACCAGTGCCACCACCATATGCATCGCACCAGTGGTACTATAGCTGTGCTGCCTTGCATGGTGCAACAGTACCAGAAAACAGCCTATAATAATTATGAAAATAATATTACTGCCTGGTTTGAAATACTGGGGATAGTGAATGCGTTTATTGGCACAAGGGGAGAGTGGTAAAGTGAGCGGTTTAGCGATGTCGCCAGCCATAGAGGTGCTCAGCATGCAAACAATCGCTGGTGAAAAGCTGCTGCAAATAATATGTATATAATGGTAAAATGAACGAATGCCATTATTTTCTCCCCTACACTACAGGCCCACATGTGGGATCCTGGCTGCCTGCCTTAAGGCTTACAGTACATGAACTGGGCCTGGAATAATCAATTCTTACTGTACAAGAATGACTGAATGAATCATTTTTCCACCCATAGAGGTGCTTTGCATTTAAAAAATCACACCCGTGTGAACTGAGTGGTGCAACTCCCCTCTCCCCCTCTCTCTCTCTCTCTCTCTCTCTCTCTCTCTAATTAGCAGGCAACAGTGCAGGCAACAGTGCAGCACTCTCTCTCTCTCTGTAGGCCTGCACAACATTTTCAGAGAACCGCTACGATTTAGAAGAAATGTGTAGAGCCCTTTTTACTCATACCCACTGTTGCATGTCATAATACATTTCCTTAGAAGCTACATGTGTGTGTAATCATGGTATTACGTCTTTTAGGTCATTTACAGAGGAAACCTCTGCTTTATGTATCATCTTCAAAACAGAAGTACATCTTGTGCAACGTATAGTGACTATGTTGTCACTGCCAGTAATAGAGAACATTAGTCTGAGCTAGCTATGCCCACTGTTTTTAAAATTAAGGGCGGATCTACAAGCTCGTAGCGCGCCACCGAGTGTCGCGCTACGAGCTTGTATAGGTCTGCTATTTTTTTTTTAAATCGTGAAAATGTGTCACAAATCTTTTAATATATATTCTTTCAGGAGACTTTTATTCATCATCAGTTTAAAGTTGAACTAAAATCACTTCTCCTAATAACCACCGAGTACTTCTAACTAAAATCACTTCTCCTAATAACCACAGAGTACTTCCCATACGGTCTGCTAAACTAACCTGGTGTACTTAACCCATTCTGACCGGGCACCCATTTTGGTGTTAGCATCATGTTATGCTTTACCTATTGAAAAATAGCAGATCTACAAGCTCATATCGCGCCACCGAGTGGCGCGATACGAGCTTGTAGGTCTGCTATTTTTGAAAAATTCGAAGAACGACTGACATTTTTAGAATCTGATCTCAGGTCAGAATGGGTTCATCAGACCAGTGTGTGTCCAGTGGAAACCTTGTATGAATCTGATCTCAGGTCAGAATGGGTTAAATGTTCTTTTATTGTCCGACTTCTGTCTATTGTGTCTATTTTTCTCTCTTCTTCTTGTTATGCAGTACATTTCTGTCCTTTCACTGTCCCTGTATTTTATCTGTATTCTAATGTTTAAGATCTGGCATGTTCAAAATGATTTTTTTTTTTTTCATTAACCCATTCTGACCTGAGATCAGATTCATACGAGGTTTTCCACTGGACACACACTGGTCTGATCAACCCATTCTGACCTGAGATCAGATTCTAAAAATGTCAGTCGTTCTTCGATTTTTCAAAAATAGCAGACCTACAAGCTCGTAGCGCGCCACTCGGTGGCGCGCTATGAGCTTGTAGATCTGCTATTTTTCAATAGCTAAAGCATAACATGATGCTGACACCAAAATGGGTTCCCGTTCAGAATGGGTTAAACTAACAAAAACAACTATGAATGTATAAACATGCCTGGAGAAGCCACTTAATGCACGCCCCTGGAGGGTTTTTAGGCTTACTCCTTCACATTTCCGAAATATTTTTAGTATCTAGTATCTAGGCTGAATTAGCTAAATGTGTGTTTTGGCATATGGGGTTATGAGTGGATTGATAGCACACAGAAAGCTATACCACCACTGCAATTCTATCACTATAGGGGCGTACTGTACTGTATAACTTCCCAAAAATCACTATGAGAATCCCCCTCCCCCCCTAGCCTATAGATGGAAGATTATAGCTTACATGAGCTGGTGGGAATCTGTATGATAATCATTTGTCCTGCACTTACAGTATTATGAATGAATGACTTATGGATTCTGCAAGACATAAACATGATAAACATAAACATAGCATCTAAACAAGGCACCTGCTGCAAAGGTGATATCTATGGTCAAATGTAACCCCTTTTGGTGTTAGCATCATGTTATGCTTTACCTATTGAAAAATAGCAGATCTACAAGCTCATAGCGCGCCACCGAGTGGCGCGCTACGAGCTTGTAGGTCTGCTATTTTTGAAAGAAATCGAAGAACGACTGACGTAGAAACATAGCTTTTTCAGAAAACTGTCAGGATGTAGAAGACATTTTTAGGATCTGATCTCAGGTCAGAATGGGTTAAGTAAGTTATCTTGTGCATTATTTATAAGTAATGCAGAGGATAACTTTTTACCATACCACAGCGACGACATGTTGATGTGTTATGTTTCATTTCATTTTACGGTAGGATAATTCATGTAAGGCTGCTAGATTAATTAGTAGGATAATAACCTCATTAGTAGGATAATAGCCTCATTCATGCAAGGCTGCTAGATTGGCACTTTTTGCCTGTGAGCAAATGGGAATAACATGGACACTATAGTGAGTGGGAATGGGAATAACATGGACACTATAGTGAGTGGGAATGGGAATAACATGGACACTATAGTGAGTGGGAATGGGAATAACATGGACACTATATATAGTGAGTGCTTTTCTATATGATTCTCCATGATTATCGAGTTATCAATAAATAATCGTTAAGAAAATAATAAATAGTTCCAGGTGTAAAGTCTACTATAGGCTATGTCCACTTATTTGGCTGCATAAGAGCTTTTGTTAATAAAAGCAGTCGTCATAATTAATTAGCAACTTATTTGTTTCAAAGTTAAACATTTGCCAGTTTAACTGCCACCAATACCAAATGTATTTTTCCCCCCAGTCCATTTGCCAACAACGAGACCTAAAGAAGTGCCACCACTCAGATCTGTAAAGTAGGTTAACAGACAAGTTCTAACAGACAAGTTCTAACAGACAAGTTCTAACAAGCCAGTGGATGCCTTGGCGTCTCTGTCATCACCTCCAAGTCCAAGGAAATGTGTCCTTAAGCGTACCCTGCCATTTACAGTTCTCATTGAAAGCCTGCTTGGCTACCCTGTACAAAATAGACCTAAATACTGTAAAAACAAAATAGAAATAGCCGTGATCACTTGCCACGTTTCTGATGAATTGAACACGGTGGACCCTCTTGTAAACAAGTGTAATGCTTAATTGGGTCGTCCCACTCACAGTTAACAGTCTTTGTATTGAGTTTGTGCTTGAAATGTATACTGTAATTCTGCAAACTGTTAATACATTATTTCAATCAAACGTTTCTGAAGTGTAACCTACAAGATGGCTTGGGAATCTTTGGTTGATAAAAAAATGCTTCTTTCACAGATTGTTTAGACTTTAAGCATATTTTTGTTTATCGGTCATCATGAAATGTGAAGAGTGGGCACCTGAGAATTAGTAGGCTACACATGATTTGAACATGCATTATATGTCATTATCAAATAAACGTATTGTTTATGCCATAATGAGGACGCAAACGAATTTTACCCACCTTTTCACTTCTGTATAAACCTGTGATTCTGATTACTGAATGACTGCAGGCTATCCACAGTTTAATGTGTAGCAATTCGCAGACATTTGTATATTAAGCCTTAAATGTCACATGTTTAAGCAGGTTCAAATCACATATAGCCTATACTTTACCTCATTTCAGACCATATTCCAAGGAATTATTATTATTAATATTATTGTGCCTAAATTACATTTTAGAAAAATAGACAATTTAACATTGAAATGCCCAGACGTCAAGTATGCTAATACTAGGCCTATACTTTACAGTATCTACTCACATCATTTCCAAAACATAGCATCCTTTATCTTTTCACATGTTGTGTCAATTGTATGTCTTATTTAGGCTATGGTGCACATGCAATAGGCTAAGTGAATTGCAGTAGCCTAAAGTGAATCTGTGTTTACCTAAATGAGGTGTGTCGAGCCTAAAGTGAATCTGTGTTTACCTAAATGAGGTGTGTCGAGCCTAAAGTGAATCTGTGTTTACCTAAATGAGGTGTGTCGAGAAAAGCTACAATGATTCATTCCAAACTGGCAAACTCACCGCTCATTTTCTCCCCAAGATGCAGAATTTATGTTGACGACAGACAAGTAAAATCGGATCCTCAACAACAACTCTATAAAGTAAAGGTAGAATATTAACGCTTTTCTCTGGTTGTAAACTCTGGTTCTGTGCCCTAGCTGTAGGCTACCTGTCTGACTGGAGAGCACTCCACTTGTCTTCTACACAGTTCACACACACACACTCACTCACACACACACCTTCTCCCCTCTCTCCGTCGTCACGAATACCATCCAATCGCCGCTGAGTTCCCAGAAGCTGGACTTTACTACTAGTAGGCCTACTAGTAACTACAGCGCAAAGGCTTCATTTAATAGCTTACAACTTCATGGCAGCAGCCATGATGCAACGCCAAGCTGTTCAACAAAACACTACGGTGTGTAGAGGCTACATCTCTACATGTTGTAAGACAGAACATTCATGAAGGTCCGTTTGCGGTTGTATATAGCTAGACTTTATTTGATGATGAAATATAGTTCTACAGTAGTAGGGTACAGCATTTGGTCACTAGATGGCGCAGTCTACCGTCATTTTATTTTTTTTATATTTTGCTTTGCGCGGCTGCACACAGCCATAATAATTATGAATCACATGACAGAGACTTCTCTATCACTCTCACAGTGTGAGTCACTCACTGTTGTTCAAGTTAATCTCAAGTCTGACTCACATATGGGTCTCCTCTCCACCAAATGATTGAGAAATAGTCAGGCCTGCACCCACGCTATTCACTGACTGGATGATATTGGGTTCTTGTAATTCCCTGTAGGCCTATCCTACTACAAAACAATGACACATTGGCCTTCTAGTTTCACCCACTTATGTTTTCAACACGTCTGTATGCCTATACTGTATATGCCTGTCCATGCATGGCCTGACATGGCCCAGGCCAATGGGGCCAATGGGGCCAGACAGGGGCCAATGGGGCCCAGACAGGGGCCAGACAGGGGCCAATGGGGCCCAGACAGGGGCCAATGGGGCCAGACATGAGGGGCCAATGGGGCCAGACATATGGGGCCAATGGGGCCAGACATGAGGGGCCAATGGGGCCCAGACAGGGGCCAATGGGGCCAGACATGAGGGCCCAATTGTCTATGCGCTCTACCAGTGAGTGAGTGGTAGGCTATATTTGCATAATGTATGTAAATAATCCTACGATATAGGCTATATTTCATTTATAGGTTTTATAGTTTTATATAGGTCTACATGAATAATATAAATATATATGTTGCACACAATTGCTTTTTCAGCTCTAATTAAGCCCCTTTTTGACCATATATGTATTTAGTGGAACATACAAAACAAAGCAAAGCAAAGCACTAAACAAACAGCATGATTAGAATGTCCGTAAACACACAAGGATCAACGTAACAGCCACAGCATGGCACTGATGCCTTCATAGCAGGGGAAAAACAAATATACTGTAGGCTATAGACTCTCTCTTTTTTATCCCACGATTTTGTAACCCATTTTTCACCCCTGTGTCAATCATCTAATGTGATCCTGGGCTCTCTACCAACCTAGTCCCCATATATGGGGGACAAGGGGAGAGCAACCTAGTCCCCATATATTGGGGACAAGGGGAGACCAACCTAGTCCCCATATATTGGGGACAAGGGGAGAGCAACAGACTTGAACTCATGCTTCCTTCATGCCTGAGTGTCCAAGTTGCTCCTTTACACCTGACAGGGGGGAGTTTCCCTGGTTGGACGTAGCGCGTGGATTCAGGAACACGTTATTCCAACCAGTTCAGTGGAGACTCTCTCTCCACTTTTCAACATATATTGGTCCTCACTATATGTTCATGATAAAAAAAATACCACCATTGTTTTCTACTCAGCCTGTGTGTCATATTTATAAGGGATGTGGGCAGTTCAGAAACCATAGTGTCCACCAGTGACATCATTGTTAGGCAGTTTTGTTTTTTAACAAGAAAAAAAAAGATATTCCTGCATAACTTCCGTATAAGCTAACCGGGTATGATAATGATGTCACGCACATAATACCCTCTATTTGAGCTTTACAATGATTAATTCTGACAATGACTAATTCAATGTACGTATGCATCACCAGTCACTGATTTCACCCATTCTGCACCTGATCAGTGAACGGACACCACACCACGGACACCTTATGTAAATCATACTGCAGTAAACCTGGGAAAATAATAATTCAAATGTATAATGTGTTGAAAGTGATGTTTTGCTATGTTTCTTTGCTTTTTATTTCTCCTATGTTTATTTTATTTTATTTTACTATGTTTTATTTTGAGTTAGTGTTTGTAAACAATTGTAAGTATTGCCTTTGTTAAATGTTAAATGTATGTCTGTGTCGGACCCCAGGAAGACTAGCTTTTGTCAAGGCAAAAGCTAATGGGGATCCTTATAAACAATAAACAATAAACACAGACATAACTCTCTTGACCGCTTGTCAAGTGCATTAAAAAAAACAAAAAAAACTGTATATTCAACTTCAAATGAAGTCGCTGAAGGAACTTCAAAGCAAAGTGTTGATTTCGTCGACTAAAACGAAGACGATTTGTTTTTTCGTCGACTACCTTTTTTCCACTGACGAAAACTAAATGGAAATTTAAATGAAAACTAAGCTATGATGACTAAAACTATTATGAGACAAAATACACTGACAATTTCGTCAACAAATAAAAACTAGATTAAAATGTTAGGAAGGGACTATAGTGGACAAGAGATCCAGTGTAAGTCATTTTACACTTGGTTGCATGTTGAAAATAGCCGATCTACAAGCTCGCAGCGCGATGCGTTGTGAGCTTGTAGATCGGCTATTTTCATCCATCCATCCATCCATCTTCAACCGCTTATCCGTAGTCGGGTCGCGGGGGCAACAGCTCCACCAGAGTGCTCCAGACTAATCCCCTCTCCAGAGCAACATTAGTGACTTCCTCCTGGGTGGATTCCGAGACGTTCCAAGGCCAGTGAGTCGTGATAGGAGAAGGATATCAAATGGAACACAACCACCCTAAAGACTAATAATTGTGTATATTCCTGCACTATACCTGCATCGAGTTATCTTGGTACACAGAAGTTGATCTATTGAAGATTCTGACCTTCAAAGTACATAACTTTTGTTTTGATTGTATTGCTGTATTGTTGTATTGTTCTTTCTGCTTTGGCAATGTAAACGTATGTTTTCTCATGCCAATAAAGCCCTTTGAATTGAATTGAATTGAGTCGATGCGTTTCCTCCAACTTTACTGCGCCTTGGTCTGCCCCGGGGTCTCCTCCCAGTGGTATCAAGGCCTGACGAAATTCAATTTAGTCGACTAAATCAGCCGTAGAGTAACACTAAGACAAGACATTCCTGGTAAAACTAAATTAAAACTATTCAAAAGACTACGACTAAAAATAAAAATAAAAAGATTCTGCCTCAAAACAACACTGACTTCAAGGAAGTGTCTAATTGACTTTTTGGAGAAATGTCACAATTGAGTCAGTGTTCCGTTTTAGAGAATCATGACGAAGGAAAAGCTGCATCATGGCAGCTGATCGTTTGTGGTCATTATTAATGCTCATCCCCATCTCTGCTCATGCTGCTGCTGAGCCAAAACTATTTGAGTCACGCAACAAGACGAGGGGGGAGTGTGTGTGTGTGTGTGTGTGTGTGTGTGTGTGTGTCTCAGTCACTGTGCAGACAGACAGTGGGAGACAGGAAATATGGGGTGCCACTTGCCAGACAAAGAAATGGGTCTTTCTCGTGGCACGCGGAAAGGAAATGTAATGCCATAATTTGCCAAAATAATTTGCCAAAATAATTTGCCAAAATAATTTGCTGAATTTGCTTCAGTCTCCGGGCCTCCCCTAAATAAACAAACCATAGCGACTGCTATAGGGTCGACGCGCTACTGCTGGGGTTGGTAGCTGGTGGTGTGTGTGTGTGTGTGTGTGTGTGTGTGGGGGGGGGGGGGGGGGGGGGGGGGGGCTGTATCCAGGGGCTGTATCCAGCCACTGGATACTGGATACAGCCACTGGATACAGCCACCCACAGCCTCTCATACTGAGGCAGTCGGTCCCAATCTGTCCTCATATGGAGCTACGGTTCAGGGCTGGGGGGGGAAACCATGTTGTGGATCAGCGTTCTTGTTGTCTCTGAGGTGACGGACGGACGGGGACACAGAGACGCTATTGAGAGCAACTCCAGAGCCCACAGTGTGTCTGTGATGGAATGTGTGCAGCTAAGCTGCGAAGAAACGGAACTCAAATATGTCACAGAACGAACTGGACACACATTTTACAGTAAATACAGCAGGAACTCACTGTGTGGGATTGACCATTTTCAGATTCACTGAGAGCTCTCTCTCTCTCTTTCTCACACGCACACGCACACGCGCACACACACACACACACACACACACACACACACACACACACACACACACGCACACACACACGCACACACACGCAAGCAGATGCATGTGGACAACATAGTGGCATTCAGCAACAATAGCAGCAAATTGAACATCATCATTCAATACAAATGTGTTCAGTTCAGCTCCTCTGCAAATAGAATGTGTAAATGAAATTAATAAAGTAAAAACTCTAGTATCTCGTGATTTCTTTCTAGTATAAAATCCTCTGTATTCCATGTCTGGCGAGGCCCATGCAGTACACCCAGCTGACCCCCTGCAGCTCCATCTCTGACCCCGGCCCGGAGGCTACGCCGGGCCCAGCAGAATCAACCCTTTGTGTCCCACAAAGAATGTGTCTTTTCTTGGCTTTTTTTTTTTTTGGGAAACAGAGGCAGAGAAACGAGGGAAGGAAGGGTGGGAGGGAGTGGAGGCCGGGGGCCATGATGATCGAGTGAGTGAGACAGATTTAAATCTCGATGATTATCCTTTGTTGGTTGCGAGTACAGACACAGTACAGACACAGTACAGACACATACTTTCTCTATTGATCAGGGGGGGGAATAAAGCGTATACTGATTTAATAGCCGTTGGCAACATGGTGGCGTGCACATGAGGGCACTGAGGAAGGTGGGGCTCAAAAGCATGCACACGCGCCATGCGTCGATCAGCACACGCAACATTTGAGCAGTTTGAAGCCTTTGTTTTGGCTTTATTTACCATTTTTGACTACCTGGCACCTGCTGCAGGCCCTGCTGCAGCCGAAACACCAGAGCTACAGCGTGAGGATCATCTCTCATATACCCCCTGCTGCAGCCAAAACACCAGAGCTACAGCGTGAGGATCATCTCTCATATACCACCTGCTGCAGGCCCTGCTGCAGCCAAAACACCAGAGCTGCAGCGTGAGGATGATCCTGACAGTATACACACTTAAACTGTCGTCAAAAAGATAAAATACATTTTCACTCTATAGGAAAATAAAATGTATAAAAAAACACCATCAGAGCTAGATCTATGCTGAGCATTCCGAGGCCTTCCGCAGACCACAGAGTGCTATACAGAGATCTGGGCATGGGGCTGCTGTGGGCAGCACAGCCATTCTCATCCACAGCCATGTGTTTTCCTTGAGTCGCCACAGAATGTATTCTGAGACGTATTGGTCCGCAAAGCCCAGTTTATGCTTCATGGTACGGCTCGCTCCATTGGTCCATAGCTTGTTGAGAAACTGTGTTGACAGACTGTTGCATTTTTTGAGTGGTGCTAGCCAGTAGCCACTGAGTGGTGCTAGCCAGTAGCCACTGAGTGGTGCTAGCCAGTAGCCACTGAGTGGTGCTAGCCAGTAGCCACTGAGTGGTGCTATAGCCAGTAGCCACTGAGTGGTGCTAGCCAGTAGCCACTGAGTGGTGCTAGCCAGTAGCCACTGAGTGGTGCTAGCCAGTAGCCACTGAGTGGTGCTATAGCCAGTAGCCACTGAGTGGTGCTAGCCTGCAGTAGCCACTGAGTGGTGCTAGCCAGTAGCCACTGAGTGGTGCTAGCCACTAGCCACTGAGTGGTGCTAGCCACGGGTGCATCTCTCCATTCCGACATGCTGCCATTCCGACATCCCCCCATTCCGACATGCCCCCATTCCGACATGTTGCCATTCCGACATCCCCCCATTCCGACACATTTTAGTCCCACCATTCCGACACATTTTAGTCCCACCATTCCGACAGTCCACAAATCTTAAATGTATTTTCAAGGCAATTTTTAAGGGGTGTGTAGCAACTGTAAATAATGTAATAATCAGCTCATAATGTAATTAAAAGACGAGCACATAACTTAATAGATTTTTCTATAATGTAATAATGTGTTACATTAAGAACCTCCACATAGGCGACTCATACTGTGATAAAACTTCATAATGCAATAATGTCTTTATAATATATGAGCTGATTATTACATTATGCGTTTTATTACATTTTTGTCATATTGACCATGATACTGACATGACACTGACATGACACTGACATGATACTGACATGATACTGACCATGACACTGACATGACACTGACATGATACTGACCATGACACTGACATGACACTGACATGACACTGACCATGATACTGACCATGACACGATACTGACCATGATACTGACATGACACTGACCATGACACTGACATGATACTGACCATGACACTGACCATGACACTGACATGATACTGACATGACACTCACCATGACACTGACATGATACTGACCATGATACTGACGATGACACTGACATGATACTGACATGACACTGACATGACACTGACCATGACACTGACATGACACTGACATGACACTGACCATGACACTGACATGATACTGACCATGATACTGACCATGACACTGACATGATACTGACCATGATACTGACATGACACTGACCATGACACTGACCATGACACTGACATGATACTGACCATGACACTGACATGATACTGACCATGATACTGACATGACACTGACCATGACACTGACATGACACTGACCATGACACTGACCATGACACTGACATGATACTGACATGACACTGACCATGACACTGACATGATACTGACCATGATACTGACCATGACACTGACCATGATACTGACATACTGTATAGGCCTATCATCTTCAGAAATAATCAAATATAAGCAGGATAAACCATTTGTACTATAATCAATAAATAATAAATAAATAATAATAAATAATAATATTTATATTAATAAAAATAATAAAAATAAAGAAATAATAATAAATAAATAGTTGTAAACCATGTCATAATGGTCAGTATCATGTCAGTGTCATGGTCAGTGTCATGTCAGTGTCATGTCAGTGTCATGGTCAGTATCATGTCAGTGTCATGGTCAGTGTCATGTCAGTGTCATGTCAGTGTCATGGTCAGTATCATGTCAGTGTCATGGTCAGTGTCATGGTCAGTGTCATGGTCAGTATCATGTCAGTGTCATGTCAGTGTCATGGTCAGTATCATGTCAGTGTCATGGTCAGTGTCATGTCAGTGTCATGGTCAGTATCATGTCAGTGTCATGGTCAGTGTCATGGTCAGTGTCATGGTCAGTATCATGTCAGTGTCATGTCAGTGTCATGGTCAGTATCATGTCAGTGTCATGGTCAGTGTCATGTCAGTGTCATGGTCAGTATCATGTCAGTGTCATGGTCAGTGTCATGGTCAGTGTCATGGTCAGTATCATGTCAGTGTCATGGTCAGTGTCATGTCAGTGTCATGTCAGTGTCATGGTCAGTGTCATGGTCAGTATCATGTCAGTGTCATGTCAGTATCATGTCTCAGTGTCATGGTCAGTGTCATGGTCAGTGTCATGTCAGTGTCATGTCAGTGTCATGGTCAGTGTCATGTCAGTATCATGGTCAGTATCATGTCAGTATCATGTCTCAGTGTCATGGTCAGTGTCATGGTCAGTGTCATGTCAGTATCATGTCTCAGTGTCATGGTCAGTGTCATGGTCAGTGTCATGTCAGTATCATGTCAGTGTCATGGTCAGTGTTTATATTAATATAAATAATAATAAATAACAATAAAATAAATAAAATAAATAAAATAAATAAAATAAATAAAATAAATAAAATAAATAAAATAAATAAAATAAATAAAATAAATAAAATAAATAAAATAAATAAAATAAATAAAATAAATAAAATAAATAAAATAAATAAAATAAATAAAATAAATAAAATAAATAAAATAAATAAAATAAATAAAATAAATAAAATAAATAAAATAAATAAAATAAATAAAATAAATAAAATATAAATATAAATATAAATATAAGTATAAATATAAATAATAATATTTATATTAATATAAATATAAATAATAAAGAAATAGTTGTGAACTGCCACGGGTCCCTGTCGGAATGGTGGGACTTTTTTCTGTCGGAATGGTGGAATGTTTAAAAATATGGAGCATACCACCATTCCGACAATTAGAAGTCAATGTAGGAGTGGCAGCATGTCGGAATGGAGAGTGAACACCGCTAGCCACTAGCCAGTAGCCACTAGCCAGTAGCCACTCCAATATACCAGCAAAGTCTGTCCGTATGTTTGTCTCTAAATGCCATCACTGACCTAATGTGTCACTGTTGAGCAGCCTAACACACATTGGCCACTGCAACACACACACACACACACACACACACACACACACACACACATTCAGAATGGTATACGTTTAAAATGAAAGTCATTACAAAAACTGTGTGAGCGTCATATACAAACTGTTCAATTATCTAAAGTCCAGTAAAAGGCTGCATACAGAGGTCCAATGGAGCCTAAGACATGGCATGTTTATTGACTACAGGGAAACATGTCCCTTGGCTTGATGGCTTCACGATATGAATATGAACAGCAAGCATAAAAGCATAAAAGCAAGATACAGTACAAGCCTGATTACATTGAGAATCAATCAAGCAGCCAAAGCTCTGGGGCGCCCTTACGAAACGTACCAGCTCTGTAGAGACATCTCTAAAGTCCATATCCGTTTACGCACATTATATGTGGAAGTCTGCGTTTGTCCGTGACCTCGCCAAGTATAGCCTACAGCTAGTGCACACTCTTTTAAGTGATGGTCGATTAACATTGTGGTGCCAGTGTACTAGTATACACATAGTTGCGAACGCAGTGAGCACTTACTATGAGACCTAGCAGATCATGTCTGTCTGTCTGTCTGTCTGTCTGTCTGTCTGTCTGTCTGTCTGTCTGTCTGTCTGTGTCTGTCCGTCTGTCTGTCCGTGTGTCCCCCCTTTGTGCCCATATATGGAGCTGAGTGATGTGTCTGTCTGTCCCGCTTTTGTGCCCATATATGGAGCTGAGTGATTTGTGTCACCATGACTCAGCCATAACCATATAAGGAGTCCCCAAAGCAGCTATACGTCCAAAACCCAAATTATGTACGAGCTGCGTTCGCTTCCCGCGTTTGCGCGTCTTACTGGTACTAGTAGGCTATACACACAGACAAACATAACATTGTGGTGCCAGTGTACTAGTATACACACATATATACTAGTATACACATAGGTACTAGTATACACATAGACAAACATAACATTGTGGTGCCAGTGTCAGCCTCTGCCCGAGCCCGCTTCTCTCACTTTCCGTCACAGTCGGTGAGGTTCGAGCTGCCATGTGAATTATAGGGTGTAGTGTACTGTAAGTGTGTCTAAATCTGACTTCTACAGCACAAACTGCATACATAGACAGCCTTACCAACCCGCTGTCAACCAATTTCAGATAAACAGACAGTTCTTCTGCTATAACCACATACTAAGCGCTGTGTTAAATGAAATAGGTTTTGATTTGTTTTGATGGAACTGGAGTGAAAAGCTTATACAAGCAGAGATGGAAGGTGGCAAGCTAAAGCCAACATATAAAGGTATTTTTTCGTTGCATGTCCTGTTCATGTTCATTTGGTTGCGTTGCTATGCTCCTGTATTATGCAGTGTGGTTCTCTGTGTATGGCAGAGGGGGGTAAGCAACCTTTTGTCCTTACGCACGGGTGCCAACATTGGCACAGGGAAGGGTGACCACTGGCACCCTGCATGGGCAGTGTGAGAGAGGAGGTTATTTATTTTAACCCATTTAGACTATTTAGTTAAAAACATTCGCTCTGAAAGAATATTATATTCAAAGATTCGCGCCACATTTTTAACGATTTTTCAAAAATAGCAGACCTACAATAAGCTGAAGCTTGTAGATCTGCTATTTTTCAATAGCTAAATTATGACATAATGTCAGATCAACATAATGGAATGAATTCTGTACTGGTCATAATATGGAGCGTCTTGAGGATATACAGGGTTTGATTGTAACTTGTTAATGAATTAAATGTAATGTTGTCCAATTTGTTGTAAGTTGTAAGTAATGTTAAAATACAAATTGGGGTGCTTGTATAATTGTCACCCTGCATGCTCTGCTATTGAGACATTTAGATGTCTGTCAAAGCCAGGTCATGTCTGGTAAGACCTGCTATTTTCCTATTTTGTCTTTGCTATTCTCATACGAGTCTAGCGGCTATAGACTATTACTATAACGAGTAAGACGCGCAAACGCGGGAAGCGAACGCAGCTCGTACATATTTGGGTTTTGGACGTATAGCTGCTTTGGGGACTCCTTATGGCTGAGTCATGGTGACGTAACAGCGGGACAGACACTTGCATCAATCACAAACAAATCACTCAGCTCCATATATGGGCACAAAAGCGGGACAGACAAACACACAGACAGACATGATCTGCTAGGTCTCATAGTAAGTGCTCACTGCGTTCACAATCACTGCGTTCGCAACTATATACCAGTAAGACGCGCAAACGCGGGAAGCGAACGCAGCTCGTACATATTTGGGTTTTGGACGTATAGCTGCTTTGGGGACTCCTTATATGGTTATGGCTGAGTCATGGTGACGTAATCACTCAGCTCCATATATGGGCACAAAAGCGGGAC
This sequence comes from Protomyctophum bolini, assembly GCF_963924005.1. NCBI lineage: Eukaryota > Metazoa > Chordata > Actinopteri > Myctophiformes > Myctophidae > Protomyctophum > Protomyctophum bolini. The sequence goes on from NC_137872.1 coordinate 2,040,213, forward strand.
AGTCACTCAGCTCCATATATGGGCACAAAAGCCAGACAGACAGACACACAGACACATACACAGACAGACATGATCTCCTAGGTCTCATAGTAAGTGCTCACTGCATTCGCAACTATAGACTCTAGCACATCAGAACTCCACCTCTGCGTTGGTGTGCCTACAGTATGAATTGGTCTTTTTGTACGGTGCGCATATTTGAGCTCCTATTATTGGAGCTGAGGTCCAGGGGGTCATGGCCCTCTATTTGCCACAGGTCAACACAGTCAAAGGGCCTTTTTCCCATGGAATGCCTAATCTATCGCATTCCCTTCTCTTTAGGCAATTTCCTATATTTAACTGGCATCAACTAATCAAACACGTCCAGGAAAACATGTCCATAATGGCCTATATATGGTTACATTATAGAGTATATAGGAAGAGTTTGAGGCCTGGGCCGTGGCTCAGTGGTCCAGACACCTTGGGCCTGGGCCGTGGCTCAGCGGTCCAGACACCTTGGGCCTGGGCCGTGGCTCAGCGGTCCAGACACCTTGGGCCTGGGCCGTGGCTCAGTGGTCCAGACACCTTGGGCCTGGGCCGTGGCTCAGTGGTCCAGACACCTTGGGCCTGGGCCGTGGCTCAGTGGTCCAGACACCTTGGGCCTGGGCCGTGGCTCAGTGGTCCAGACACCTTGGGCCTGGGCCGTGGCTCAGTGGTCCAGACACCTAGGGGCCTGGGCCGTGGCTCAGTGGTCCAGACACCTTGGGCCTGGGCCGTGGCTCAGTGGTCCAGACACCTTGGGCCTGGGCCGTGGCTCAGTGGTCCAGACACCTAGGGGCCTGGGCCGTGGCTCAGTGGTCCAGACACCTTGGGCCTGGGCCGTGGCTCAGTGGTCCAGACACCTTGGGCCTGGGCCGTGGCTCAGTGGTCCAGACACCTAGGGGCCTGGGCCGTGGCTCAGTGGTCCAGACACCTTGGGCCTGGGCCGTGGCTCAGTGGTCCAGACACCTTGGGCCTGGGCCGTGGCTCAGTGGTCCAGACACCTTGGGCCTGGGCCGTGGCTCAGCGGTCCAGACACCTTGGGGCCTGGGCCGTGGCTCAGTGGTCCAGACACCTTGGCCGGTACAGTCCAGTCTGGCAGTGTGCCGCGGACTCGACTCCCGATCCCAACGGCCTTTACGGCATGCCACTCTCCCCCCCCCCCCCCCCCCCCCCTCCCATCTCTCCCCATTTCCTGTTCAGACCTTAGAGTATATTATATGAATAGAGAAGGCACCCGGAGGAAACCCTGAGGCCAAATGGACATAGTGGCCGGATTTGTCATTGCAGCTCGAGCCAGCGCTGCTCCGTTGACTATCATTGCGCAACGTTCATGTGTTTGGGGCCATGACGACACGTGCACGAATGTTTCATACGTGAACGCAGCGCAAACGGCACAATGATATAGTCAACGGCTGCAGCGCGTTCATGTGTTTGAGGCAAATCCATCCCAGAATGCACTCTGTTCCTTATACACGGAAGGAGGAGTGAAATTGCCTCATGCGCTTTTGAGCAACTTAATGCAAGTGGATGGGAGGAGAACTCGGGTGTCTTCTCTATTCATATATACGGTTCAGACCCTCCATAAAATAAAATAAAGTTGAAAGCCACAAAGAAACATTAAAGGGAAAAAAGAGTATAGGAAGAGGTTGAGATATAATAATAATAATATGGAAATAGACATTCCGATCTGTGCAATTTTATACCGGTATCAGTGTATCGCAGTATAGTGACTATATTTCAAGCTACCGTATATTACCAAATAACAGCCCATGCGCAAATAACCGCCCGGCTCCTTATAACAGCCCGGGGTCCGAATCGATTTTGCATATTAACGGCCTGGACTGCTATTTGGTAATATACGGTATCCATGATATTGTGTCTACAGTTGTGTGCTACAATGGAAAATACATACATAGTATTTCAAATTAAACATGCTTGAGTTAATATAAATAAACAAGGAAAGAGACGTCTCTGTTTTCGTTGGAGAGTAGAAGGGGTTTGGAGTCAACCGTTTCTGCCAGAAATTCAAGAACTTTGTGAATTATAATTAATTCATTATAATACTAAATACTGCAGCCACATACCTGTATAGTTGTAGCCTATACATTAAAGGACCACTTCACCACTTTTCAACCTATCTTCATATAATAGGTCCTCACTAATGATCATGAAAACAATGGTGCAATTTTTTCCTACTCGGTCTGTGTCTCATAGGAGGGCTGTGGGGCAGTTCAGAAACAGTCTTCCAGTGACATCTTCGATGGGGAATACAAGCTAATAGAAACTGCAGGCTTTCTAGTCCTGAAAAGGTGCAATGCGAAAATGGAAGCCATCATTCTCTCACGATAATGAAAATCTAAACATTTTTGTAAAAATAAATCTTGTTTAAAAAAATAATCTGCCTAATGATGATGTCACTGGAAGACGGTTTCTAAACTGCCCCACAGCCCTTCTATGAGACACAGACTGAGTAGGAAAAAATCGTGCCATTTTATCATGATTATTAGTGAGGACCTATTATATGAAGATAGGTTGAAAAGTGGTGAAGTGGTCCTTTAAAGAACACATTAAAGGACAATTGGACATTTCGCGGCATCTGGACTATTTCTCCGTTCTGTCTGATGACTTTGTGACTGCATGCATGTTTTAACCGTGAATGACTGCATGTCTGAGACATTGTATGAAACAATGGCTTGTTTTATACAATGTACCCCCCCCCCCCTCAGACATGGTCCATCTCCTATAGGGACAGACACACTGGGAACAAGGGAAACAAGCCAAACGGAGTCTCGAATCAAGTCTCTGCTATATCTGGTAATGAGACATACTCATTTCACTGCAGTTTCACAGATCCAGAATATCACAGACCGAAAATGACATTTCCTCAACTCTTCTCATATGGCCTGATTACAGCGAAAAAACGAATTCTGACACACTGGAAGAAGGAAGAGGCTCCTGCATTTAAGCACTGGTTAAATGAAATGACTAGTACACTTCATCTTGAGAGAATAAGGTATTTCCTGAGAAACAGGGAGAGACAGTTTGATAAGGTTTGGCTGCCCCTTGTCCATTACCTGAGTAGAAACGATTAATAGACAGGATACCATTGATATGGTTGACTGTACGCCATTTTCTTTTCAGATGTTTTCCATGAGCTTTCTATCATCTTATTCTATAGTATGCGGTGTCACTGAGCAGTATGGGTGGGAGAGGGTTAAGGGATTTATTTATCTTTTTTGTCTTTATTTTTTCTTTAATTTTGTTTCATAAAAAAAGTATTTCATATTATAATGTTTGTAACTTTGTAATAATTTATCTGTTCAATAAAAACATATTTGACAAAAAAAAGAAAATGACATTTCCTGGCTCTGCTTGGAGCTTATAATTGTCACACGAGATCTGCAACTTTATAGGCTAGCGTGCGTACACAGTAGGTCTGGAGGGCAAATCAGCTGCAGTGGCCATGCTGTGGGTAGGACTCTCAAGGCCTGCCGCCATGACACACAACCATATTTCATTGTGACACTGTGGCGGTGTGGCTCTGCTCATGTGATATCAAGAAAAATCTTAACTAGGTACACAGACTCAGTGAGCAGAGCACAGTCTCACGATGGAGAAAGGCCGTCATAGGCAGACCTGTATCCCGAGAGAAGACAGACTATATGCACCCACTGCACACTAAACGAAGTGGAAACCGAGCTACACTTCCAAACCATCTGTCCATTATTGTACCAAGACATCAGAGACACATACTCCCCACAGATTACAACCACTACACACAGATATTTTGAAAACATGACCAATGACAAAAAACTCCCATATCTGCTGGGCTGAAGTACAACAATGTGCAAAACACAGCAGCAAGATTTGTGAGTTGCTGTGATATAGGAGAAGGATATAAAATGGAACACAACCACCTATTTCAACTGGGCATTTCAACTGGGCCTCCGTGCACCGTGCCACTGACACGCCACTGACACGCCACTGACACGCCACCATGACACCTCCGAAGGCAATACTTTACGTAAATATTTACTCTAAAATAGAGAGGAATAATCCACTGAAATGTTTAACTGACCTTTCTGCATAGAAATTCAATTTATGACAGTAATAATGTAGCAGTGGCACTGACTGTAATAATGCAAAAGTGTTACAGAACACTGTGGAATTTACAATTAAAATAAAAACACCATTACGCCCTGCAGGGAGAGCAGTAAGAGTTCATGTCCCTTGCCCCGCACGTTTCTCTTGGCGTTATGTCGAACAGCACAAATATTTCTAATATTTTTTTGCTTGGCCATTTTGGTGGTGGTGGACTATATGCAACATGATTCAATGGTTATTTTCAAACTATATAGCAGAGATACTGTACTGAATCGTGACTGTATACGGATGTGGTACGTGGGTTTGTGGCCAATGTGTGTTTTCTGACCTAACCATAAAGATTGATTATTTGGCCCTCAACAATGTGATTGATGCTCTGGGGAACATTATTTGGCCCTCAACAATGTGATTGATGCTCTGGGGAACATTATTTGGCCCTCAACAATGTGATTGATGCTCTGGGGAACATTATTTGGCCCTCAACAATGTGCACAATCAGCGTCGGATCTTCCTTGCAATGACTGACGGCAACATTTGACATGATTGTGTTGACATGGATGTGATGACATGATGAATCACATGACTGCAGAGTGCACAAGTACTGCGGGCGGCTGGGTATGTATGTATGTACAGTATGTCGGTGTTGTCCCACTGGCCAATAAGTATGTATGTATGTATTGTCCACCAGCCAATAAGGGACCACCATTCTTGATGACGTAAGTAAGGTACGTTTGGTGATCGGCTGGGTATGTATGTATGCAATATGCATGTATGCATGTCGGGGTAAGAATGGTGGCCCCTTATTGGTCAATAATGGGTCTAAAGGATTTAGAACAGCTGTTGTTTAGCAAGGCATTTGCCTTTTAGCTGCTTATAGGTGTCCACAGAATGTTTTCATTGTTTTTATTCGTATTTTTTAAATATTTCTGCGTATAGCACTTTGAGATTTGTTTCAAATGTAAAGTGCGTTATAAATAAAACGTATTATTATTAGAGCTGGGACTCGATTCATTTTTTTATCTAATTAATCAAAGGCTTTGTAGTTAATTAATCTAGATTAATCGCATATCAATATTCAACCTGAGAACAGCGAGAAACCTTTTTTTTATGTTTTTTGGTATCCCAGTGAATCAATGAATAGTGACTACAGGATACCACTCATTTTCAACATTTTACTGTCATTAATATACCTGTATAAAAAGTCACCCCATTCTGTGTTGCCTAGAACTGGAGGTCTGAAAAACAATTAGTAACAGTAACAAGTACATCTCAGTGACATCACAAAGCTGTACTTACTTCATATTGTTACTGTTTTTTGTCAGACCTCCAGTTCTAGGCAACACAAAATGGGGTGACTTTTTATTATTTCCAGTTTTCAGTACTATAGAAAAGCGCTCAGTGAGAAACGTTCCGCGGTGGAAAAAATGTGCGATTAATTTATCTGTAGTTAATCGCGATTCATTTTTCTGTAGTTAATTAATCTAAATTAATCGCAATTAGTCCCGGCCCTAATTATTATTATTGTTGACACCAGTTAGTAGCAGTACTTGCGTGCTCTGCTTGCGCACAAGTATAGGCTACTTGCGTGCAAGGTGCAAGTTGGCAGCTCGACAAAGTGAATTTCCAAACGTTCAGGCAACTGAAGAACTATACAGAGAACTATACAGCATTTGGCATACCTGGTGCTACTTGACAACGATGTAGTCATCGTGGTGAACCCACATGATTTGACAGCCGAGTAAAACATTTCTTGGCAGATTGTTCGATTTGTGTGAAAGTCATTTCCTGTCTGAGGAGAAAAGCTTTTTCTGTCTCGGAGACTCTCTCATCCTGTTTTACTAGCACTCCTTCCTCTCTCTCCCCCCTCTCTCTCTCTCTCTCTCTCTCCCCCTCCCCCTCCCTCTCTCTCTCCCCCTCCCTCTCTCTCTCTCCCTCTCTCTCTCTCTCTCTCTCTCTAGCTATTTTTCCTCCACTCTGGAAAAACCCTTTGGGCTCTCCTTTTTTTTTTTATATCCATTGATCCCGTTTTATTAAGCTCAGATTCCATACCTCTCTCCCTTTACTATAATAATATGCTATATTGATCTCTGTTCCTCAGCCTTTCCATATAGAATGCGTTTGCTAAATACAGTGAAATATTAAAGAACTGTGTTGTGGATCAAGATCAAATGGGATCTGATCATCTCATTTAATTCCATAAAGACAATTAATGCACCATTTCTTCCAGGTGAAAATCCGCTATTTGGCGAGGGACAGTCACATGATGATGTATATGAATTATAGACCTACGGCCATTTTGTTTCTGTGATTTCATTGATGCAAGTCTCTCTCTCTCTCTCTCTGTGTCATTTCTAAAAGTGTCTGATGCGTTGCCGCTGTTGGCAACAGGAGCTGGTTCTCTTCACAGAGAAGATGATTCAGCAATTTCTTACTGTATATCGATAATCATTTGACAATATTCCACCCCACCTCCCTTCCTTTTCTTCCTCTATACTTCCACTATACTGCCACCTCTTGTTACTTACAGTAGGCTACGTAAGTCTCTCCTCTTCCTCACCCTTTAGCCATTGCCCTTCATCTCCAGTCCGGCATTCGAACCCCATTTTCCTTCTTCACAGAAAATGTACTTCACTTCTCGAGAGCTAGCTGGGCTGACATCACCATACCAAGTCAGACAACCATCATCTTCTCTTCATCCTCAGGAATCTCCCTGCTATTATAAAAAAAAAATCTCCCTTTTCTTCCACAGCAGCTGCTGCTGGCCCTTCCTGCGCTATAAGGGAAACCACAGACGCACCCTGAAACCCCTGGAACCCCCTGGAACCCACTGGAACCCACTGCACTGGAAGGCCAGATGAAAACATTGCCATGGGAACATGAACTTATGGTCGTTGTTCTGCAGTTCACAGGGATTTGGGTTTCTGGTCTGAGATCTCGTGAAAACATATCGGAGTCTCAAGATAAACATATTTGAAGTGTTTTATGTTAATTCTCTTCATGTTTTCCTTTTTTTTTTGGTGAATGTTAAACGTTTTCTATAATAATGCTGTACTAGAAAAACACAAGTTCAGTCAAGCAAAGAACAGGAGCGGCCGTGAAATACTTCTACTACTTCTACAATACTTCATCAACAATGACAACACGCAGATATTACAAATATTTACGTCTAGATACTGTATACGTATACAGATGATCATTTCAGATCTGAACCCAGTCAGACGCCACATGCTTTTTGCTTAAAACTGCCATCCTTTCTAGACGGCAAGTTGGGTGTAAAACATAATCCAAAATTTCCAACTCGCTCAACTATCTGAACTAGCTTGAAAGTTATTGGCGGGCGACGCACGCACGCACGCTTTAAGAGCTGGACTGAGAATATATGATCTCTTAAAAACTCTCTGGAGGCTCATCAACCTCAGTCTCCATATCATATCATATCATCAACCTCAGTCTCCAGATCTCATTTTATCGGGCATGGCAGCTTATTGGACCGAACAAAATACATACTTCTGCGCAGAAAGACTGCGAAAATGAGCCTGTGTTTAACTCCAAGCAAATCAATTCAACTAAAGGGCGTGGAATCAGACTGACTGGGCAAGGATTTCAGATGACGTGGGCTATCGTTTGACAAAGTCAGAGGAGAATAACTATTCTGTTATGAGATTCTGTGAAGCAACACACACACACACACACACACACACAGTAAACTGAATACGTAAATATATGCAATTCCAACAATAACCACATTATAAAACCACTCCTCTGAAACAGGTTGATGACTACAAGTATTTGGGTTCATATATATATCTTCTTCCCAAAAGGACTTTCAAACTAGGAAGGGTATGGCCTGGTCAGCCTGCAATGTCATGCATAAGATCTGGTCATCCCAGCTTATAGTAAGATGTTAAAAAGTAAATAATATTTAGGACGACCGTTGAGCCGATTCTACTCTATGGCTCCGAGACATGGACACTTTCAAAGAAACTAGAGAAACGGTTGGTTGGCGCTTACACCCGCCTTCTAATGAGAGCGCAAAATCTGTCTTGGAAGAGAAGAGCCACCCATCGACTAATCTAATATACGTACTATGTATGTACTGCTACAGAGCTGACAATGAGGTTATATCTTCCCTTCATCTCTGGAGTCCTGCCTCAAAGCAGACCAGAGGTTCCCTGATGTCATCGCTATAAGGACACAGGCATCGGTAAGCAGGAACTGGGGATGGCAATGAAGGACCGGGGAAGTCTAGCGTGATATTGTGAAATCCCCGATCTCGACCACGGTCGATAAATGATGATGACAGTATGTCAAAAACAGCATGAGAACAGCAGGCCTTCTCACCAGAGGCTCCAGATCTCAGAGCAGAGAGTGTGAGAAAGCTGACATGCATGCATATGAGTTTGAGTGTGTAGGAGGTTCGTGCTTCTCCCAAAGCACACAAATGGAACGGATAAGATGCATATAAACATACATTCACTTACAGTATACACACAAATACACACAAACACCCACAAACACAGACAAGACACGAGTCTGGGAACACTCACAAGCATGCTTATTATTGCAGGCCTTTGTTTCAGCCTTGCAGCCCACAGAGGAGCACATGGGAACAGCTCTGGATGACCTCATGCCGACATAAGGTTGCACTTCATGTTGATCAGTCTTTTATATATATATATATATATATATATATATACATACATTTAACAATAATTATATTCAGCTTACCTATAACGCTATTGTGAAGTTCCCCGAACGGCCCAAGGCTCCAAGAACAGTCAGAAATTGTAGTTAAACTCCTCCACCAACCACCTGACAGGTTTTCTTCAGTGCAAAGACAAATATTCAGTCAGATATCAAAAGTTCAAAACTAAATACTGGTCAAAAATAGAACCAACGGAATAAATACTTAGGCAAACGCAACTGAACGGATGAGAACTCTCTTCAGGTTAAACCTTGGTCACACCAGGCCCTGTAGCTCTCCCTCTCAGGGTAACAGGCTAAACCTTGATCACACCAGGCCCTGTAGCTCTCCCTCTCAGGGTAACAGGTTAAACCTTGGTCACACCAGGCCCTGTAGCTCTCCCTCAGGACTGTTACTCGTGTTAAAGCCCACAAACAAATGACTAGTCTAACCCTGCAGCAGCCTCCCTTAAATAGGAGTGGATCCTACCACAGGACACAGAATCAATTAACAAAATTTATTATACATAAATACTTATAAATACTCCCATAAAAAATCTATTGTATAAAAGTAACCTAAACATACTAAAGATGTGTTACAATTAAGCAAATATAAATTAAGCATGAAAACTCAAGGACAATTACTCAAAGCATAAGAAGAAACACCCCTCTCCTGCACAGCACTTGGACTATTCCTAATCAAGGGCATTTCCACCAGCAGTGCAGGAGTAATCTGAGTTCCCAGAAGTTTTATTTTTCGCCACTAGGCGGGCGAGAAAAAAGGAACTTCTGGGGGGAAAAGGAACGTATCCCTGTGAGGGAAGTACGTTGCGCTCAGAATCTGAGACCCTTTCCGGTCTGAAGCACTGTGCATACCATGAAAATAGTCCGAAGGGAATCCAATTCCAAATTGAATTGTAGTATAGGCCACCACCGCTCAAGGAGCAATTGTTTCCCTTCCGTCTTATTTAGATGTAGCGCCCACTCCATGTGGAACCCGCCCCTGTCTTTTGATTCGCATTTCATTTGAAACGCAACGCACTGGGCCACGCCCCTGCTGCACAGGATCTGAGGCCAAAAAGGGCAGGAGAGACAACAAACCAGTGATTACAATTCTAATACACAGGGTTAAAACATTAGTCCTTTCATATTATAGAAAGCAGTTTCACGTGTATTTGTATATAGGGCACGGGTTGCCCTGTGACAGCTATGTTTTGTGATTAAATGTGTGCACAGCCACACACACACACACACACACACACACACACACACACACACACACACTTACCAGTTGCATTCCAATCCAACCACCCCACAGTTCCTTACACCTGACAAGTGATCTATCTGACTGGCTTGAAAAATAGGCAATGGCCACAGGGGCCAATGGGCCGTCACGGGTCAAGGATTCTGACCATCAGTAACCACATTGGAATTTGGAAACTTTTTTATTTTTTTATTTTTTCCCCCGATTGTTAAAGGACCACTTCACCACTTTTCAACCTATCTTCATATAATAGGTCCTCACTTTTATTTATAGGCTATATATAAAACTGTGAATTACAAATTTCAGGGTGGCGGCGGGTGCCATACATGGTAGAGTAGAGTAGAGTTTATTTATTTTGGTCATTATAACAGATCAATCAAACAGTGCCTGCTTTTTATTTTGCAAAATAAACATTGACCAAAAAGGTGTAGGCTGAAGCCTAAGCTTAAATAGTGCCTTAACCCTTGTAACAGATAAATGGCTTTCATAGGTAAAATAATACAACAGAAAGCAAACAGAAGGGGGGGAAAAAACAAGACATCAAAACAAACACAAACAAACATAACATAAAACAAAAACAAAGACAGACAGGACAATACAGTTAACAGGAACAAGACAACAAATTAAAGAACAAAAAACAACAAAACAAAACACAAAACGAGAAAACAAAACATCATAATATCAATGTTCTGTAATCTGTATGATGCCACATTGCCACCCCATGCCATGATTCAACATTGCGGGCATGCAAGCGCCCACTGCACCCCTCCTCCTCCTCCTCCTCCTCCTCTGAAGCATGGCCGTGTGAAGCCTGGAAAATACAACGGTGGCGTGTCGTATCGGAGCGTCAGGCGAGGCGTGAACGCGCGTCGGACCGGACGCCGCCGGTGTGGGATAACGGAGGGGGAGGCGGCTGTTTTGACGCGCGGCGTTCGCAGACGGTGTGTGAACTGTGAAGCCCTTTAGAGACAGCAGCTCTGCAGTGCAGGTCAGTGGCGCTGCGTCCCTCATGCGCTGCTGCTGCTGTGGTGATGTCTGTGTGGAGTACTTTATAGTGAAGTGTGTAAAAAGCCGAGAAAGCCATGATACAAGAGATTGCGGGGGCTTTGAGTTGTTTTCCTGCATTTTCACGACGGAGATCGTTTTCAAATCTCTTTTAAGGTAAGGTTAATGTGCATTTTCTCTATAGGCTATCTAGTTTGCATGAAGTCAAGTTGAGTCATGATTAGACCAATTAGCCAATTAGGCTAAAGTTGCCTACTTTTATTATGCATGTGACTTAAGCGGCCAGACACACGACTAACGACTTTATAGATTTAGTTTAGTCGCGTTGAGTTGAGCGACCAGCGTTTATAGTTCAAAGGCTATATAGCCTATAAGCATAGCCTACATGCGGAAAAGAAATGATTTGGACATTTTGGGTTGAAGGCGCGTGTGGAGCAAAGTGCCTGTGCTATGATCCCATTCCCAACCCTCGATTGAAGCCGCGGCCACTTTCAACCTGGTCATTTCCGAAATACGGTCGAAATATATATAGGCTACGCCTTATTTTAGTATTATTATTTTAGAGGTTAAGTTAGTTAGTAAAGTAGCCTACCACGGAAATCGATTGCCGAGACATTGCCAAAGCATTTCTGGGGGTCCCCAGCCAGAAACCTTGAGAACCCCTGAATTAGACCACATCATTGGATGATGAATAATCATATCATGGTACATTGAATGATGAATAATCATATCATGGTACATTGAATGATGAATAATCATGGTACATTGAATGATGAATAATCATGGTACATTGAATGATGAATAATCATGGTACATTGAATGATGAATAATCATGGTACATTGAATGATGAATAATCATGGTATTGAATGATGAATAATCATGGTATTGAATGATGAATAATCATGGTACATTGAATGATGAATAATCATGGTACATTGGATGATGAATAATCATATCATGGTACATTGAATGATGAATAATCATATCATGGTACATTGAATGATGAATAATCATATCATGGTACATTGAATGATGAATAATCATGGAACATTGAATGATGAATAATCATGGTACATTGAATGATGAATAGTTTTCATCAGAATCAGATTTTCTTTTCTTTTAACTGACCTGGCTATAGGTCTGCCTATACTGTGTAGGCCTACCTTTTTGATCAGTTAAAATAAAAAATAAAATAAAAAGCTTATCAAGATTAATTTAAAAAAAAAGTAAAAAAACAGAAAACAGTAACAAAAACAAATGAATAATGTACATTATTCACAATTAGAGGTCAGTCCAGTTGATTTCCTCATGGTGCAAAGCAAAGCAAAGTTACTATGTTTACCCTGCAGGGTAACTGGACTAAGGAAAGGAAAGGTACCATGTTTACCCAGGGTAACTGGACTAAGGAAAGGAAAGGTACTATGTTTACCCAGGGTAACTGGACTAAGGAAAGGAAAGGTACTATGTTTACCCAGGGTAACTGGACTAAGGAAAGGAAAGGTACTATGTTTACCCAGGGTAACTGGACTAAGGAAAGGAAAGGTACTATGTTTACCCAGGGTAACTGGACTAAGGAAAGGAAAGGTACCATGTTTACCCAGGGTAACTGGACTAAGGAAAGGAAAGGTACTATGTTTACCCAGGGTAACTGGACTAAGGAAAGGAAAGGTACTATGTTTACCCAGGGTAACTGGACTAAGGAAAGGAAAGGTACTATGTTTACCCAGGGTAACTGGACTAAGGAAAGGAAAGGTACCATGTTTACCCAGGGTAACTGGACTAAGGAAAGGAAAGGTACTATGTTTACCCAGGGTAACTGGACTAAGCTCAATAACTTGTTTACAGCCAGGCCCTGCTCATAGGACATTTCATTGTAGGGGTTCAATGCCTTGTCCAAGGGCACATCAGCGGTGGTAATTTTAACGTGCCAGTCCGGGGATACGAACTATAGCGACCTTCCGATATCAAAACCGCTCCGCAAACCGTTCGGCCGCCTGTGCATTGTAGTCCAGCCTCAGTAATCCTGGGACCGAGGCTGTAGTCCAGCCTCAGTAAGCCTGGGACCAAGGCTGTAGTCCAGCCTCAGTAAGCCTGGGACCAAGGCTGTAGTCCAGACCCAGTAAGCCTGGGACCGAGGCTGTAGTCCAGACCCAGTAAGCCTGGGACTGAGGCTGTAGTCCAGACCCAGTAAGCCTGGGACCGAGGCTGTAGTCCAGACCCAGTAAGCCTGGGACCGAGGCTGTAGTCCAGACCCAGTAAGCCTGGGACCGAGGCTGTAGTCCAGACCCAGTAAGCCTGGGACCGAGGCTGTAGTCCAGACCCAGTAAGCCTGGGACCGAGGCTGTAGTCCAGACCCAGTAAGCCTGGGACCGAGGCTGTAGTCCAGACGCAGTAAGCCTGGGACCGAGGCTGTAGTCCAGACCCAGTAAGCCTGGGACCGAGGCTGTAGTCCAGACCCAGTAAGCCTGGGACCGAGGCTGTAGTCCAGACCCAGTAAGCCTGGGACCGAGGCTGTAGTCCAGCCTCTAAGCCTGGGACCGAGGCTGTAGTCCAGCCTCAGTAAGCCTGGGACCGAGGCTGTAGTCCAGCCTCTAAGCCTGGGACCGAGGCTAGTCCAGCCTCAGTAAGCCTGGGACCGAGGCTGTAGTCCAGACCCAATAAGCCTGGGACCGAGGCTGTAGTCCAGACCCAATAAGCCTGGGACCGAGGCTGTAGTCCAGACCCAGTAAGCCTGGGACTGAGGCTGTAGTCCAGACCCAGTAAGCCTGGGACCGAGGCTGTAGTCCAGACCCAATAAGCCTGGGACCGAGGCTGTAGTCCAGACCTGGTCTGTGTACCATTACACATTACATTAAATCACACCCATTGTGCCTGAGATGAAGACGGAAGACATGCAGGGAGCCAGTGTGAACTTGATGGGAACATTTAAATGATGTGGTTACTGTGGTTACATGACACCAATGAACAACAGCTGCATTGTTCCGTTGCCTCGCACACTCATTCAGGAAAGCAGAAAGAGTTAAAAGACTTGGATGTTATTATAATTAATACAAAATATAATATACATTTGTATTGTGTTGCTCATATAGAGCACAGCTAGTGCATGGGAACTGTAATCTGTAAACGATTCAAATATAAATGCTTGCGGGAAATAAACAAAATTGTGCATATAATCCCTCACATGCATGTTTTGCGTTGGCATGCAGTCTTTAAGTTGAATAGACATGTTTTGCGTTGGCATGCAGTCTTTAAGTTGAATAGACATGTTTTGCGTTGGCATGCAGTCTTTAAGTTGAATAGACATGTTTTGCGTTGGCAGCAGTCTTTAAGTTAAATAGACATGTTTTGTCTGACGTGCATTGAAGAAATAATTAGTCTTAAATAATGCATTGACCACTTAAACCCTATATACACTTTGTTGACTGGTGGGGGGGGCCTATGGGTCCCCAAATCTCTTCACCAAAAAAATAACAGATCTACAAGCTGTAGAAATGGTATTTTCGCCTATATATATTGTGACATGCCCATAGAATAGGAACACTGCAGGGTTCAAGTGGCAATCAAGGCTATGTGTAATGAGTAACTTTGTCTGAATATGCCTCACAGAGCTCTGTCAGTCACGGCAGACCTGCTGTGGTCACAGACTTGTCTTTTGTTATACTTCTCTGACAAAGGAGCTTTATTACAACACAACTTTTTTTTACATTGAACCCATTCTGTGCGGGAACCCCTTTTGGTGTTATGCTTTAGCTATTGAAAAATAGCAGATCTACAAGCTCATAGCGCGCCACCGAGTGGCGCGCTACGAGCTTGTAGGTCTGCTATTTAAAAAAGAAAATCGAAGAACGACTGACATGGAAACATAGCTTTTTCAGAAAGCTGTCAGGATGTAGAAGACATTTTTAGAATCTGATCTCAGGTCAGAATGGGTTAATGATTTATTCATTAGCCATGCCTTTCTATTGAGGTTTACTATAGATAGACGCCTGGAGAGCTATATAACACACTCATTGTTCATTGGCTGTTGAATGCAAAGGACATCCTCATCCTCAGCCTCATTGGTCCGTTGTTATGTTGACATAAGTCCAGAAGAAAAAAAAAGAAGCTAATTTATAAAAGTGGCAAACAAGGGGAATGGGAGGGGAGAGGTTAACTTAAAGGGGTGAAAAGTCTTTGGGAACAAACTCAAAAGATTAATTAGATTGTTCAAACTAGCGGCTGTGTTGCAATGTTGCTTTTGAAATATATATATGCCTTTTCTTTATTTTAAAGAATGAACCAGTGCAATGACTGACGTGAAAGTCAGTGAATTATTATCTTCTTATCTACTGTTGTTTGCTCTAATGCTCTTGTGTGGGTTCACTTGTTGACTTGAAAGCATATTATTAAGAGGAGGTTATAGGGAGTGAAAAGCAAATGCCTGTACAATAGAGCGTTGCAGTCCCGCCACCCTTTCATGCAGGCCCAAGGAAGGAAGCTTTGAGAAGGCTATATCTATTCTACGTCTGAGCATAGACATGGTAACGCCCCGCCTGCCTCTGATTGGCCTATACCGACACTGCCCGTCTTGCCTGTCCTCCGAGATGCAAGGCTACCGTACTGTGTGTGTGTGTGCGTGTGTGTGTGTGTGTGTGTGTGTGTGTGTGTGTGTGTGTGTGTGCGTGCGTGTGCGTGCAAGCTGCTGTGACAGAACGGTCCCTAGCTCAACCGCTCCATTGCTGCAATTTAGTGGTTCTGTGGTACCAGATGTTTGACTAAAACATTAAACCTACTTACTGGAAACAGGCAGAAAGATGCACACAAGGAACGCATGAGTGTGTGTAGTGTGTGTGTGTGTGTGTGTGTGTGTGTGTGACGTGTGTGTGTGTGTGTGTGTGACGTGTGTGTGTGTGTGTGTCAGACAGACAGAAAGACAGACATTGCTGTATAGAGTCTTAAGACACAGACACACATTTAACAACGTTAACAATCGTGCAAATCTGTTTCCCATCAAGAGTCAGATTATTTTAATAGATGGCATTAATGGAAGGCATCCGGCTGACTTTCTCCTAACGCACATTGTTCCGATTACAATTTCCGACCTCCATGCGCGCGCGCGCGCGCGTGCGTGCGTGCGTGCGTGCGTGCGTGCGTGTGTGTGTGTGTGTGTGTGTGTGTGCGCGTGTGTGTCTCCGTCTCTGCAACCAGTCGGGTTGGCTCACGCTGTGCTATCGCCTCTTGGCCAAAGCCCTGTTAACGGATGTGTGCAGCAGGTACAGTTTAAGGATAAATGCATTGCTATGTTTATGCTTTATGTTTATGGAGCTGCGCGCTTCTGTGTGAGGCCCTAATGAGGACATATACTGTACGTACTAAATGAGGAGCCTGAAGTGGATTCCTAAGCACTGCTATTTAGCTTTATTTGTTCATAAAGGCATCTGAGTTCAGCTGAATGAAGTGTGCGTTCACCATCTGAGTTCAGCTGAATGAAGTGTGCATTCACCATCTGAGTTCAGCTGAATGAAGTGTGCGTTCACCATCTGAGTTCAGCTGAATGAAGTGTGCGTTCACCATCTGAGTTCAGCTGAATGAAGTGTGCGTTCACCATCTGAGTTCAGCTGAATGAAGTGTGCGTTCACCATCTGAGTTCAGCTGAATGAAGTGTGCGTTCACCATCTGAGTTCAGCTGAATGAAGTGTGCGGTCACCATCTGAGTTCAGCTGAATGAAGTGTGCGTTCACCATCTGAGTTCAGCTGAATGAAGTGTGCGTTCACCACCTGAGTTCAGCTGAATGAAGTGTGCGTTCACCATCTGAGTATTGTGTTTGTAAATCAGTGGACCATGACACAGGTTAACACAACTCTTCTTTACTTGCAAACTCAGAGTAAATATATTAACAACAAACGGAGAAGCAGCAACATCACATCATCATCATGTTGTATCAGACTGAAGTACTAGATCCCAGATAATCCCCCCAATCCTCACAAGACAACAGGAATATGCAATGAGCGCAGCACCATCAAACAGCTGTCAGTGAGACATAACATTTTCCCCCCCCTGGCAAAAACTCAAGCATACAGTCCTGACACAAAGTCCTGTAAGCGGGCAGGGCGAGAACGCACGCGAGCAGGACGCGGAGTGGCACAGGCCTGAGGCCGAGCAGGGCCAGGAATGTCCATGACCTGTGCAGGAATAGGCGAAGCCACGGGGCAACCCACAGAGAGAGGCGCAGTCACGGCGTAATCCACAGAGCGAGGCGTGTCCACAGCCGTGCGTGGAGGAGCAGGGACCTTTTGAAGACGGCTGGAGTGCCAACGAGAGCCATCGTTGAGGAGGTAGGTGGCGGGGCCCAGCCGGCGAGCAACTTGAAGGGGGGAGGACCAGAAAGAAGCCATTTTATTGTCCCGGTGAGGCCGACGGACCCTGACCCAGTCGGAGGCGGCGATGAGCGGCTCCTTGGCCCGTTTAGACTGATCGTAGCGGCGCTTCATCTGGGCCTGCTGACGGGAGACCGAGGCTCTAACCACAGGGGAAGGGGGCGGGGAAATGGGCGTAGTGGAACGGAGCCTGTCAAGGGGCAAAGCGAGCTCCCGGCCCAGCATGAGGGAGGCCGGGGAGACGCCCGTGGTCGAGTGCTTGGTGGCTCTATAGTGCAGCAGAGTATGACGGAGGGCCTGGGAAAACGAGCACCCTTGGGCCCTGTGTGCCCTGATGCCGTTTTTCAGAGACTGGTTGAAACGTTCAACACCACCGTTGGCCTGGGGGTGGTAGTATGCAGTGCGCACGTGTCGGATACCCTTGCTCTGGAGGTAGTCAGTGAACTCAGCGGACACCATCTGGGGGCCATTATCCGTTGTGATGGTCCGGGGAAGGCCCCAGCGGGAGAAAAGAGAGTCCAGGAAGTCGGTGAGGACCCGAGAGGTCACAGAACCAGTAGGGGCAACTTCCGGCCATTTTGAGTGCAGGTCGTAGACAACCATCAGGAAGCGCTGATGGTGTGGGACCCCGTGGATCTCACCACAGACGTCCAGCTGCAGGTGATCCCAGGGCTGAGAGGGCCAGGCGAGAGGCTGCAGGGGAGGGGGTGGCTGGTGGCCTGTCTTGCCACTAACGAGGCAGGCAGCGCAGTCCTTGACCAAGGCCTCGATGTCTCGATCTATTCCCGGCCACCACACCAGGTCCCTGCAGCGTTGTTTCAGCTTCACGATGCCCAGGTGGCCCTCGTGCGCCATGGACAAGACGCGTGCACGCAGGGCACCAGGGATCACTGTGCACAGCCCACGTGCCACACAGGTGTCGTTCCAACAGGAGAGCTCCTGACGCACACGGGAGAACGCCGCAAGCTCCCCCGGGACCACATGAGGCCAGCCATCGCGGATGTACGTGCGGAGGGCAGAAAGGATGGGGTCCTGGTCAGAAGCGTCCTTGAGCTCCTGCAGAGAGACAGTGGTCTGAAGGGGCGCATGCAACATGTTAACAATGTCCCGTTCAATACAGTCAGTGTCGACGTGCAGGGCCGGGGCCGGGGCGGGGACAGATCGGGACAGCAGGTCAGCCACAACATTGTCTCTGCCCGGGGTGAACTTCAGATCGAAATTGTACTGACGGAGGCGGTCATACCAGCGGTGTAGTCTGAGTGGTCTGTGGCCTGTCCCGGACGTGGACAGCAGCGCCGTAAGAGCCTGGTGGTCAGTTCTGAGAGTGAAAGAGCGGCCATAGAGATAGAGATGCCACCTCTCACAGGCCCAGATGCAGGCCAACGCCTCTCGCTCGCCCACGGAGTACCGCTGCTCCGTCGGGTTGAGGGCCCGGGAGGCGAAGGCGATGGGTTTCTCGACCCCGTTCTGGATCTGCGACAGCACAGCTCCTATAGCTATAGACGATGCGTCACAGGTCACGAGGGTGGGGCTGGCTATGTCAAAGTGGGCCAACACTGGGGAAGAAGTAAGTTGTGTCTTGAGGGCACGCACAGCATCACTGCACTCCCGAGACCACACCCAAGGCTCGTCCTTGCGCAGCAGCCGACGCAGAGGGGCTGTGGTGTCAGAGTACTGTGGGAGAAACTTCAAATAATAGCCAGTCATGCCCAGGAATGAGGCAACCTGGGAAGCTGAGCTGGGGTCTGGGATGGCCTGAATTGCGTCCAAGTTGGAATTAAGTGGAGTTATTCCACCTGCAGACAGCCGGAACCCTACAAACTCAATTTCGGGAACAGAGAGGACACACTTGTCAGTATTGAGAGTAAGGTTGTGCTTGGCCAGGGCAGCAAACACCATGTCGAGTCGCTGGTCATGAACGTCAGCAGTGGCCCCATGCACCACCATATCATCGAGAAAGACGGCCACGCCCGGTATACCAGCCAGCACAGAGACCATGACTTTCTGGAAGCAGCTAGGGGCGGAGCATAGGCCGAACGGCATCCGAGTGTAGCGGAACACCCCGGCATGTGTGACAAAGGCTGTGAGGTTTCTGCTGCTGGGGTGAAGAGGCACCTGGAGGTACCCCTGTCTGAGGTCGAGCTTAGTGAACACTGTAGAGCCGTAGAACTGAGCCGTGAGCTCCTCTGACGTGGGGAGGGGGTACTGGTCTGGGACCACTGCCTTATTAACTGCACGCAGGTCCACGCAGACACGCAGGCCGCCCGACTTCTTTTTGGCCACCACCAGGTTCGAAACCCAGGGCGAAGCATCCACCGGTTCAATGATACCAGCTTCCAGTAGCTGCTGTAGTTCAGCTGAGACTCCGTCACGTAGGGCCAGTGGGATGCGGCGCAGTGGCTGAATGACAGACCTAACTGAGGGCCTTAGTCCCATAGCGGGCAGTCACCTGGAGAGACCCCACCAGGTCGATGCCTGACCCCCCATAACCATACAGGGCAGTAGAGGGCGCGGACAGGGGCAGCGAACTGAAAAAGTTATTGTAGGTATCCATGTTCAGGAGAGACCAGCCCGCACCAGTATCCACCAGCAGACGGCAGCACACATCATTTAGGTAAACTGAACATGACTTGAATGGCACTGCACCCGAGGTCACATTGTGGATAACAGTGGGACCAGACTGGGAGTCCTGGACCGGGGCAGAGCGACAGACAGCAGCAAAATGATTTAGCTTACCGCAGTTACGGCATGACTGGCCACGGGCAGGGCAGTCCTGGGCTCTTGATGCATGTGTCCTAGACCCACAGTTACCGCAGGGCTGTTGTTGTGGTTGTGGGCGGGGCCGCTGACGTCGTTCCAGTTGCATCACAGCTGTGGAGTCAGGGTCCGTTGCATCGCTGCGCGGCGGTGGCGGGAGCAGAGAGTGGTCGGACGTACGGCTGAATGTGGCCACTTGTTGTGTAGTTAACATGGCTGCACACTCAGTTGCACTCTCGACATTAAAGGCAATAGCAACAGCCTCGGACAGCAACAGTTCATCCTTTTCCATTAACAGTCTCTCACGTACTTTCACGTTGCTTGTGTGTTCAATCAATTGGTCACGGATCATTTCATCCTGCAGTGCGCCAAACTTGCACGAGCCAGCCAGCCCCCGCAGGTTAGCCACATACTGGTGAACAGACTCACCGGGCAGCTGGCGTCGTTGTCTGAACAAAAAGCGTCGGAGAAGAGCGCTTTGCGGGGCCGCGAAATGTCCTTGTAGAAGCACCACGGCGGCGTCATAGTCCGTATCGGGCTCAGTTTCCAGCGTCCCGAGCACCCGTTGACCCTCCGTTCCCAGACAGTGTCGCAACAGCGCCTTTTTGCGCGCCGCGCCGACACCGGTTAGCCCCATAGCAACTAGCCATGTTTCAAAGGACTGTTTCCAGCGAGTCCAGGGCACTGGAGACTCGCCCGGCAATTCCAGGAAGGGGTTAGGTGGTGGAAGAGAAAAAGCAGCCATCCTCGTCGCCAATATTGTGTTTGTAAATCAGTGGACCATGACACAGGTTAACACAACTCTTCTTTACTTGCAAACTCAGAGTAAATATATTAACAACAAACGGAGAAGCAGCAACATCACATCATCATCATGTTGTATCAGACTGAAGTACTAGATCCCAGATAATCCCCCCAATCCTCACAAGACAACAGGAATATGCAATGAGCGCAGCACCATCAAACAGCTGTCAGTGAGACATAACACTGAGTTCAGCTGAATGAAGTGTGCGTTCACCGTCTGAGTTCAGCTGAATGAAGTGTGCGTTCACCACCTCGTTCACCGTCTGAGTTCAGCTGAATGAAGTGTGCGTTCACCACCTGAGTTCAGCTGAATGAAGTGTGCGTTCACCATCTGAGTTCAGCTGAATGAAGTGTGCGTTCACCATCTGAGTTCAGCTGAATGAAGTGTGCGTTCACCGTCTGAGTTCAGCTGAATGAAGTGTGCGTTCACCGTCTGAGTTCAGCTGAATGAAGTGTGCGTTCACCACCTGAGTTCAGCTGAATGAAGTGTGCGTTCACCACCTGAGTTCAGCTGAATGAAGTGTGCGTTCACCATCTGAGTTCAGCTGAATGAAGTGTGCGTTCACCATCTGAGTTCAGCTGAATGAAGTGTGCGTTCACCATCTGAGTTCAGCTGAATGAAGTGTGCGTTCACCATCTGAGTTCAGCTGAATGAAGTGTGCGTTCACCATCTGAGTTCAGCTGAATGAAGTGTGCGTTCACCATCTGAGTTCAGCTGAATGAAGTGTGCGTTCACCATCTGAGTTCAGCTGAATGAAGTGTGCGTTCACCGTCTGAGTTCAGCTGAATGAAGTGTGCGTTCACCATCTGAGTTCAGCTGAATGAAGTGTGCGTTCACCGCTTTGTTTAAGAGGTCAGTTTAAGAGTGTGCGGTGCAAGCAAAATGCTGTACGAGAAAAGTAATCTCCATAAAGAACTGGAGGGAACAGATAGGTTTAGATAGTCAGTCAGTCAGTCAGTCAGTCAGTAAGTCAGTCAGTCACTTACTTACTTACTAGGCATTTAGCAGACGCTCTTAATCCAGAGTGTTTTACAGAAACATGGCAATACATAAAATACAATAATCATCAAGGATCATCATAAGCAAGCTAAGAACCTAACATCCGTCTAACAGTAGAATATCTGTGCAGTGAAACTATACACTATATAGAGTGCTACGTATGTCTACAGTAACTAAAATGCAATATCTAAATTACATAAGTTTAGCCGGATGGAGTCTGAAGAGGTGTAGAAGACTGGGAGTGAGTCTGCAGTTCATTCCATAGTGTAGTTTTGGAGCCACTTACTTACTTAGTTACTACGAAGACACACACACACACACGTGCGGTCGTGCGCACACGCACACACACGCACACACACACGCGTACACATTAAGTCATCTTTGCTTTTATTGGACAGCACTGTGAGGAAGAATGGACTGGGATTATGTGTGACAAAGACCCCTTGTCTGACTTCAATGAACCCACATCTCTGAAATACGCAGCAGCACTGTGTTGTGTTGTGTTGTGTGCACTGGCGTCGCCTCCAGGATGCTCAAATCATTTATCTAGGAACAGCTCAGATTAAGGTTAAGGTTTAGGTGAAGGCAGTCTAAACCGTCAGACCAATGCCCAGTAGCATCTGGTTAAGGTTTAGGTAAGGCAGTCTAAACCGTCAGACCAATGCCCAATAGTATCTGGTTAAGGTTTAGGTAAGGCAGTCTAAACCGTCAGACCAATGCCCAGTAGTATCTGGTTAAGGTTTAGGTGAAGGCAGTCTAAACCGTCAGACCAATGCCCAGTAGTATCTGGTTAAGGTTTAGGTAAAGGCAGTCTAAACCGTCAGACCAATGCCCAGTAGTATCTGGTTAAGGTTTAGGTAAGGCAGTCTAAACCGTCAGACCAATGCCCAGTAGCATCTGGTTAAGGTTTAGGTGAAGGCAGTCTAAACCGTCAGACCAATGCCCAGTAGTATCTGGTTAAGGTTTAGGTAAGGCAGTCTAAACCGTCAGACCAATGCCCAGTAGCATCTGGTTAAGGTTTAGGTAAGGCAGTCTAAACCGTCAGACCAATGCCCAGTAGTATCTGGTTAAGGTTTAGGTAAGGCAGACTAAACCGTCAGATCAATGCCCAGTAGTATCTGGTTAAGGTTTAGGTAAGGCAGTCTAAACCGTCAGACCAATGCCCAGTAGTATCTGGTTAAGGTTTAGGTAAGGCAGACTAAACCGTCAGACCAATGCCCAGTAGTATCTGGTTAAGGTTTAGGTGAGGCAGTCTAAACCGTCAGACCAATGCCCAGTAGTATCTGGTTAAGGTTTAGGTAAGGCAGTCTAAACCGTCAGACCAATGCCCAGTAGCATCTGGTTAAGGTTTAGGTAAGGCAGTCTAAACCGTCAGACCAATGCCCAGTAGCATCTGGTTAAGGTTTAGGTAAGGCAGTCTAAACCGTCAGACCAATGCCCAGTAGTATCTGGTTAAGGTTTAGGTAAGGCAGTCTAAACCGTCAGACCAATGCCCAGTAGCATCTGGTTAAGGTTTAGGTAAGGCAGTCTAAACCGTCAGACCAATGCCCAGTAGTATCTGGTTAAGGTTTAGGTAAGGCAGTCTAAACCGTCAGACCAATGCCCAGTAGCATCTGGTTAAGGTTTAGGTAAGGCAGTCTAAACCGTCAGACCAATGCCCAGTAGTATCTGGTTAAGGTTTAGGTGAGGCAGTCTAAACCGCGGATATGATCACACTATGCTGCATGGGGCAGGCTATACGCAGTACTACCAGTACTACATACCTGCCGATTGACATGCAGTCTTGACATGCAAAACAGAGGAAAAAACAGCGCACCGTCAGCAGCATCAGTCCGAAACATATCGCAGAACTGATTGTCTGCATGATTGTAAACGTACCTCTCCCTCCCTCTTCTCTTCCTCTCTCTCTCTCTCTCTCTCTCTCTCGCTCTGTCTCTCCACAGTTCATTTAGCTGGCCTGAAGTGAAGTGAATGAGAACAACACAGCAGCGCCCCCTAGCTACCTGGATGCCAGCAGAGCTGCAGTAAGTGGATTTGAAGAGTTATGAGGAGTAGGCCCTAGCTAGCCTTCAGGGGAAGCAACTGAAGACAGAAGAGATTAAGGAGCTAATCCAGCACACGTCCAATCCGCTGTGTGTGTGTGTGTGTGTGTGTGTGTGTGTGTGTGTGTGTGTGTGTGTGTGTGTGTGTGTGTGTGTGTGTGTGTGTGTGTGTTTGTTTTCATTACCTCCCAGGGAAGGAACTGGCATCCTGGTGACTCTTGGACTCCTGAACTGAACTGTAGTGGTGGACTATACTTACTGTACATACTATACTATAATAGTGTTGGCGGTGCGGACGGGTCCACACATGGACACATCTCATTAGCAGAAGACGCCTGCAGAGCGGCCAGCCCTCCCCCTCCGTTGGGGGGCTGAGGAGGGAGAGAGGCCCAGCCCAGACCACGCTTACGTTACACTGACTCCCTGCCAGTAAGTGACAGATTGTACTGTATAGACAGGTGTACTATCTACAGTATACTGTGTTGTTCTGTGTGTTGTGCTGATGCTGAATTACAGCATCACGTATATACAGTATGACCCATTAACCCATTTTGACCTGAGATCAGATTCTAACACACAGAAGAATGGTGGTTCTTTAACGCATTTTGACCTGAGATCAGATTAAAAAAATGTCTTAAATCCTGACGGTTTAAAAGAATAGCAGACCTACAAGCTCGTAGCGCGCCACCGAGTGGCGCGCTACGATCTTGTAGATCTGCTATTTTTCAATAGCTAAAGCATGACATAATGCCAACACCAAAAGGGGTTCCCGTTCAGAATGGGTATTAATATTGACAGATTAACAGTATATAGTTTGACAGGAAAGGGGGAAAGAGATCGGGGGGGGAAGACCCGCAGCAAAGGTCATCGGGGTCGGGACTCGAACAATGCGATGCTATTGTTTGAACAGCCAAAGTATAACATAATGACACAGATGCTTTCCCTGTTTGAATGGTTAACCCATTCTGACCTGAGATCAGATTCATACGAGGTTTCCACTGGACACACACACACTGGGTCTGATTAACCCATTCTGACCTGAGATCAGATTCATACGAGGTTTCCACTGGACACACACACACTGGGTCTGATTAACCCATTCTGACCTGAGATCAGATTCTAAAAATGTCAGTCGTTCTTCGATTTAAAAAAAATAGCAGACCTACAAGCTCGTAGCACGCCACTCGGTGGCGCGCTATGAGCTTGTAGATCTGCTATTTTTCAATAGCTATAACACCAAAATGGGTTCCCGTTCAGAATGGGAATAAGACTTCGAAGAATCAGGGCAGGTAAAAACAGAAAACATTAGATAAGCCTCGTAAACATTCATTGGTAAATGAAAGTGAGGCATTATGCTCATATATTACAGTGTTTTGGTACTGTACAGTAAGGTATAAGGATCAGAACTAAGTGACAGTTTTGATTAACCCCTCAGGGATTAAAAAAAAACAAAGAACAAAAAGTGCAGTACTAATGAAAGTGTAAGGTTCATCTATACCCTGTAACTACAGTAGTGGTGATGAGTGTAGAAAACACCAATTAGATTTGCTTTACAAATGTACTTATATTTTATAACCTTCAAAAAGTGCTTTGAGCTGGCAGGTTATAAAAGCTGGCAGTGCAGTCTAATGTTATGTTGCAATACGTGAATACAGCACACCTACAATATAGACTATATGCCAATTAGAACGCCAGAAATTCTAGTTTCAGGGAAGTTAAAAAAAAAGGGTTAGAAGAAGATAGAAACATTTATTTTGGGTTTTAACGAGGCTCTCGTAAAAAGCTCCAGTGTAGTGATTAGTGTAGTCTAGACGGGTGGGCTGTCAGTAAACGCTCTGTAAACAGGCTCATATAGCCGGGGTTACTGCTGTAACCAGGTAGTACATTTGTACTTCACAAACCCAGGATAAGAACTTGTTTCCATACAGCCGGGGTTACTGCTGTAACCAGGTAGTACATTTGTACTTCACAAACCCAGGATAAGAACTTGTTTCCATATAGCCGGGGTTACTGCTGTAACCAGGTAGTACATTTGTACTTCACAAACCCAGGATAAGAACTTGTTTCCATATAGCCGGGGTTACTGCTGTAACCAGGTAGTACATTTGTACTTCACAAACCCAGGATAAGAACTTGTTTTCATATAGCCGGGGTTACTGCTGTAACCAGGTAGTACATTTGTACTTCACAAACCCAGGATAAAAAACTTGTTTTCATATAGCCGGGGTTACTGCTGTAACCATTAGTAGTACATTTGTACTTCACAAACCCAGGATAACAACTTGTTTCCATATAGCCGGGGTTACTGCTGTAACCAGGTAGTACATTTGTACTTCACAAACCCAGGATAAGAACTTGTTTTCATATAGCCGGGGTTACTGCTGTAACCAGGTAGTACATTTGTACTTCACAAACCCAGGATAAGAACTTGTTTCCATATAGCCGGGGTTACTGCTGTAACCAGGTAGTACATTTGTACTTCACAAACCCAGGATAAGAACTTGTTTTCATATAGCCGGGGTTACTGCTGTAACCAGGTAGTACATTTGTACTTCACAAACCCAGGATAACAACTTGTTTTCATATAGCCGGGGTTACTGCTGTAACCAGGTAGTACATTTGTACTTCACAAACCCAGGATAAGAACTTGTTTCCATATAGCCGGGGTTACTGCTGTAACCAGGTAGTACATTTGTACTTCACAAACCCAGGATAAGAACTTGTTTCCATATAGCCGGGGTTACTGCTGTAACCAGGTAGTACATTTGTACTTCACAAACCCAGGATAAGAACTTGTTTTCATATAGCCGGGGTTACTGCTGTAACCAGGTAGTACATTTGTACTTCACAAACCCAGGATAACAACTTGTTTTCATATAGCCGGGGTTACTGCTGTAACCAGGTAGTACATTTGTACTTCACAAACACAGGATAAAAAACTTGTTTTCATATAGCCGGGGTTACTGCTGTAACCAGGTAGTACATTTGTACTTCACAAACCCAGGATAAGAACTTGTTTCCATATAGCCGGGGTTACTGCTGTAACCAGGTAGTACATTTGTACTTCACAAACCCAGGATAAGAACTTGTTTTCATATAGCCGGGGTTACTGCTGTAACCAGGTAGTACATTTGTACTTCACAAACCCAGGATAAAAAACTTGTTTTCATATAGCCGGGGTTACTGCTGTAACCATTAGTAGTACATTTGTACTTCACAAACACCCAGGATAACAACTTGTTTCCATATAGCCGGGGTTACTGCTGTAACCAGGTAGTACATTTGTACTTCACAAACCCAGGATAACAACTTGTTTTCATATAGCCGGGGTTACTGCTGTAACCAGGTAGTACATTTGTACTTCACAAACCCAGGATAAGAACTTGTTTCCATATAGCCGGGGTTACTGCTGTAACCAGGTAGTACATTTGTACTTCACAAACCCAGGATAAGAACTTGTTTTCATATAGCCGGGGTTACTGCTGTAACCAGGTAGTACATTTGTACTTCACAAACCCAGGATAACAACTTGTTTTCATATAGCCGGGGTTACTGCTGTAACCAGGTAGTACATTTGTACTTCACAAACCCAGGATAAGAACTTGTTTCCATATAGCCGGGGTTACTGCTGTAACCAGGTAGTACATTTGTACTTCACAAACCCAGGATAAGAACTTGTTTCCATATAGCCGGGGTTACTGCTGTAACCAGGTAGTACATTTGTACTTCACAAACCCAGGATAAGAACTTGTTTTCATATAGCCGGGGTTACTGCTGTAACCAGGTAGTACATTTGTACTTCACAAACCCAGGATAACAACTTGTTTTCATATAGCCGGGGTTACTGCTGTAACCAGGTAGTACATTTGTACTTCACAAACACAGGATAAAAAACTTGTTTTCATATAGCCGGGGTTACTGCTGTAACCAGGTAGTACATTTGTACTTCACAAACCCAGGATAAGAACTTGTTTCCATATAGCCGGGGTTACTGCTGTAACCAGGTAGTACATTTGTACTTCACAAACCCAGGATAAGAACTTGTTTTCATATAGCCGGGGTTACTGCTGTAACCAGGTAGTACATTTGTACTTC
>NC_137872.1:2070842-2133342 GCF_963924005.1 Protomyctophum bolini
GCCAGGGATGAAGGCCTCCTCTCAGGGGGGGAAAGATGCCCGGGATGAAGGCCTCCTCTCAGGGGAAGCGGCGCTTCAAGAGCGACCTCTCCGTGGACATGATCAGCCTCCCCCATGGGGGATTTCCGGCACACCATGCACGGTGGGGCCGCGGCGGGGACGTTGTTCGGTGACACCTCGTTCCTCAGCGACCACGGGGGGCAAAGGGGGGGCGGCGGCGGAGCGGCCGGGAAGCCCAACGGACTCAACGGGCAACAACAACGGCTCCAATAAGACGACCGCTGGGTCGTTTTTCACGCGCAACTTTCGGACCGTCGTGCGCAAACCCCGGAACGACCGCCGGGAACGACCGGTCGCGGAGGAGGGCGGGCTCCCGCGACCTTTCGCCCCCGCCCGCCGCCCGTGCTCGCCCATCATCAAGAACGCCATCTCCCTGCCTCAGCTCAACATGGACTCTCCCAACGGCTGCCCACAGAGGGCGCTGTTTCCCGGTTCTGTCAGCGGCTCCGCCGATGACTCCTTCTACACGTATGGTGAGAAAACAGATGACGACAATAGAGAGCATAATATCTCCGTGATTACCGTCACTTGTTATTTCAGTATTGTGTCCCAACCAGGGAAGTGAAGTTGACCTTCAAGGGAAAATACACCCAAGCCCCCCCCCCCCCCCCCAACCCCCATGCTTAAACATAAAGCTAACACTAATAGCGTGTTATAGGCTACTAATTTCATGTTGAGAAAGCTTGCAGCAACTTTAAGGCCAAGCCTATAAAAACAAAACAAACACGCTTAATGGCTTATTGCTGTAGCTGTGACCATAATTATGCATATTAGCCATGCTGTTGTCTGCATGTCAAAAACGTTCAAACTACCCAAGTGCAAACCAAGAGCCGGTCACGTGTGCTAAATGATAAATGTGCTTATTATTTCTCATAACACACACCCTTAAAAGAGGTTCTTATTTTCTATCAATTACACACACTCCATGAAGCCTTGAATTAAGGTGGTCGTATCATGAGGGTAACTTAATAGACAATAAGTTATTGTTTGGGTGAACTATATATATACTTTAAGGTTGACAGTCACACTCATTACTGAGTCAGTATAGCCCCTCATATAAAGGACCCAATCTGGGGAGATGAGATTTTAACAACAGCCATGGATAGTGTGTACATCAGTGTTGTTTTTGTCAGCAAATTTTGATTTTAGTTTTAGTCATATAGTCTTTGAATAGTTTTAGTCCACATTTTAGTCACCTGGAATGTGTTAGTGTTAGTCGACTAAATGTCATGAGATTTTAGTCGACTAAATCTATAGTTAATTTAGTCGACTAAAATGTATTTTGGTGGGCATTTTGATGCCATCGTAAGGACTGTTTTTACAACTTGCTGAGAATAGCCGATCTACAAGCTCACAACGCGTCGTAGTCGTAGTTTCCATTTAGTTTTCGTCAGTGGAAAAAGGTAGTCGACGAACATTTTTCGTCTTAGTTTTAGTCGACGAAAACAACACTGGCGTACATGACATGTGTGTGACTAAAACAGCACAAATATATGCCAGGTTGTTATTCTTTCGATGAATTACACACCTCGACAAAAAACAAGTTTCAGCACGAGGTGAGGTCGTTACTGTACGTGGCACTATACTGTAGACGGTGCTGACATTCAGCATGGAAGTCAAATTAACTGTGACATAAATATTCCCTTTGTACAAAGAGGGAGCTTCTACCCCTTCTCCTCTCTGAGTTCAATTATTCAATATGATACATATAATGTACAGGCGCACGACATTCATGTGCATATATACCACACTTACTGCTTATTATGCGAACAAATGCTCTCTCTCTCTCTCTCTCTCTCACACAACACACCACCACCACCACCACCACCACAAACATTCGCACGCAGAGAGGGATAGTTTGACCTCCCTTCGACATCTTTCCTCCGAGGCGACCAACAAAAACAGAATAACCTTATAGCTATAGCAGGCAACACCAGCTGTTCACAATCAGGTCTATATAAACAAGAACATGCACACCTGGCACAGAGAAAGACTTACTTTAGTTTAGAGGGCCGCATTTCCTGTCATCTACGTGCTTATAGCTTGACTGCATTGTATATAAACACACCATTCATTATATTCGCTATAACCAATCAGTGCTTACGGGACAGAAGCGTGTGTGTGTGTGTGTGTGTGTGTGTGTGTGTGTGTGTGTACGTGTGTGTGTACGTGTGTATACAGTATAAGTGGAGCATATCGTACAGTTTCATTACGGCATGTGGGTCATGTGGAATTCCCCCTTCCGTCTCTGAATCCATTACCCAACTCAGAAAGAATTCCCCCAAAGTGAGAGAGAGCAGTGGGGTGAGGGGAGGGCACAGTGGTTTTGGCGGGGGAGGGAGGGCACAGTGGTTTTGGAGGGGAGGGAGGGCACAGTGGTTTTGGCTGGGGGGGGGTGACACCGTGACAGACAGTGGTGGAGCGTGCACAAAGTACATTTACTTCAGCACTGTACTTTAAATAAAATATTTGAGATATGTACTTTGCTTGAGCATTTGCTTTTTTGGGACACTTAGTGAGAATAGCAGAACTACAAGCTCACAACGCGTCGTATGTTCTCACTATTTTTTATTACATGTATTTAAATTGTCTGGAAACGTGTCTAAATGTCAATAGCCTATACATACAGCAATTGATTGACATTGAAAAGAACGTGTACTTTTCTGTAGTAGTATAGGCCTACAATAGTTTTGAATAAAGTATTTTTAAAAGCAAACTAGTCCAGTATACTTAGTATGAAGTTGACAGTTAACAACTTGCACACCAAGTCATGTATTTGAGTAATATTTGACCAGGACTCAACTATGTAGTTGAGTACTGTACCGGTACTTTGTCCACCACTGGTGACAGAACTAGTGAGCAGTGAGTTGAGTACCGGTACTGGTACCACCGGTACCGGTACCACTGGTGACAGAGTGAGCAGTGAGTTATAGCATGTGAATAATTTGTCAGTTGATGACACAGAATCTAAATCTACCACCAAAGAAAAGTGGCTGTTTCATTCATTTCTTTTCTTTTAATATATATATTTTTTATCCCACGATTTTGTAACCCATTTTTCACCCCCGTGTCAATCATCTAATGTGATCCTGGGCTCTACACACCCTCCACCAACCTAGTCCCTATATATGGGGGACAAGGGGAGAGCAACGGACCTGAACTCATGCTTCCTTCATGCCTGAGTGTCCAAGTTGCTCCTGTTTCATTCATTTCATTGGTAAATGAATGTATTTTTCTCTTGCCGACCCTATAGGCTCTGAAGCCAATTGGCCCTGGCTATAATATATTAAATCGTTGCTCTACAACAAGTCTACATTATCGTCTCTAACCAGTTCTGCCCAACGAGCTCTTGTTTGTTCTTCCTTTTAGCCAAGACCCATTTTTCTTTCCCCCTTTTACTGTTATCTTTTATTTCTCTGTTAATGTTCCCCTCTTCTTTCTTTTTATATAACTGCTCCTTTCAAAGCCACCATGGGACTGTCCAGAAGTCATAAAGACTCAGCCAGTCCCCACAGGGAGCATTCAGAGCCAGTGAAGTCATGGCACTCTGGAATGTGAGTGGGTTAGAAATGGTGGCCTGGATGGTAAAAACACCACTGGGCCATTACTGCCACCTTGTGGTGGAACCGTTAAACTGCAGTACTGCTGTGTATAGGCCAGTGGTTCTCAAACTTTTTCATGTCAAGGACCCCCAAACTGACACTCATAAGCCTGCGGACCCCCATTAGAAATGATATGCCACTCTAGCAGTGATTCTCAACCACTTTCATGTCAAGGACCCCCAGTTTGACATGCATTAGGCTACGGTCCCCATGCATGTTTAATGGCATTTCTATCTCTGACTGGGACCCGATGATGAATATTGTAAAATCAACGTTAATTGAACTCTGAGAGTGTACAAATGTGGAACACGTGTTCACTCTCTGAGTTACAGACCCATAAGGGTCCTTTTGGTTCCTTATATGTATCATTTAGCTGGGGACCCCCTGGAACTCTCTCAAGGACTCTCCGGACCCCACTTTGGGAACCACTGGTGTAGTAGGCCTCCCTAGCTGAGGATGGCGCTATAGCCCACCAGCTAAACATTTTCCCAACAAACTCCACAGAGAATGCGTAGACAACGTATGAAGCTCTACTGGTCAAATCTGTGAAACTGTACAACAACATAGAAACATTTCCAAATTACTGTTACAATACAGACAGTAAGGCTGTACCCTATAGCCCTGTTTTTAGGACTCGAACCTTCGGCAGGAATTCTCGAGTGAACCTTCGAACCATTCGTTGCTAATTCATTTGATAAAAATAACCTTCGAGCTCCGAACCTCGTACTCTTATTATGCATATCGCATTCTCGCCGATAAATATTTCCGAGCAAAAAAACAAAACAAAGCCCATTAATTAAGTGCCAACCCTATAACGAGCGAAGGTTTGAACCCTGCATGTTCGGGGACAGCCTTAACAGACATGCATGCGACAAATAAAATGCGACAAACAAATCTACAAAGCACAAATCACTCATCACTTTGTCTTTGGTTGGGCCTTTAGACGGTGCCGTGTCATTAGTCAGAAGGTTCATTGTTCCGAAATTACTATCCCTATCTCTAACCCTAACCTAAACCTAACCGCAAGCACGGGAGCAGTGCATGTTCGGACTAACGGGACTTCGGATCTATGGGTAGTTCCCCTTTAGACAACACCCGCCCCGTCCTCCCTTAACCCATTCTGACCTGAGATCAGATTCATACGAGGTTTCCACTGGACACACACTGGTCTGATTAACCCATTCTGACCTGAGATCAGATTCTAAAAATGTCAGTCGTTCTTCGAATTTTTCAAAAATAGCAGACCTACAAGCTCGTAGCGCGCCACTCGGTGGCGCGCTATGAGCTTGTAGATCTGCTGTTTTTCAATAGCTAAAGCATAACATGATGCTAACACCAAAACGGGTTCCCGTTCAGAATGGGTTAAGCAATTTAAAATGTGAATATCTAGGATGTTGTTTACCAGGCATTGATCCATACTGTATGTATGATTGATCCATACTGTATGTCATGTCTTCATTTTTTGTTGTGCCTATAGTGACACACAGCAAACGTTGCCGGGATCGGGACACGCCATCAGGTTGTGGAGCCTATAGAGGGGCTCCATTTTCCTCACCGCTAAACCCCTTATCCCTAAACTTCTTTGCCTTTTTTTTTTTTTTACTATTTTGCAAAACATTTTTGAATAGTTAAAATGGCCAGTCTACAAGTCTAGTACAAACGTGTCAATGTAGAGGCTAGCTGAACTATTAAAAAATGTTTTTCAAAATAGTAAAAAAAAAAAAAGGAAAAAAGGCAAAGAAGTTTAGGGATAAGGGGTTTAGCGGTGACCACCAGCGGTCCGGGGCGATTGGTGTCATGTCTTTGACCAATGTCTCTCTCCCTCTCTGCCTGGTTCTGTCCAATGTCTCTCTTTCCCTCTCTGCCTGGTTCTGTCCAATGTCTCTCTCCCTCTCTCTGCCTGGTTCTGACCAATGTCTCTCTCTCCCTCTCTGCCTGGTTCTGACCAATGTCTCTCTCTCTCTCTCTGCCTGGTTCTGACCAATGTCTCTCTCTCCCTCTCTGCCTGGTTCTGACCAATGTCTCTCTCTCTCTCTCTGCCTGGTTCTGACCAATGTCTCTCTTTCCCTCTGCCTGGTTCTGACCAATGTCTCTCTCTCTGCCTGGTTCTGACCAATGTCTCTCTTTCCCTCTGCCTGGTTCTGACCAATGTCTCTCTCTCTGCCTGGTTCTGACCAATGTCTCTCTCCCTCTCTGCCTGGTTCTGACCAATGTCTCTCTCTCCCTCTCTGCCTGGTTCTGTCCAATGTCTCTCTCTCTCCCTGGTTCTGACCAATGTCTCTCTTTCCCTCTCTGCCTGGTTCTGTCCAATGTCTCTCTCTCTCTCTGACTGGTTCTGTCCAATGTCTCTCTCTCTGCCTGGTTCTGACCAATGTCTCTCTCCCTCTCTCTCTCTGCCTGGTTGCAGGTCTACAGTCTGGTTCTGACCAATGTCTCTCTCCCTCTCTCTCTCTGATTGGTTGTAGGTCTGCAGTCTGGTTTCGTAACTCTTCCCCGACTCTCCTCCCGCCTCGACAGAGCCTTTCAGGACAGCGACGGCGGCGCCCCCTGCCTGGACAGCGGCGGCGTTGCGCTCATGCGCGCCGACTCCTTCACCTCGTTCACCGTGGACCTCGGCCCCTCCCTCATGAGCGAGGTGCTGAGCCTCATCAGCGACCGCCGCTGCCTTCACATCCTGTCCGACCGCCGCCACGGCCTCATGCAGGCCGAGGGAGACGTGGAGGAGTCTGGGAGCGACGGCGAGGAGGAGAGGAGGACCTCCGTCAGCGAGACGGTGGAGGTGGAGGAGGACAGCCCTGGAATGAGTTCACCCACTGACACCACCGCTGGGGGAAGCGTGTCATTACATCACAGAGAGCGCTCGAATTGTAGCTCACGAGACGAAGACAGGGCGACCATGAAGACACCAGACGCCTCCATGGGGTCACCTCCGGTAGTGCAACCAGTGATGGAGGCGGAGCGGTTTCAGAGGGCAGCGGACATGCTGTCACGGCACTATGGGGGCGGCACCGTCACACATGGGAGGAGTCAGGCCAAGGAGGGGAGGAGTCAGGCCACGGAGGGGAGGAGTCAGGCCAAGGAGGGGAGGAGTCAGGCCAAGGACGTCACCATTATTGCACCTGCTTTCAACGGCAGTCAAAAAACAACGTACGCCTTCTCCGAGGAGGAAGAGATCAAAGTCTAGAGACAATGAAGGTCGAAAGGCAAACTAACCGTGATAAGCATAGTAAAAAGCATAAGAACCAGTCACTGTATAGGGTTCGTTCTTGGTCCCTCAAGTTATAAGGCCGATTCATAGTCTGGATTTTCGCTGGTGAGGTGACCACCACCTCTCCGGTGGTGAGCTGACCACCGGAGCTGAAATAACGTTGAGCGGTGGTGAGTAAAAACAGAGAGAAGGGCTGGAGCGGTGGCGGCGGTTTGCTCTTCACCGCGGCTCAGTGACGTCATGTTGTAGTTCGGTGGTCACCTCAGTGACGTCATGTTGTAGTTCGGTGGTAACTTAAGTGACGTCATGTTGTAGTTCGGTGGTCACCTAAGTGACGTCATGTTGTAGTTCGGTGGTCACCTAAGTGACGTCATGTTGTAGTTCGGTGGTCACCTCACCACCGAAAATCCAGACTATGTATGGGCCTTTAGAGATTTTTATTAACACAATTTTACAAGTAAAAACTAAAAAAAAAAAGCTCTTTCAGACTTCATCCAACTCACAGACATGTGATTAACAATGCCTCACACACTATGCCATTAACACAGATTGAAACACGATGATGTTCCCACAGTGTTTATTGCAGGATGAGAACAGTGAAAACAATGAACAGTGACGTGCGTCTATTTTGTTACCCCTAGCATACTCATATTTAAGTCAATCAATGTCTCTCTTGGCATACATTAAAGTTTTGAAAGGTAACGATCTGTTCTGGAAGAGCATCTTTGCAGAACTGTATTGCTTGTTGTAATGGCTACCATTTTTAATCCATTCTGAACGGGAACCCATTTCATGGTGTCAGCATCATGTTATGCTTTAGCTATCGAAAAATAGCAGATCTACAAGCTCATAGCGCGCCACCGAGTGGCGCGCTATGAGCTTGTAGGTCTGCTATTTTTTGAAAAATCGAAGAACCACTGACATTTTTAGAATCTGATCTCAGGTCAGAATGGGTTAATCAGACCAGTGTGTGTCCAGTGGAAACCTCGTATGAATCTGATCTCAGGTCAGAATGGGTTAATGAAGGTATATTTACAAAAACTATGAAGACAACAAGGTTGAATATTTTGGTTTATTTGTTTTTCCAGAAGAATGGTTTGATTTCTATCATGTATACAACATGTACGTTTAACATATGTGTGATTTCTATCATGTATACAACATGTACGTTTAACATATGTGCAAAACGGTGCAATTTCCGTACGTTATAGGTGAGGAAGTTTACCGTTTATAAAATATCTTGGAATATTACTAAAATATGTATTTTAGTCTACTTTATGTCTAAAACATACAGTAGTACTGGTATAATAAAAGGGTGGTTTTGATAATGATGCTTATTATGTCATACTTCCATTGTTGCAAACTTATAGCTTCTCTAGGCTGTGGAAAACACAATGCAAAAGTTACAGTATACCGGTAGTTTTCACACTGTCACCACAGTCATAATTAATATTTAGTGTCAATAATATCTATAAATTATTGTTTCTTCTTCCATGTAAATGTGAAGCACATGTGAAGGGTTTAACAAATTTATAGTTTATTCGAATGCAACTTTCCAATATATATAAAAAAAAGAAAAGTAATATATTTAGATTGGTAAATAAAATAATCTCACTTTGTCAATCATTATAATAATACAAATCACACAGTTGATTCATGTTGACACTTCAGTGGGCTTTAAAGTGGTTCACACAGTTATTCTTATTGGTTTAAAGTTTAAAGTGTAAAGGTTTAAAGTTGGTTTAAAGTCACATACAGTTACATACTTTACCAAACTGACAGGCAGCCAAAACAAAAAAAGGGGACTTTTGATTGATTTATTTATTAACAGTTTGCAGAATTACAGTACATTTCAAGCACAAACTCAATACAAAGACTGTTAACTGTGAGTGGGACGACCCAATTAAGCATTAAACTTGTTTACAACAGGGTCCACCATGTTCAATTCATCAAAACATTTAGAGACGTACATTACAAATAGACACTTCTATATAGACAAAGAACAGAACAGGAATTCATCATAAAGGAGGTGAAAAGGGAAAAGAAACATATACAGTGAGGGGGGGGGGGGGGGGGGCACAAGCCTCGAGCCCATTCACATGTTTTTTCCCCCCCCATTTTCTTCCTCCCTTTTTCCTATCCTAGGTCAGTCCAATCAATCAATGGGGCATTAATTGGGCCTTTAGAGAAGAATCATTTCAGCAGATCTTAAAAGCTTTGAGTCTGAAGTCTCCACTAATGCCGACGTAGCTCATGACGTCCCTGACGTCACGGTTGGGGAAGTGAACCTCCTCTCCACCAGGGAGCTCCACTGTAAACATCTCTCCGGTCAGCTTCACCACAATCTATAGAAGAAAGACGTAAAATGATGTGATGCAAACTCTGTGGTCCAAGAACTATGAAAAGATACATACAGCATTGGAAAGATATAGGCCATGGCTTTAAATATAACCACTTTATTTTGTGAAAACACTATTTTTACCATACCATCTTTATTTATATAGCACATTTAAATAACAACAAAGTCGTACCAAAGTGCTTTACAATAAAATAATAAACATACACAGTGTCACTTTCAACATCAAAAACAGCTCATACTATGCTTGGAAATGCCAAAGAATAAAGATACGTCTTGAGGCGTGATTTAAACACCTGAAGGGTGGGAGCCCGGGTTCCCTCTGAGCTTCAGCCTGGTTTTGATTTACTGTTTTTCCATAAGGTTTGTCTCACCTTCACTTCAGAGCCCCTCTGTAAAGGGTTGTGTTGTCTCACCTTCACTTCAGAGCCCCTCTGTAAAGGGTTGTGCTGTCTCACCTTCACTTCAGAGCCCCTCTGTAAAGGGTTGTGTTGTCTCACCTTCACTTCAGAGCCCCTCTGTAAAGGGTTGTGTTGTCTCACCTTCACTTCAGAGCCCCTCTGTAAAGGGTTGTGTTGTCTCACCTTCACTTCAGAGCCCCTCTGTAAAGGGTTGTGGTGCCTCTCCTCATCACCCCAGCAACCTTCCAACTTTGAGTTGCACACGAGCACGGATTCGTCATGGAAACGAGGGTTGAAGTGCAGCGCCAGGTCATCTGACTTCCAGCCCAGGTCAACGCGGAACCTGAATAGATTGTGTCGATTAAGAAAGTGTCAGCCAGGTCGTGCACTATTTGGAACGAGGAATAGGTTGTGTTGTAGAAAAAACAGAGGTGATGGATCGCACACAGTGCCAAGAGTAATATTTCAATTATTTGTATTTTCTGTCATAGTAGGAAGGAAACAGATGTTTGGGCTATCCAGCCTTCATCAGTGTGAGGAGTTACAAGTGTATTGTTTCCTTTTAAGGAGTGGTGACAGTCATCAACCAATAATTAGATACTGTACATCTATACACTAGGATGGTACAGTAAAAATACTTAATAGTTTGTATTAACTCACAAATAGTCTTGTAATTTACACATGGCTCATGATTTACATATTACCATTGCTGCTTCAAACCGCAATCCTTTTTTGAAGAGTAACATTTTCTCACTTAAGTCGATCCTGAGAGTGAATCATTTCTCAATGTGTATACAGTAGGCTATTTGAATGGTACAGTACATAATAGGTTTACCTGACAGCATCATGTAAAATCAGTCCCTTTACTTTCAGCTGGTCTCCAGGTTTCAGGGCCACATTCGTCAATTGAAGTACCTGAAAAACACATACAGTAGTAGGATATTAAACACATACAGTAGTAGGATATTAAAACACATACAGTAGGATATTAAACACATACAGTAGGATATTGCAGTTTTAAGGTTACAAAAACTTCAAGGCAGTCAAACATACCATGCTCATTTTGATTCTTGGGGAGGCTTGAGAATAATCCTGGAACAGAAAATGGTCTTTCATCCACGAACACAAACCTGTCTCTCCAACGCAACAGAAGTGCATCTGAGGGATCTGTCAGTGGCTGCAGGTAGAACAGAAGGCTTTTTATCTAAATCCAACGAGATGAGATAAAAGCAATGGGTGTTCATTGACTGAATCATGACTACATAATCATACATCATGAGACAATAATCAATTGAAAAGGTAACAAAGCACTTTGAACCCAGCATAGCAGTTCCCGTCAGTCACAATGGAAACATTGACAGAATGTGGTGGTGGTCTGCATTTCTATAGTGATGACGCGATGAACTGCTGCCTTGATCAATGAGTAAACATTGCACTAGCAAAGAGTGTGACCTGCATTGCTAGTGCAATGTTAATTCATTAGTCACCTGAATGCCCTTTGAGTTCTGCTACAATAACGGTTCCAACAAAGCATGAGAAAGTGATTTAGACTTAATGACATTCTTTAAATTGCATAGAACTATAATAGATCGTAGTACATTTATAGTATAGGAGCTTAATAACTTCCGTCATGGTAACACCTTGAATCTAATGCAAGGTTAAAAACAAACATACTGCTGTTGACAACATTGCATACATGATAAATTACTTTACACGTACACGTACAGACGTAATGTGTAGGGGTGATTAAACAAAAGGAAAATAGGTAGGCCTACTGGGATGAAGTAGGTTGTAAGAAGACAATTTGAGAGTATTATTTGCGAGTTATGAATGAATGAATGAATGAATGAATGATGTTGATACTAAAGAAAGTAAATACTGAACTTCTACCAAAAAGTCAGTTGTTTTTTTGTATCAATTAGTATTTACATCATAGAAGGAAACTAAACCATCCATTTGTGTCTGTTTTGCCTAATCCAGCTGTTTGGCATTGAATTTAAATGTGTTCAATTAGAAACATTATATAGTGAGCTTAGTGTGTGTGTGTGTGTGTGTGTGTGTGTGTGCGTGTGCGTGTGATTGATTGAATACTTAACCCATTCTGAACGGGAACACATTTTGGTGTTAGCATCATGTTATGCTTTAGCTATTGAAAAATGGCAGATCTACAAGCTCATAGCGCGCCACCGAGTGGCGCGCTATGAGCTTGTAGGTCTGCTATTTTTGAAAAATCGAAGAACGACTGACATTTTTAGAATCTGATCTCAGGTCAGAATGGGGGAAACTGACCCCAGCGGTGGTGGTGGGCAGCGGTGGCCGAACAGTTTGCGGAGCGGTCTTGATATCGTGAAGGTCGCTATAGTTCGTATCCCCGGACCGGCACGTTAAAATTACCACCGCTGAAGTGCCCTTTGAGCAAGGCATTGAACCGCTACCATGAAAAATTAATGTTCTATGAGCAGGGCCTGGCTGTAAACAAGTTCTTGAGCTTAGTCCAGTTTACCCTGCAGGGTAAACATGGTACCTTTCCTTACCCCTCCCCACACACAGGATCAATAATGTTTGTTTTTTCCTAGCTGGTTTACTTGAACAACCATTGAACCACTCTAACATTTAGGACGGTGCAACAGATCGAGGACTCACACAGCTGCCCCAGATGTGCTTGTTAGTCAACGAAGACTACAAATGACACACGGCAAACAAAATTACTTTTACAAGATCATTTTGTATTTAATTTTAATATTTAATAAAGAGCATTTTCACATTCACACACTCTCTCACACACACACACACACACACACACACACACACACTTTCAAGTCAATGTCGCATTGCAGCCCAATAGTTTGGCCGACTATTAGTAACAATGCAACACAAAGAAAAAGGACATTAATAAAATACATTTTGTCTCATCAATTTACATTCTGGTCTACTGCTCTTTGCTTTCAGGAATGATCCCGTTTTCATGCTTTATTCCTCATTGTAAAATAGGTATTTAAATAAATAGCCTCCTGTTTAAATAAGACAAAAATAATCACCCTCCCCTGGGGAAGATTAGGTAGTATTAAGGTTCAGATGGTAATAAAAGTATAAGTCTACTTAAACCAATATATTCCTCTAGGAACTACATTCCAGTGGATCAGTTTTCCTTACAACAATGTAACGCGGTGCACTGATACAAGTCAATAATCAATAATCCATACTTCTGGGCATACTACAGTACTCAGTACACATTTTCACCTGAACGACTGTTTTTGTGAAAATATTAAGAGTAGCCCAAAATAAAATGTTTTTAGCTTTTTATTACCGTAACTTAAACTTAATTTAAAGGTACCGTATATTCAGTGATTTCACTTAATTCAAATATCACTTATTTTTTTGTTTTGTTGTGATAATCCTCAATACTATAGAGTGTGCTGACCATATAAGGAGTTCCTCCCTTTCCCCAGTTAACCCCTGGCGTAGCCTGGGGGCACCATTTCATTTCGGGTATATGATCCTGTCGGGAGCGGATGATATCGTTACGTCATGTTTGTAGTATTGTTTTGTAGTTCAACAGGCGGCAACTTCCTTTTCCCCTCAAACCGATTTTTCTCAATAAAAGCTACAGGCTACGAGAGCTTTTATTGAGGGAAAAGGGAATAACAATATAATGGAACTATGTCCACAGTTTTACTGATTTTAAAACGCTTA
Organism: Protomyctophum bolini; assembly: GCF_963924005.1. NCBI lineage: Eukaryota > Metazoa > Chordata > Actinopteri > Myctophiformes > Myctophidae > Protomyctophum > Protomyctophum bolini. Next base: position 2,084,163 of record NC_137872.1, read on the forward strand.
AATGCAGACCCAAAAAAATAGAGAACGTTTAACTGGGGAATGTAACATCACTTCATCAGTGTGGCTCAGAATGAAAAGCATCTTCATTTGGTCAAAAACTGCTCAAATCCAATCACACATACCCATTGTATCCTCACAATAAGTCAACCACCACAAACAGCTAAATCCTGCACACTGCTTTTGCCAGGTATCACATTTACCGGTACTAGCATAAGTTTCCATACTACATTTTTCCTTTGTTTTTAGTTTTATTGAACTCATCGAGAATATTATTTCGGAGTGTCACAATACTTATTTTCATGATGTTATTAATTATATTATTTCATTGAAGACGTCCAATGTTAACGTTTCTTTATTTTAATTATCCAGTCATCATAATGTCCCTTCTTAGGTCAAAATAACGATTGTTTTCTGCCAAGATTGTGACGAAGACTCAGGAGTAATGGGATGCACACCAATAGAAGTATGAAGGTATTGCGGTATTTACGATATAGTAAACAGTGCTTGCTGTGGACGGCCCTTAAGATTCTAAGGGCTGTATTTTGCGTGTCTTTAGTTTACTCAAGTTAGGGAATAAGACCTGGTACTTAAGACACGCAAAATACAGCCCTAAATGTCAACGTATCGCCAATTCATAGTGTTTTATACAATGCAAAACAGTCCAGAGCTCAGACTTGATTCAAAATAGAGTGAAAAAGGCACTACACATTCACTCATATATATATATATATTAATCAGAACCCACTCACACCAGAACCCACTCACACCCTTCATAGTAGAATAGGATAGATGTCTTGCACTCATTAAATCACTCACCCGATGTCTGAAGCACAGCTATGCCCCAAAACTGACCACTTTCCCATGAAACAAAAAACTAACAGAGATCGATAAAGCTATTGTTATATGAATGGTTATTAAAAAATAAATTAAGTAGAAAGTTTAAATTGCTGTGTGTAACGTCCAAATATGTAATTTATGACTAATTTCAGTATTTGTATTATAATGGTCTATTATTGTACTGTACATCACTGAGATGTATTTCTTTGAGAGACACATCCCAGTGCAAACAGGATTCAGTGACATAGCAGGGCTTTCCTCCAGTGTGTTGACATAATTAAAGGAGAATTCCATACTAAAAGGCTTTCTTACCTTTCTTTGTAGTCGTTACGTCCCCAACCAAAGAGGTCCAGGTGTTATTTTGTGCAAAAGCAAAAATTGGCTATTTCCCCTACCATAAGCCTTAAATGAATTGCATTGAATGGGAATTGAATGGGGCGGGGCTATGGGGTGTTGTGCTAATTCCATCTCTCAAAATTATACATTATTTGTATATATCCTCTCTTCATAATGTAAATAATATCCCAAGCGGCACACTTTACTACTTATTTCGATGGAAATAAGCAAATTAGCACAACACCCCATAGCCCCATTCAATTCAATGCAATTCATTGAGCGCTTATGGTATAGGGGAAATAGCCAATAAGGAGCTTTTGCACAAAATAACACCTGGACCTCTTTGGTGGGGACGACTACAAAGAAAGGTAAGAAAGCCTTCTAGCATGGAATTCTCCTTTAACCGTTCCATCTGCCATACAATGTACAACTCACAAAGACGGTCGCTGGAGAAGAGAGGGGGCTTTCAGCAGTTAGACTCCGTCTCCACGGGACCCCGACCGACCAACACCTCACATCAGTCACTCATCATCAATGAGCTTCTCGGCACCGTTTTCGGCTTGTCGTCTGACAGCACCGCTCCCTCCCTCCTCGCCTCCACTGCCCTGTCCTCCTCCCTCCTCCTCCTCCTCCTCCTCGTCCTCCTCGTCGTCGTAGGCGTGGGCCTGGCCGCCGTAGTTCAGCATGGTGCGGGAGAGGTCCACCTCGATGGGGAAGACGTCCGCCTCCTTCAGAACCGCGTAGCACTCGTCGTAGTACCGCGACATGCCCGACACGAAGCGCTGGAGCTGGAACACAATGTCCTGGACTGGGTGGATGGAGAGGGAAGACGAGGGGAAGATGTGAGTCAGTGTGTGTGTGTGTGTGTGTGTGTGTGTGTGTGTGTGTGTGTGTGTGTGTGTGTGTGTGTGTGTGTGTGTGTGTGTGTGTGTGTAACAGTCAGAAGATGATGTGATGAAGTGACGGGCTGACTCAGTTGAAAACATGTAGCTATAGGTGTAATGTTAGAGTCCACGGAAGTGAACCTTTTTCAAGCCTCTTTTCTCAACTCGCCGTTTCTCTGCAAGACATTATACTCTATAAGCCATATCTCCAAAACTATGGTGGGTCAAACTGAACAACCAACATGTCAATTTGGAGCTATGATTCCCTGCTTTCATGACATGAAAAAAACTAAAATTTAAAAAAATCCAATGGCATCCAATTTGGTCACAAATGATGTTGTTCAGACTTAATATAGCCGATGCAGATAAATTAGTATGAATTCAGCTGCGAGACGAACTAACACCACTTGCTATTCATAAAATTAATTATGTACATTATAAAGGAATCATTATCCACGGACATAATATCTGTACTGTACATATTTGTTTTCTCCTCAAACCACCAACAAGATACATCCATTCTTGTTAAAACAATATATATTGTTACACCGCTATGTAATTTTTTTCCTGCATTTATTAACTCTTAACGGAATAGAATTGTTTGAAGGTGATTTATTCTAGTCTTATGTCTGTAGTCTTGACAAATGCTTTATCGCTCCCCCTGGTGGTGAAAACTAGAGCTGCAGGAAGGGAACCAAAACAATCCAACAGTTGAATATATTGTTTTCAATTCAAACATAATAATTAACTCATTTGATATTCATCGTTGATTTTGTCTTGCTTTATACATTCTTAGGTTCCCTAGGTTGTGTTACCCGTGCCAATATCGCAGTCCCGCCCCCTACCAGGGCCCAGTCCCACCCCCTACCAGGGCCCAGTCCCACCCCCTACCAGGGCCCAGTCCCGCCCCCTACCAGGGCCCAGGAAATGATTCCCCGTTCATTTTCCTCATAGACATTTCAAAAAGTATTTATTTAAAGACCTTTAATAAGCCTCGTACAAAGACAACTGGAGTTGTGAGAAATCATGACAACAAACACAATGTTTCGGACCGAACAAATAATTAGAAAGAAGACGAAAACACCTTTTTTTCCTTCTCTGTAATTATTTGTTTGGTCCAAAATATTGTGTTTATTGTCATGATTTGTCACGACTCCAGTTGGCTTCGTACGACGCTTAAAAGGTCTTTAAATAAATACTTTTATGCATTGGGAATCATTTCCTGGGCCTGGCGTCGTCATGAAATGAGGCGGGATTGCGACGCTCTATAGTGTCGCAGTCCCGCCCCCTTTCAGAACGACGAGTGGCCCAGGAAATGATTCTCCGTAGGCTTTTCCTAAAGTATTTATTTAAAGACGGTTACGCCGCGGACAAAGCCAACTCGGATCGTGACAAATCATGACAATGAAAACAATATTTTGGGGCCGATCAAATCATTAGAAAGAAGAAAATAAAGGCAGGAGACAGCACTATTTGTTTTGTTTTTCTTCTTATAAATTATTTGATCGGCCCCAAAACATTGTGTTCATTGTCATGATTTGTCACGATCCGAGTTGGCTTTGTCCGCGGCGTAACCTTTAAATAAATACTTTAGGAAAAGCCTACGTCGTTCATGAAAGGAGGCGGGACTGCGACGCTCTATAGGCCAGAGGGAATGAAAAAAGAAGGTGATATAAAGTGAGGAGAGATGAAATGAACAGACCATGTTTCTGATCCAGAAGTTCTATCTTCTCCAGCACGTCTTTCCTCATCTTGGCAAAGCGGGCCCGAGCCTCCTGTCGGCACCGCAGAACCAGCCGGTACTCGTAGTTACCGGTACTGACCCGATACATGGGCTCTCCCATAGCCTGAGGGAACAAACAGAATCATGACACGATCCATGGGCTCTCTCCCATAGCCTGGGGGAACAAACTGAATCATAACTTAAGTATTGATGAGGATACTTACAATATGGAGGTGTTCGCTGAGACAGATCACACATGCACACACTATTGAGGTTTATTATAATTATGTCTTTTTATATATTTACTGTATTTTGTAGGTCAGGGAGGGTGAAGCCTCTTTTGCTAAAATCCCAGAGTAAATTAGACATTAAACAAAAGTATATTTGTCTTTACTTAAAGCTCTATTGTGTTATTTTCTTTGTGTGAATTAAATGTTATTTTGTCCTATCGGTAAAGTATTATTACAACATAATAATTGTAGTGTCCCTGGTCTTCTATTAAGACCTTTAGGTTCTGTGTTTGAAGGCCACGCTGCACCAAAGCAACTATTCACAACTCTATTAAGACCTTTAGGTTCTGTGTTTGAAGGCCACGCTGCACCAAAGCAACTATTCACAACTCTATTAAGACCTTTAGGTTCTGTGTTTGAAGGCCACGCTGCACCAAAGCAACTATTCACAACTCTATTAAGACCTTTAGGTTCTGTGTTTGAAGGCCACGCTGCACCAAAGCAACTATTCACAACTCTATTAAGACCTTTAGGTTCTGTGTTTGAAGGCCACGCTGCACCAAAGCAACTATTCACAACTCTATTAAGACCTTTAGGTTCTGTGTTTGAAGGCCACGCTGCACCAAAGCAACTATTCACAACTCAATTAAGACCTTTAGGTTCTGTGTTTGAAGGCCACGCTGCACCAAAGCAACTATTCACAACTCTATTAAGACCTTTAGGTTCTGTGTTTGAAGGCCACGCTGCACCAAAGCAACTATTCACAACTCTATTAAGACCTTTAGGTTCTGTGTTTGAAGGCCACGCTGCACCAAAGCAACTATTCACAACTCTATTAAGACCTTTAGGTTCTGTGTTTGAAGGCCACGCTGCACCAAAGCAACTATTCACAACTCTATTAAGACCTTTAGGTTCTGTGTTTGAAGGCCACGCTGCACCAAAGCAACTATTCACAACTCTATTAAGACCTTTAGGTTCTGTGTTTGAAGGCCACGCTGCACCAAAGCCACTATTCACAACTCCCAGTGGGGATAATGGTTGCAAGTACTTGCATGTTGCAAAGGAGTCACTATGGTGTGGGCTGGTCTTTATATGTTGGACATGGTCCCGTTTCTGTTTGGACACGCTTAGGCGGTAGAACAGGAAGGTTTACCCATTTAGGCCTGACGTCGAAATTTAAATATTTTGTTCCCCTTTTTTTTTGTCTTTTTCTTCTGAAAAACCTCATATTTCTATATCAGTGGTTCTCAATATTTCATGTCAAGAACCCCAAAAATGATATGTATTTGGCCACCGACCCCCCCCCCCCCCCCCCCCCCCCCCCCCCATCTGAAAATATGTCATTCCAGGGACCACCTCCCAGAAGCAAAGATTTGAGCTAAAAAACGTTCGCTCTGAAGGAATATATTCAATATAACATTTGGGCCACATTTTCACGATTTTTCAAAAATAGCAGATCTACAAGCTCGTAGCGCGCCACTCGGTGGCGCGCTATGAGCTTTTAGATCTGCTATTTTTCAATAGCTAAATTATAACATAATGGACCAAAAGGGGTGTTAAACTCCGACGGTCTCGGTCACGGCTACTCACAATGCAGCTGTACTCCTCATCGTCCATCTCCTTCACCTTCAGGCAGTACGACTGAAAAACACACACAAGGGAATGAAGGACTACTGTAAATCGGCCCAAAGCAACGTTTAACTCGTGTTACAGTAGTAAACCTTATAAAAACACGTTGCCGACGTCATCTCATAATGAAAAACAAAATATGAATGTTTGTGCACGGTGGTGATGATGTGTTCCTCACTAGATATTCAAACTTGACATCCAGGTACTTGCGGATGGTGAGCTTGGTGTCTGGTATGGCCTTGTGGAGGTAGGTGTTCAGGTCATGGAGCATCTGTTCAACACAAGAGCACACAATATACGTAATGACAATTTACAATTTAGGCATTTAGCAGACGCTCTTAACCCATTCTGACCTGAGATCAGATTCATACGAGGTTTCCACTGGACACACACTTGTCTGATTAACCCATTCTGACCTGAGATCAGATTCTAAAAATGTCAGTCGCTCTTCGATTTTTCTAAAATAGCAGACCTACAAGCTCGTAGCGCGCCACTCGGTGGCGCGCTATGAGCTTGTAGATCTGCTATTTTTCAATAGCTAAAGCATAACATAATGCCAACACCAAAATGGGTGTCCGGTCAGAATGGGTTAATCCAGAGCGAGTTACATTAAGCAAGAACAAAAAGCATGGGAATACATCACATAAAAAGCATTTATCATGAAACATGCGTAAGCTAAGAAAGTAACAGTGGAATATCTATATAATGAAACTATACATATATGCTATACTATGCTATACATATGTACTATGACGTGCTATGACTACATACAATGCAATTATAGTGCTGTCTACATAACATGCTATAAGTCTGTATCAAATGCTATCTAAGTCTACAGAAATGCTATCTAAGGGGGGTATAGGGTAAGTGCTACGGGGCCATGATGGAGTCTGAAAAGGTGGGTTTTCAGACTACGGAGGAAGATTGGGGGAGTGATGCTGCAGTTCTGACTGCGATGGGAAGTGCATTCCACAGTTTTGGAGCCAGAAGGTAAGTGATAAGTGTGACAGAACATAGTTTTGACTGCCATTTTTCATTTTACAGATAAAAGTGCGAGAGGAACCCGCCACCGCTACAAAAAAAGGCAGCAGGTCAAGTTAATCTATTGGTTGGCTATTATGCATTATTGTGCTAACTAACCAACTACAAAAGGTGCCACACACAACCTTCACATTAACCCATTCTGACCTGAGATCATATTCTATAAATGTCTTCTACATCCTGACAGTTTTCTGAAAAAGCTATGTTTCTAATGTCAGTCGTTCTTTGATTTTTCTAAAATAGCAGACCTACAAGCTCCTAGCGCGCCACCGAGCTTGTAGATCTGCTATTTTTCAATAGCTAAAGCATAACATAATGCCAACACCAAAAGGGGTTCCCGCCCAAAATGGGTTAAATGCCTGACCATTGAGCTGCATTGAAGAGATCTGATCTCAGATGGATTATGTATATAGCAAAAATAGGACCAAATTTACAAAAGCAAATATATTATATTTCCTCGAGGACGTCGAATAATTCAGTCCAAACAGATTAAAAACTTACATTTTCAAGATAAATGCACATCAATCATTTTTCACATACTGTATTTTATAAAACGAGTGCTTAAAGGAGAATTCCATGCTAGAAGACTATTTTACCTTTCTTACATTTCTTTGTAGTCATTACGTCCCCACCAAAGAGGTCCAGGTGTTTTTTTGTGCAAAAATGTTGTTCTATTTTCCCTACCATAAGCCCTCAATGAATTGCATTGAATTGAATGGGGCTATGGGGTGTTGTGCTAATTCGCTTATTTCCATCTAAATAAGTAGTAAAGTGTGCCGCTTGGGATATTATTTACATTATGAGGAGAGGATATATACAAAAAAGCAATGGAAATAAGCAAATTAGCACCCCATTCAATTCCCATTCAATTCAATGCAATTCATTTAGGGCTTATGGTAGGGGAAATAGCCAATAAGGAGCTTTTGCACAAAATAACACCTGGACCTCTTTGGTGGAGACGTAAGAACTACAAAGAAAGGTAAGAAAGCATTCTATTATGGAATTCTCCTTTAAGTAAACATTAAGTATTAAATGTTCTAAACTCACCGGCTTGATGGTCTTGAGGAGCTGAATTCCATATTTCTCGATGTTGCGGTGCGCCTCGGCAAACTTCACGAAAGCTTCGCTGGCGGCGGCCTGGGGTTCCCGTACGCCGATAACCGAGAACACGTCCCCAAACGCTGAAATAATGACAACGATCGTTGAAACATCAACCAGACGAGTGTGATTTTCCAGAGGCATACTTAAGTATGCCGATGTTGGTCGGGCAGTCCAATACTTATCTCGTAAACTTAACTTGCTGGACTGCTAAGGTAATTTAATTTGCTGTAAACCTTGGTGGTTGGTGGATGAATCTTTAATTTTTTTAAGGTATTTTTTTGCGGCTTATACCTTTTATTGTTGTTTTTTTTTTTGAAGGGACAGACAGTAGGCTGACAGGAAACGGGAGAGAGAGATGGGGGGGTGGGGGGAAGACATGCAGTAAAGGCCGTGTCGGGCTCGGGAGTCGAACCCGCGGCACACTGCGACTGGATTACCAGTCGGGTGCCCAGACGGTTACGCCACCGCCTGGGCCTGGTGGATGAATCTTAAGTGATTTAGAACCCTTAATGTCCCTAATGTTCACTTAAAACGAGATATCTTTCAAGTTTTGTGCTCGATACCGTAATCAACATGGCATATTCCATTTACTATTTTTTTTTTTAAGTGTTATAATTGGGACATGCTCTGTAAATGAGACAAATGATTATCATTGAACTTACTTTCTACCCTAGACTAGGGTATAAAAAGATGGGGTTGACATGCAACACACCTCTGTGGGTTTGGGAGAGCTCAAAGAAGGCTCTGAGCAGTCTCTTTGTGTGCTCCATCAGCCCTTTAAAGAAAGAAAGCAAAGACATGGGAAGAAAACATAACTTTAGATCTTATTTGTGGCAGTTACAGCATTGGGTACCATATTATAGGTCCAAGGTCAGTGAACCAGCTCAGACCCCGGTTCAAATACAGTCTCGTTGTTCTGATTCCGATATTTCAATAGAAATCCAAACAGATGTTACGATAGAGTCAAATAGAGTGTTGTCTGATCCTTTCACATATGTTATGTTCAGAGTATGAGCCGTTGCCCTCTGGTAGACGCTACAGAGCGTGTCGTTGCAAGAGCAACCGCTTCAAACTTTATTTTCTTCCCACTTCAATTGTTCTGCTAAACAACCGCCTCATAGTTCTTAGTGGAGAAGGGACTTCTTACAATTTAGGCATTTAGCGACTTTATCCAGAGCGACTTACATTAAGCAAGAACAAAAAAGCATGGGAATACATCACATGAAAACATTTATATATTATTATCTATATAATGAAACTATACATATAATCTATACTACTATGCTACATATGTACTATGACGTGCTATGACTACATACAATGCACTTATGCTGTCTACATAACATGCTATAAGTCTGTATCAAATGCTATCTAAGTCTACAGAAATGCTATCTAAGTCTACAGAAATGCTATCTAAGGGGGTGGGGTAAGTGCTATGGGCCGTGGTGGACTTCTTGACCTTCATCAGTTATTTATTGCACTTTACTGTGATACTATAAACTGTGAATACTCTAGCACTTTTTAATATTATATACCTTCTCTTATTGCAATTTGCACTTCTCTTGTGATACTCTTGTGACTTGTACTTTGCTGCTACTGTGTATTGTCTGTCTGTTTTAAAAAGCGTTGATGTACTAATGCACTTTTGCCCAAGACAAATTTCCCCTCGTGGGACAATAAAGTATATCTCATCTCATCTCATCATCATGATCCTAATGAGATGTAAAGTACTGAAGGCAACCATGAGCAATGTAACCCATTCTGACCTGAGATCAGATTCTAAAAAATGTTTTCTATACATCCTGACAGTTTTCTGAAAAAGCTATGTTTCTATGTCAGTCGTTCTTCGATTTTTCAAAACATAGCAGACCTACAAGCTCATAGCGCGCCACTTGGTGGCGCGCTATGAGCTTGTAGATCTGCTATTTTTCAAAAGCTAAATTATAGCATAATGTTTAAAACAACCCAAAATGCAGGTTAAGACCTTTGTAAAGCTCTGCTGTCTTCTCCAGCTCCTCCAGTCTCTTAACCAATCCATCTGCAAAGAAAAGGTACAGATTAACAATAAGATATGCAATATATATATATATATATATTTATCTATATATGTACACACAGTATATAAACTCTCTAACCGTTGCATAGAATGGCTCTGCTGAGTCCCAGAGCATCGGCGGTGCCTGAGCTCATGTTCTCCACTAGGCGGTGCTTGACTTTCTTCAGCACTGAAACAAACAAAGGAAACAACGACACATTCATGGTGTTTTAACTGGCTCTTAATGAAAGTGCTTATTCCACGTCATCAGTGCCCATACCCGAGGCGGGGTTGGAGAAAGGGCCTTTCTGTGTGGAGTTTGCATGTTCTCCCCGTGTCCCCTATAGGGTAGGTACCCTCACAAAATAAAAACATGCAGTAATCCTGGTCACTAAACTGCCTCCCCCTGGCCAGCCGGGGCGCCTGATGGAGGGGAAAGGAACTGGTTGGAATAACGTGTTCCTTCCACGCGCTACGTCCAACCAGGGAAACTCCCCCCTGTCAGGTGTAAAGGAGCAACTTGGACACTCAGGCATGAAGGAAGCATGAGTTCAAGTCCGTTGCTCTCCCCTTGTCCCCCATATATGGGGACTAGGTTGGTCTCCCCTTGTCCCCCATATATGGGGACTAGGTTGGTCTCCCCTTGTCCCCCATATATGGGGACTAGGTTGGTCTCCCCTTGTCCCCCATATATGGGGACTAGGTTGGTGGAGGGTGTGTAGAGCCCAGGATCACATTAGACGATTGACACAGGGGTGAAAAATGGGTTACAAAATCGTGGGATACATTATATTGACAACGGATTTTCTTTTTGAATCGGTCCTTGTATTATGTTTTGTCTCTCTGTGATGCTGTTGTTTTTCTGTTGTTTTTCTGTAATGTGTCTCAGTTGTTGTCACCATTTGTACTTTGTTTTCTCGCTGTTTTTCTGTGTGGTAGCTTTAGTGCACTTTAATCTTTCTCCTGTACAGCACTTTGTAAACTCTGAGTTTTAAAACGTGCTATATAAATAAAGTGGATTGGATTATATATAACCATTATTGGAGCAGTTACCTATATCCAGTGACTTCCCCTGTTTGGGATCTGCCTGAAGTTTGTTGTAGTGGATCGTTGCTTCTCCCTGTCGAAACATACAATAAAACCTTAATTATCATAGTAACAGAATACAGATTAAATACAGAACAAATTAACCAAAATAAAATGTTATAAAACTATATAAATCATTATTATAGTTACATCAAAGTGGAGATCACTGTATTTAACCCATGTAGGCCTGACGTCAAAAATAAAAATAAATAAAAAAAGTCTTCTGAAAGAATATATATTCAAAGATTTGTATTCACGATTTTCACTATTTTTCAATAGCTAAAGTATAACATAATGCTTAGTTAAAACACCAAAAGGGGTTCCCCGCCCAGAATGGGTTAAAAAAAAGAAAAACACGGGTAATTTTGTAGTAATTTGCACACCTTGCAACTAACAGCGAGAGTAAATTCCTTTGTCAACGGTTGGACAATGACACAATCTAATCCTTTAAGTCCTAAACTGGACCCCTCGTTCTAATCCACTGTAGGCGGGAGCCACGGAACTTCCTGTGGGTTCACAATAGTTCCAAAAACAACACGGCCACCGCATTGGTGCCAATATGTCACATGACGCTACCATACCATTGTTCCCATTTCTCTAGTAGTGAAGAGGGGGAGAGGGGGGGGTGCTTGTTATGTGAGCAATGTCCCTCTTCTGCAGTCTGATCTGATGGGTGGGATTCACACCCCAAAATTAACCCATTTTGACCTGGGAACGATTCTATAAAATGTCTTCTACTAAATCCTGACTGTTTTCTTTTTCTATGTCAGTCGTTCTCAAACACTTTCATGTCACTTTTGTTTTACGATTCTTCAAAAATAGCAGACCTACAAGCTCGTAGCGCGCCACTCGGTGGCGCGCTATGAGCTTGTAGATCTGCTATTTTTCAACAGCTCAAGCATAGCGTAATAGCTAACACCAAAAGGGGTTCCCGCCCACAATGGGTTAAGTGAGATCGGTGACATATACGTTACGGGACGATACCTTCCATATACTGAAGTAATCTGTAAGTACAGTATCTTGTTTTGTTTTGTTTTCATTGACAATGTACAGCAGCCAACATTACATAACACATGACATACATACATTATACACTACAGGGAACCACTTAAGCATTACACGAGTTTACAAGAGGGTCCACCATGTTCAATTCATCAAAACATTTGGGTGGACACCGACTGTACTAGTTAATTGGGGGCGAACACACTGATGTTATTGTCAGGTTAATTAATAGGTTACATACTGTATATAAAAGTTGATGTGTTTTCAAAGGAGAGATATTTAGCAATAGCCTGGTAAAATGTGTTAATGACGGTGTACCTGTGCAGCTTAGAATCTGATCTCAGGTCAGAATGTGTGTACCTGTACAGCCTAGAATCTGATCTCAGGTCAGAATGTGTTAATGACGGTGTACCTGTACAGCTTAGAATCTGATCTCAGGTCAGAATGTGGGTACCTGTACAGCCTGAATCATCTTGGCCACCTCCACCTTGGTCTTTCCCTTCACAGGCTTTGAGTTCACGCCTGTAATTTCATCGCCGGCCGCCAGTGACCCCTCCTGGGCAGCGGGGGTATTGTCAAAGACCTGCAGGGGGCAATAGAAATAAGCATATTATCCCATAAGACTGCAAACGATAAGATTATTCGCTTAATCCATTCTGACCTGAGATCAGATTCATACGAGGTTTCCACTGGACACACACACACTGGTCTGATGAACCCATTCTGACCTGAGATCAGATTCTAAAAATGTCAGATCGTTCTTCGGTTTTTCAAAAATAGCCAGACCTACAAGCTCGTAGCGCGCCACTCGGTGGCGCGCTATGAGCTTGTAGATCTGCTATTTTTCAATAGCTAATGCATAACATGATGCTGACACCAAAATGGGTTCCCGTTCAGAATGGGTTAAAAACACATCTGTATGCCAAGTGTTTTTCCTAAATGTAGTTTTTAATTGTTTTATTGACCCGTTATTTTCTTCATGCTTTATTGTCTCTGATGTCTTGATGTTTTGTTGTTTTTATGATTACTGTTTTATAACCCGTCTGTAAAGCACTTTGTAACTATATGTTTGGAAAGGTGCTATACAAATAAAATTCATTCATTCATTCATTCATATCCCATAAGACTGCAAACGATAAGATTCTTCGCTTAAACAAATCACACCTGGATTTACCGCCGTTTTGCCAAACTAATAACAGATCATTTAAAAAGGAGACCATGGTGCCAAATAATTATGGGTGCAGTTGTTTTTGGTGTCCTAGTTCAAGATGTCTAGTAAAGCTGGTGTATATTATTTAATAATAATTGTATTAATGTAACATAGCACTTAACCAAATCACACCTGGATTTACTGTTGTTTTGCCAAACTAATAACAGATCATATAAAAAGGAGACTATGGTGCCAAATATGGGTGCAGTTGTTTGGTGTAACATGTCTAGTAAAGCTGGTGTATTATTTGTAACATAGGAGCACTTAATTACTGGTACAGTCTCGAAGGAGTTGTACAACAAGTTGCACAGCACCTTTTTCCACCGATGAAAACTGAATGGAAACTAAATGGAAACTAAGCTATGATGACTAAAACTAAGACTAAAAATATACTGACAATTTCGTCAACAAATAAAAACTATTAGGAAGGGACTATAGTGGACAAGAGACCCAGTATAAGTCCTTTTTACAATTAGTTGCATTGTAGATCAGCTATTTTCAGCAAGTGAAAAAAAAAACAGTCATTTCGACGGCATCAAGGCACTCCAAAATACATTTCGTTCGACTAAAATCAACTGTAGATTACTAGATTTAGTCGACTAAAATCTTATGATCTTTAGTCGTCGAACACTAAAACATTCCGGGGTGACTAAAATGTGACTAAAACTAAATGAAAACTATTCAAGAGACTAATGACTAAAACTAAAATCTAAATGTGCCGCCAAAAACCACACTCTGGTGTCATGATGAAATCAGTCTCCATGTTAGTACAGGCATTATATGGGAAAAAAGGGGTCAACCTCCAACTAATTGCAAAAAAACCAAACTCAGCTGATTTTGTATCTTACATTATGTCCTGAATAACATACAAAAAGTTGCCTGAAATTGTCTGAGGGGAAAGTGTTGAAAATGGCCTGTACAGTATGGCCACCATAGACATCCTATATAAGGCACATAATTTCAAATTTTTCATGATGTTTTCATGATGCCGAGTCCATTCCAAGCATTAGTTTTGCATAAAAACACTCCTTGGGCTAATAACGGCCATAGCCGTCATCACAAATGTGATGAGGTCAGCACAAGTGGCTATGGCCGTTATTAGCCCAAGGAGTGTTTTTGGTTGAGTTTGGTTTTTTTGCAATTAGTTTGAGGTCAAATTACATTATTACTGGACTATGTACCTACCTGTACGATGTAGAGACAGGGGCAGTACTGTGCCCCGCCCCCAATGCTGATCCCTATCAGGTTCTGAGCGTCCTTCTTCAGAGTGACAGTTCCAGGTACAGTCGGTATCCCCCTTCAGAGGAGACACCATTAAACCCTTGCTGACCCGAGATCAGATTCTAAAAATCTCTTCTACATCCTGACAGTCAGAGATGGGCAAAATACATTGAAAATGTATTTTGATACAAAATACCAAATACTGGGTCAAAAAATGTATCTAAATACAAAATACAAAATACATCTTCCATCCCAGCGAAATACAAATTACAAAATACAAAAAAAGTATTTCAAATACGTATTTCAAATACATGTATTTCAAATACTGCCCATCTCTGATGGGCAAAAAACATTGAAAATGTATTTTGATACAAAATACAAAATACAAAATACATCTTCCATCGCAGCGAAATACAAATTACAAAATACAAAAAAAGTATTTCAAATACGTATTTCAAATACATGTATTTCAAATACTGCCCATCTGTGCTGACAGTTTTATGAAAAAGCTATGTTTCCATGTCAGTCGTACTTCGATTTCACTTCCTTCCTGGACTACATGTTGTCTCAGTAAGACAGCTCTCCCTCCTATCCACAAGGAGGAGCAGTGCACCAAAGAATTATGAGAATTGTAGTCCAGGAAGGTAGTGAGACCAGTGTCCATGACATCAGAGACAACAGGCTCACTGCTACAATCTAAAATATCTAAACCCACATATTACACACATAAAGACCCCCAGGAAAGTGTTCTAAAGCTCCTAAACGTCATTAACATATATCTTTTTGCAAAAAGGGTGAAGTGTCCCTTTAACCCCAGTGAAACTATGCCTAACCCTAAACTTATTTCTAACCTTATCCTCAGTTAAACAAAAATAAAGAATACAAGAACCTGCCGCACCGAGTGGTCGGCGTAAATAACTGGTGGGGCGAGAGGGTTTAGGGGGCGATTACTGTACCCGATACCGTCCCAAATATACAATCAATACAGTGGATTGAAAATGTTACTGTGGCAATGATTCTTAGTGCAAAGTCATTCAAAAAAATCACACACGTGTGAACTGAGTGGTGCAATTCCCCCCCCCCCTCTCTCTCTCTCTCTCTCTCTCTCATATTAGAGACACAGCACTACCCCTCTCTCTGTTTCTGGCGCCCCCTACTGCTTTTAATACGTCACATACTCGTGCTCATTGAGGTACACAAACAGGTACATACACGGACATTAACTGGTTGTAGGAGTGGTTGCACCACTCAAAAACAAACAAAGAAACACCCCCCTAATAGAACATAAAACTTTAAAAAGTGACAATATTCTATAACTTACAACTTGTCTTCTTCCAGCTCATAGTCCATGTCTGTGAACATATCAGGCCAGCGTCACCCCGTCCTCGTGTAACCTGATATTATTGACATGGGTTCAAATTACAATCAAAGTCCTGAACAATTATATAATAATAATAATTACATTATATAGAAAGGGGGAGATATAATATAATAATACTACTTTTGCAAAAAATTAAAAAAAAGTATGACATTATTGGGTTCCACCAATAATGTCAGCTTTCAAGCACAACTCTTTGTATTGAGTTGTGCTTGAAATGTACTGTAATTCTGCAAACTGTTAATACATATTTCAAATAAAAAAAACATAACTTCCATTTTGTAGTGTACACTCTCGGGAGTTAAATGCAACTCCCGAGAGTGTTACACTATAAATGGAAATGATTACCAGATGTCCCCCTTTGCGTGGGACAGTCCTTCATTTCCAAGACTTTTTAGCTGTCCCAAAAATTGAGACCCTGTCCCACATAGTAACTGCATGCCAGGCACACATTCCCCAATAGTTGGGGCTGTTCTGTTGTAAAGCTCTCTCTCATTCTCTCTTTCCCTGCGAGATGTGTTTTAAAATAATGAGAAATAAACCCCTTATTCCCCTCTAGGCTACAGCTAAGTCGGTCTATACCACCAATGACCACATGTTTCATTTTATAACGAAATGTGAGACATCATAAGAGGGGTTTAATAACGAAATGATAGGCAATATTACGCCTATGGTCGAATATGACAGCAAGGAATTGAAGTAATAAGTTGCTAACTCCGTCCTGTCCCACACAAAGTTATACTTCTGATTGATTGAAATATCATGTATTAACACTAACAGTTTTCAGAATTACAGTACATTTCAAGCACAAACTCAATACAAAGACTGTTAACTGTGAGTGGGACGACCCAATTAAGCATTACCACTTGTTCACAAGAGGGTCCACCGTGTTCAATTCATCAAAACATTTAGAGACGTACAAATAAGACACTTCTATATAGACAAAGAAACAGAACAGGAATTCATCATACACCAAACAGCTGGTAAGAGACAGACAGCAACAGTATACTGACGCGTTAGCCAGTTTGAATAATTAACAAGTCTAACTTAATAATTAATAGATAGAAAGCATGATTGTGTATGTAACTGATGTATAGGCTGATGTAGCCAAATGAAAATGCGTTAGTTGTATTATAGCTCTGTCGCTGTGTACAACGTCAAAACGGTGACGTACACGGCTATAGCCTGCTAGCTAATTAGCCGAGACAGTATAGCAGCAGCAGCAGGTGTATTTGGAAATGAATAACACATACAAATAGGAATAGGAAGACGTGGGTTTTTACCTTTGACAGAAGGGGAAACAGTTACTCTCGTACAAATGTCATTTGACATGCATAAGAACGCTTGTTTTGATCAAAATGTTCCTTTTTTACTTAGCAAAATGTTTCATTTGTGGATGGATTGTCTTCCTCTGTCTGACTGACACATCTGTTTACTTTCCGTCGTCACGTCCGGGAACTCAGCGGAAGTTGGAGAGAGAGGCATAACATAACATGACGCAAATGAAAAGCTTAAAGGACCACTTCACCACTTTTCAACTTATCTTCATGTAAGAATGTTAAGTTAAGTGCTCCTCACAAATGTTCATGATAAAATCATCATCATCGTCATCATTTTTCGACCGCGGTCGAGATCATGGATTTCATAACATCACGCCAGACTATCCGGTTCTTCATTGCCATCCCCAGTTCCTGCTTACTGATAGCGATGACATCAGGGAACGCCAGTTTTCTGATAAAATAAATGAAATGATAAGTAAATAAATGATAAAATACTGTCTCATATAGGAGGGCCCGCCCACATCATCGTTGGGCAGATTTAACAAATAATAATAATAAGATTAAAAATATATATATATTCAGATTTTGTATTATCTTAAAGCCTGCAGTTTCTATTAGCTAAGCTTCGATTCCCCATCGATGATGTCACTCCCATGAGACAGATCAAGTTGGGGAAAGAAATGGTGGCATTTTATCATGAACATTAATTAATGACGATAAAGAACACCCTCTCGTTTAATATTGCTTAATTATATGAAGGCATATGGTGCATTAAAGTGGTGAAGTGGTCCTTTAATTGTTCAACGCATTCATCACTTCTTTTAATGTTCTTTAGCTTTTAGTGTTATTTTTCCTTTTTCTATTAAAGTTGTTTTTAATTTGTTGTTACCTCTGTAAAGCCCCCCCATGTAAAGCGTCTTTGGGTACTCAGAAAAGCGCTATATAAGTTTGAGATATTATTATTATTTATCACATTTTTATCCCACATTGGCAGAAGCATTAAAAAGGCTGTACATAATATTATCATCTCACACATGTTTACACAGATTACTCATTGGTCGAGGCAGAAGATCTATCAATGTTTACATTGTGAGGGAAACTGCGGCGAGTGAATGGTTGCTTTGTTACCTTTTAAATAGATTACATGATGATTGAACAGGCACGTCACTTGGTCTATACTCAGGGCCAAACTATATAGCCATTGGGCCGGTGAGGCCTGGGCCCTTGGTTGGCCCTCAGGGGTCCTTGGGGGGAAAAAGAACTGCATGGTTTTGGGGTTTGAGGCCCTGACAAGGGGCCCTGACAGACAAGGGGCCCTTCATTGGCCGTTGATTGTATTAAATTTAGGTAAAGATTATGATGAACAAAATGCATGTCATGTGCGCTATGGGGGGGCCCAAAGAAATTATTGTCCCAGGGGCCCTCATCGTTGTGTGTTAATCCGTTCCTGGGCATACTACTAGTTTATACCAGCCTCTGATCACTCAGACCACCGTTTTGAGGTCTTTAAGTTTGAGTTTGTTAACAATTATCTTTTTTTTGTTTTTTGTTTCAGGATTATTCTCAACTATCCCAAGAAGTAAAAATGAGCATGGTATGTTTGACCGCCTTGACTTTTAATCTGTGTGTTACTTAATGGCATATTGACAGAATTAAGATGAATTGAACAATGTGGACCCTGTTGTAAACAATTAAGTGTAATGCTTAATTGGGTCGTCCACTCACAGTTAACAGTCTTTGTATTGAGTTTGTGCTGTGAAATGTATACTGTTAATTCTGCAAACTGTTAATACATATTTCAATCAATCAATCAAACAAACAGTATGCGAGGATGATTGTGTGCTATATTATTGTGCACACGATAATAGGTAGAAATGTGTGCTAGTTGTAAATGCTACTGTAACTGAACTTATATACATATTTATAATGGTGATGATGATCAGTGTTGTTTAATTTGGCAGCAAACGTCGTCTCTTGAAACGATTTAATTTAGTTTTAGTCACATTTTAGTCACCTGGAATGTTTTAGTGTTTAGTCTAGTTTTAGTCGACTAAATATCATAAGACTTTTGTCGACTAAATCTACAGTTGATTCAGTCGACTAAAATGTATTTTGGCGGGTCTTGATGCCGTCGTATAATGGCTGATTTTACACTTGCTGAAGATAGCCGATCTACAAGCTCACAGCGCGACGCGTTGTGAGCTTGTAGATCTGCTGTTTTCAGCAAGAATAAAATGACTTATACTGGATCTCTTGTCCACTATAGTCCCTTCCTAACATTTTAGTCTAGTTGTTTATTTGTTGACAAAATTGACAGTATATTTAGTCATAGTTTTAGTCATCATAGCTTAAGTTTCCATTTAGTTTTCGTCAGTGAAAAAAGGTATAGTCGTCATAGTTTTAGTCGACGAAAACAACACTGATGATGATCCAAACAAATGAAGACATTATACAGTTATTATTTATTAGGCGACTGAAGAAACTTTGAACTAACTTTAATTTGTGTTTTTCAGGAACTTGAACTGAAGAATGTGGCCCTGAGAGCCGGAGACCAGCTGAAACTGAAGGGCCAGATTTTACATGATGCCGACAGGTAAACCTACTGTACCTACTATACCTACTGTAAACATACTGCACACATACAAATACATTTAACCATTCACACGGGAATACAGTATTGATGTCTCTTCAAAGAGTTGTGGTTTGAAGCAGCAGTGGTTACCTGTAAATCATGAGCAATGTTGAATTTCACAGGTAGCCTACTTTATTTAAAAAGAAATCAGCACAGTATAATTACACTGTACAGACCTATGCTGTAGTGTAGGCCTATATATATATATATATATATATATAAACTGGTGGAATATGATATGTGCACCTACTCCTCATTCCAATCACTAATTCTGCACTACAAATACTTAAGATTGCATTTTTTAGTCTATTATTGTTGTATATATATTTTTTAAATATTATTCTGGAACCAGGTTCCAGATTGACCTGGGCTGTGATTCAGATGAACTGGCGCTGCACTTCAACCCTCGCTTCCACGACGATGAAGATGGATCTGTGCTCGTGTGCAACTCAAAGACGGACGGATGCTGGGGTGACGAGGAGAGGGAAACGCACAACCCTTTACAGAGGGGCTCTGAAGTGAAGGTGAGACAACACAACCCTTTACAGAGGGGCTCTGAAGTGAAGGTGAGACAACACAACCCTTTACAGAGGGGCTCTGAAGTGAAGGTGAGACAACACAACCCTTTACAGAGGGGCTCTGAAGTGAAGGTGAGACAACACAACCCTTTACAGAGGGGCTCTGAAGTGAAGGTGAGACAACACAACCCTTTACAGAGGGGCTCTGAAGTGAAGGTGAGACAACACAACCCTTTACAGAGGGGCTCTGAAGTGAAGGTGAGACAACACAACCCTTTACAGAGGGGCTCTGAAGTGAAGGTGAGACAACACAACCCTTTACAGAGGGGCTCTGAAGTGAAGGTGAGACAACACAACCCTTTACAGAGGGGCTCTGAAGTGAAGGTGAGACAACACAACCCTTTACAGAGGGGCTCTGAAGTGAAGGTGAGACAACACAACCCTTTACAGAGGGGCTCTGAAGTGAAGGTGAGACAACACAACCCTTTACAGAGGGGCTCTGAAGTGAAGGTGAGACAACACAACCCTTTACAGAGGGGCTCTGAAGTGAAGGTGAGACAACACAACCCTTTACAGGGGGGCTCTGAAGTGAATGTTTTAAATGATAGTGGATTTTAGATTTGAGTTTTACACCATTTGGATTTTGACATATGTTGGATGTATGGGGGCAAACTATTATACTGAAAATACTGCAGGAGTTTTAACACAACATGAAGTATTGACGTATTTGTAAATGGGTGTTTAATTCAACCTACGTATTGGCACATTTGCGCATCATGTGTATTTGTATTTCTGAGATTGGATTTTTGCCATGAAACATTCAGAGTGCATTCTTTAGGGCATCTAAATAGTGCCATTTGTATTGTTTGCCAACACTTGACCTAATACATTTCTGTGGAGTATGAAAAAAACTGTGAATGTTTATTAAAGCTAAAGTTGTGCACAAAATAAGAAAGGCACTATAGGGTTGCAGCCAGGAACACCGGTAACTGTAATATCACAAATAAATTGTAAAGAATTGTAATTGTAAATTGTAAATGGTAAATGGTGCATTTATATATAGCGCCTTTATCCAAGGCGCTTTACATAGATTGTGCATTACATTCACACACACGTTCATACACCGATGGCGGCGGAAACCATGCAAGGCACCAACCAGCACATCGGGAGCAATTAGGGGTTCAGTGTCTTGCTCAAGGACACTTGGACACCGACTCTGGGGGAGCCAGAAGTACCATCCAGCCACTCTATCCCTGAGCCACATAATGTAACATAATGCTGCCCGAGGAACTATAGTGTTCTTAACCACTGTTGTTTTATTTCCTATATAGTTTTGGACCTGCTTGGAAACGGTTCCCCAACACTTTTGTAGTTGAATTTCAGTCGTGCCACAAAAGGTCTATACTGTAAAGATACTGGGGAATAATGTCTTGACGTTGAACAATAAAAATGACCATCAACATTTCTTTCCCCTCTAGATTGTGGTGAAGCTGACCGGAGACATGTTTGAAGTGGAGCTTCCGGATGGAGAGGAGGTTCAGTTCCCCAACCGTGAAGGCATGGACGTCATCAGCTACGTCAGAGTCAGAGGAGACTTCAGGCTCACCTCTTTTAAGATCTGCTAGGAAGAGATCTGCTCTAGAGATCCAATTCTGCCGTTTCAACTATTGCTGTTAAAATTCACCCGATCAATTGTTGAAATTATCGTACGATAACATGGACTAAAACATTGTCAAGTATTGTTGTATTAATGTATATTCATTCATATAGTTCATAATTCATGATTACTGTCAGTACTGTATATTGCTACACAAACTCTTGTTCAGATGGATATTATCTATCGATGTGCTGTATATGTATTTAAAAAGTCTGAACATAAAATTGGCTAAATGGTTGATCTTAATAAAAAATGTATTGGAAACGAATATTAAATATTTGCAAACTACTTATACTTACAAAACTATAATGAATCCGTTTGTAAAAGATTCAGGGGGCTTACAAGAAAACAAGGTGCGGGAACTGAAAGTAAAATGTATTATATTGTATACTGCTGGTGTCAACAATGCTATGATACAGGACTAAAGAAGTAAAATGTATTATATTGTATACTGCTGGTGTCAACAATGCTATGACACAGGACTAAAGAAGTCGTAGGCATATACTGTAATGTAACTACACTACTGTACTGTACTGTAACTGTAATGTATGGCCAGTTGGCCACTAGTAATCTTGGCCGTGTGATTACTAGGCACATAACTAACTAACTCATCTTGACAGCTTGTTTACAAATGTTTGTAAACAAATACCAAAATGTTTATAAACAAATCCCAAATGTTTGTAAACAACTACCAAAATGTTTGTAAACAAATAACAAAATGTTTATAAACAAATCCCAAATGTTTATAAACAAATACCAGATGTTTATAAACAAATAAGTCTCATGGGGGGGGTAGGACCACTACCAGTAGACCTGTAGTAAGTCTCATGGGGGGGGGGGGGGGTAGGACCACTACCAGTAGACCTGAAGTAAGTCTCATGGGGGGGGGGGGGTAGGACCACTACCAGTTGACCTGTAGTAAGTCTCATGGGGGGGGGTAGGACCACTACCAGTTAACTGTAGTAAGTCTCATGGGGGGGGGGGGTAGTACCACTACCAGTTAACTGTAGTAAGTCTCATGGGGGGGGGGGGGGGGGTAGTACCACTACCAGTTAACTGTAGTAAGTCTCATGGGGGGGGGGGGTAGTACCACTACCAGTTAACTGTAGTAAGTCTCATGGGGGGGGGGGGGGTAGTACCACTACCAGTTAACTGTAGTAAGTCTCATGGGGGGGGGGGTAGTACCACTACCAGTTGACCTGTAACTCTGAGAGTAAAACCAGATGGACCCATAAGAGTCCCATTTGATTCCATTTGTACAGTATCAGAGTTAAAAGTTATAAAAGGGTCCATTTGGTTCCATTTGTACTAGTACACTCTCAGAGTTACAGACCTGTAAGGGTCCATGATTTGGTTCCATTCGTACACTCTCAGAGTTACAGACCTGTACACACATACATTAACCACTTCAACCCTACACACACACACACACACACACACACACACACACACACACACACACACACACACACACACACACACACACACCCCCCCCCTCCCCTACGGTGTTTTGGCTGTCACCAGAGCAGCGTACCCCAGCTCTGTGGCAGGAAGTGGAATCCTGTGCTCTCGGAACGTGCCGCACGCCACCAGGCCCCCAGAGTCCCCCTCTGGACCCCCATGCTGCTGCGGGGGGCCCCTAGAGGCCCCCTCTGTCCCTCCATGCTGCTGCGGGGGGCCCCTAGAGGTCCCCTCTGTCCCTCCATGCTGCAGGGGCCCCTCTGGCCCTCCATGCTGCTGCGGGGGGCCCCTAGAGGTCCCCTCTGTCCCTCCATGCTGCAGGGGCCCCTCTGGCCCTCCATGCTGCTGCGGGGGGCCCCTAGAGGTCCCCTCTGTCCCTCCATGCTGCAGGGGCCCCTCTGGCCCTCCATGCTGCTGTGGGGGGCCCCCATGAGAGGTGGCGTACCGGCCCCAGGCGTGCTCCTCAATCACGCCTTCTTGGACCCCAGCGTTCACACCAGGACAGAGTGGCGGTGGCGTCTCTGTTGTCGCTTGGAGGAACACACGGCGTGCAGAAGCGTTTCTCTCTAACGGTGGCGGTTGGGTTTTGACAACGGGCCCAGTGTTGGAGGG
This sequence comes from Protomyctophum bolini, assembly GCF_963924005.1. Classification (NCBI taxonomy): domain Eukaryota; kingdom Metazoa; phylum Chordata; class Actinopteri; order Myctophiformes; family Myctophidae; genus Protomyctophum; species Protomyctophum bolini. Next base: position 2,108,036 of record NC_137872.1, read on the forward strand.
AGAGTGGAGGGCAGGCTCTGCGTCGTCTGCAGTACAGAGAGAAGAGAGAAGCATGTGTAGAAAAGAGTCATCCCAAACGAATCCCCAAATCAACATTTATTTGAAAACATAATGCCAGTTCACGGCTCTAGCAGTGATTCCGAAACATATTCATTTCATGGACCCCCCCCCAGTTTCACCCCACTTTATATTGTAAAAAAAGCTGTTAATGTAACTCTGAGAGTGTACAAATGGAACCAAATAGACCCGTTATAGGGTCCGTTTGGTTCCATTTGTACACTCTCAGAGTTACAGACCCATAAGGGTCCATTTGGTTCCTTATATCTCTAATTGAGCTAAGTACCCCCTGGAACCCCCTCAAGCCTCTCACCTGCTGTCACTCAAGGCCTATTCATAGTCTGGATTTTCGGTGATGAGGTGACCACCGCTCCAGTGGTGAGGTGACCACCGGAGCTGAAATAACGTTGAGAGGTGGTGAGTAAAAACAGAGAGAAGGGCTGGAGCGGTGGCGGTGGTTTGCTCTTCACCGCGGCTCAGTGACGTCATGTTGTAGTTCGGTGGTCACCTCAGTGACGTCATGTTGTAGTTCGGTGGTCACCTCACCACCCAAAATCTAGACTATGAATGAGCCTTCACTCCCCAAGCCTCTCACCTGCTGTCATTGAGTAGGATAAATGAACATACTTTTCAGATGGTCTACATTTCTGTATTATATATATATTCTATTAGTGGTCTTATGTAATATTCTAATATTTTGTGATACAGGATTTTTTTTTTTAATCTCATGAGCTTTTTACCATAATCATCGAGATTAAAACAAAAAAGGTTTGAAATAGTTTAATGAGCAATGAATCTAGAAAATACTAATTATAAATGACCTTTTCCATGATATAACATTTTATGATTTCGTGACCTTTATGCCATAATTATCTAGATTAAGATGCACCACGTGTGTATATAATATAATTCAGTCTGCATGTTAATGTTAAGATCCTATATTTCTAAAACTAAACAAAGTAAATAAATGCCTCTAACTTCAAGTTAAACATTCCTGTGTGGATAAAGCGCTGTTGATAAACGGAGGGTAAAGCAGTGAGTAATGGCATTCAGAGCATGTCTTAGTTTCCATACAGGCCTCTTGTCTCCACAGTGAAGTTGCACACACGCGCGCACACACACACACACACACACACACACACACACACACACACACACACACACACACACACACACACACACACACACACACACACACACACACACACACACACACACACACACACACACACACACACACACACACACACACACACACACACACACACACACACACACACACACACACACAGTAGCGGTAAATGCACAGTGAAAGCATGTGCATGCAGTCATGAATAAGCATGTGATTATGAGTGAGTGAGTGAGTTTTAAACCTTTTGTGGTGTGATGATGATGAACTTATTTGTCCTCTGCAACCAACGGATGTGTGTTCAACCTAGAACAGCTGGTGAGGGAGTGGGGGGGGGGGGGGGGGGGTGTCCCACGGGGGGCTGTCCCATGGGACCCCGGCCCGCACCAGAAGAGAACAGAAACTGTGGATTTTCTAGGGTGACGCCTGCTGCCCCACCACTTCCTTCTGGCTATACTGTACCCCAGGGGTGGGCAACTGGCGGCCCGGGGGCCACATGCGGCCCCCCATCACCTTCACTTAATGCGCGGCCCTCAGGTTAATGTCAGAATAATGATATAGTATTGGTTTCAGCTGTTTACAATTCCACAACATGCAAACATGACCCGCTTTAAATTACTTCAGTCTGAATTAGTTGCTCATTGCTTCAACGCAAGTATAATTAAAGGCATTTGAAATGACATGAAAATGTTAATTTTCAGGATTCCAATTCAAAAATAGCAAAAGTTTAAGATTTCGTTTCAAACAGAGCAAAAATAGCCGATCTACAAGCTCAAAACGCGTCACAGTGTGACGCGTTTTGAGCTTGTAGATTGGCTATTTTTGCTACGACAGCAACATATGGCCCTATAGGCAGTTAGTGTGGAAATATAGTGGCTCTCTCCATCGTCAAAGTTGCACCACCCCTGCTGTACCCTGTAACCGTACAGGGGTAGTAAAGTGTGTTACAAATTTAGAATAGGCTAAACAAAACAAAAAACAACTCTAACACCCGTCCAAGTTCCACTGTGGTGCACACGACACACACAGGTTACATGGTGATGATATACAGTAGGTATAGGAGGTCATTACCTGGGTGACCACGCCTGTCGGCATGGCGTCTGTAAACGAAGAACCACAACAGGCCCAGAGCCAGGCTGGACCCGGCCACGGTCAGCGCCACAGAGACCCACAGAGCAGGACTCAGGACCGGCAGGGAGGAGGAGGAGTCAGCCTGGAGCGCAGCGCCGGTGCTTCTCAATGGCACGACGACCGGAAGGGGAGATTCTGGGAGGAAAAGATTGGAAGATCCTTCACTTCAGTTCAGAAAGACATGTGTATGATAGGGCTTTAAGCAACTAGTCGACTATTCAACTAGTCGACTATTCAACTAGTCATTGGTACTAGTTGATAAGATAATTTTTTTCCCCGTTTTTGTAGACCTCAAGATCAGCTAGAATGCTATATTATAGCCAACAAATGTACAGTTTTTTTTTTTTTGTCAAATATGTTTTTATTGAACAGATAAATTATTACAAACATTATAATATGAAATACTTTTTTTATGAAACAAAATGAAAGAAAAGATAGACAAAAAAGAAATCCCTTAACCCTCCCACCCATACTGCTCAGTGACATTGCATACTATATAATAAGATGATAGAAATCTCGTGGAAAACATCTGAAAAGAAAATGGCGTACAGTCAACCATATATCAATGGTATCCTGTCTATTAATCATTTCTACTCAGGTAATGGACAAGAGGCAGCCAAATCTTATCAAACTGTTTCTCCCTGTTTCTCAGGAAATACCTTATTCTCCCAAGATGAAGTGTACTAGTCATTTCATTTAACCAGTGCTTAAATGCAGGAGCCTCTTCCTTCTTCCATAATGTACACAGTTTTTAAATGTACAAATATTATTAAGTCTCTTTTCTTTCTTTTCAAAATATGTAGTTAAACAACTAGTCGACTAGTAAACTAGTCAACTAGTAAAAATCACTAGAAGTGAAAGCCCTAGTTTATGCATGTATACATGTATGAGTAAGAATAAAATAAGAGATAAAGTCAAATGCTTTTTATTTTTTTTGCAACCGAGGAGATGCATATTTTACCATACCTGTTGTTTTAATTACAACAGGCATTTAGTAGAATCTCAGGTTAAAATTACAGTGACCAAAGTACAAATTAGGCATTTAATACCTTCACTCACCGGTTGTTGGTTTTATCGGCGGAGATCTAGGTCGGGGTCCGGTGGTATCGGACGGTGGCCGTGGCTGGACTCGTACCCGGACACAGTCACTGCAAAGGTTGTCCCACTTGAAGCCAGGAGGACAATCCTTCCTGGCCTGCATGGTGACGGCAAGGCCCGTTTTGCTCTGTGCAACAAAACAAACTGCTGCACAAAATGACACGTAGTGAAAGCAACGAATACTGTGAGAAAAGGCAGCGTTCATGGAGAACTAAGGAGAGAGAGAGAGAGAGAGAGAGAGAGAGAGAGAGAGAGAGAGGTATGACTTGTAAAGAATAACTGGCGTTTCACTTCCTCTAATTCATAGGAAAGGGTGAATTACAAAACGTGTCCCCTGGGTCAGGAGAGAGAGAGAGAGAGAGAGAGAGAGAGAGAGAGAGAGAGACAGAGACAGAAACAGAAACGTGTCCCCTGGGTCAGGAGAGAGAGAGACAGAGACAGAAACAGAGAGAGCGATGGAGACGAAGATTTAACCGTAGACACAGGTGGGGCATTGAAGGGTAGAATTCTAAACATTATACTGCCTCTCTTTTGGCATAACATAACATTTAAATATGCCTGTTTGTATTGCTTTATTAGTATTAAAACATTAAGATATATTACATCATCATACTAATTATTTGCACAGATACTGTCACACACATGCGAGTTCATTGGCTCTTCTTCTCATAGTTGAAGAAATACAAATGAGACTAGTTTGGTTTCCATAATTAAAATGGCTCTGTGTCGACACAGCTGAACTATTGTAAAATAATCCAATCTGACAAATATATTGTGTCACAACAAGTGACAAACATAGTGGCTCTACATTTTATAGTAAGGAGTTATAGTTATGTAAGCCAAATAAGACATACAGTAAGAGAGGCAAGGGGAGGTCACAGACAGTAGAGTTAAACTTTATTTATTTTTTATAAACAATGTGCATAGGACATTACGTTTATTACTACATAAAAAAAGTACAAATTTCAAGTTCATTGATTTGCTCACACAAAAAGTGTAAAATACATTTAAAATAGATTTTAAAATGGTTTATAAACAGCCCTGAGCGTGACGTTGACATGATTGTCATTAAAAGCAACAAAAATAAAAACACTGGTGTTCACAATCACAGGCATACATTATGCTAATGTGGTAGTGTTGTTACCTATAGAGCGGCGCAGTCCCTCCCCCTTTCAGAACAACGAGTGGCCCAGGAAATGAAACCCAATCAGGGGGGCAGTCAGACAGATATTTTGTGAAGCCACTAAGGAAATGAAAGTTCATATAATGGCCTGTTGTGGCGCTGTCTGTCATTGGGCTCAAAAAACCCCATAGAAGTCCATGTATTTGGGCCCAACTTCACCTAGACTGTATTACCTTAATAAACATGGTCATGAATACTTTCTGCTTCCAGTCACTAGTTTAAAGTCTCATTTCTAATGTCATAATATTCTTTTTGGAAAATTATAGTCCCATTTATTAAAAAAATTACCATAAAGTCGCGCATGTTCTGAGGGGCGTGGCTACCGTTACAGTCTATGAACGGGATCCCCCACCCACTCGAGTCAAAATAAAAACCAACGAAGAAGAAGGGGGGAAGTCCCGCCTCGTTGTCTGGGCCAGCCAATGGGCCAGCTGGGCCCAAACGGATCTAGAAAGATGGCGACTTCCATTGCAAGGACTGACAGGCTTCATTTTACGTTCATGTTAGACCCGCGGAACGCTTTGTCCATATTTTTTACAGTCTATGATCCCAATGCATTCTCCCATCGGCACTTCTTATTTAATTTATTTAAAGACGGTTACGCCGCGGACAAAGCCAACTCGGATCGTGACAAATCATGACAATGAACACAATATTTTGGGGCCGATCAAATCATTAGAAAGAAGAAAAGAAAGTCAGGAGACAACACTATTTGTTTTGTTTTTCGTCTTATAAATTATTTGATTGGCCAAAAACATTGTGTTCATTGTCATGATTTGTCACGATCCGAGTTGGCTTTGTCCGCGGCGTAACCGTCTTTAAATAAATTATATTAGAAATGCCGATGGGAGAATGCATTGGGGTTTCATTTCCTGGGCCACTCGTTGTTCTGAAAGGGGGAGGGACTGCGACGCTCTATAACGCGGTCCTTTCCTAAACGGTATCCTTGGCATCCGATCCGACCTGACATTCCACCGCACGGTCTATTTGGACAACTCTAACGGCAACTCGCTTCTGGGAGAGGATTCATCGTCTGACTCCATAAGGCACAAATGACTGCAAAGTATAAAGACTATCAAAGAGTCACTAAAGAATAAATACATCTCTATAGTGATAGTCTTAACAACCTGAGGCTATATAATTCATCACCAATGGTACACCTGTCCTGCAGCACAGCAATGTTGTTGTGTACCATCGGCAGCAAACATTAAAAAGTTAAAATTCAAGTCTCTTTCATTTTTGCTTTTGCTTATTGTTTTAGCAACCGGACAGGGAAAAAGAACAGATTGCACTTTGTTCTCCAGTCACACCCATAGTGCAATGATTTAAAAAGTATCGCTCTCATTTACACGCACGCACGCACGCACGCACGCACGCACACACACACACACACACGCACACACACACACACCTCAGGGCCTGAAGAGGCGTGGCTGCATGCTGACGAAGGTGAAGTTGTAGTGCGGCGGGAGGCCCTGGTGGACGGTGCTGTTGAACTTGTCCCAGACGAATGGAGGGAGATCGTCTTGTGTCGTGGGGCCGTTCAACGCCTCGGCATGGAACCGCTCAGCCATGGAGTAATCCGTTACCTGAGGCAGAGAGAGAAACAGAGAGAGAGGCAGCCCAAAAATCAGTGTTCTGCTTATTTTACAGGCCGAGTGAAGAGAGAGACGCTGGTGAGGTTTCCGTGTCGCGTTTGAGGAAATGGTGCGCTGTGACTGGCCAGTCGCTGTGATTGACAGCCTACACCTAAACCTAACCCTAACCCTAACCTCAGTAAAACTATACCTAAACCTAACCCTAACCCTAACCTCAGTAAAACTATACCTAAACCTAACCTCAGGGGGGCGTTTTCAAGAACCCGAACGCGACACGATTACCCCACTAGCGAGAGAGACAGACAACACGGAAAGTTAATAGTCTGGCTGGCCGGCAGGAATCAATCTGTTATAGTGCCTCATGTGTTGTCATGCACCCTAACCGCTCAGCTGTTGGGTCACCCGGCCATAGCCTGGGCGCCATTCCTTTTCGTGGTATTATGATTGAACCGGTCGGGAGAGGACGATATCGTTACGTCATGTTGTAGTCATTGTTTTGTAGTCATCAGGAAGGAAGCATCAATCTGGAAACTTCCAATGACTACAACATGACGTTATCGTTCGCTCCCGACCGGATCATACGGCACTTTTGTAACACAGACCAGGCTTTCCTCCGAGGTGGAAAGCCTGGTGACGCCAGGTTAGGTCACCCCAGAGTAATACGTAAGTAACAATGGAATGTGGAAGTCCCCATTGCCAGAGCTACTACCTTAGTGTCATAGCAGCCTCCTGGAGAAGGTTACCTTAGTGTCATGGCAGCCTCCTGGAGAAGGTTACCTTAGTGTCATGGCAGCCTCCTGGAGAAGGTTTCCTACCTTAGTGTCATGGCAGCCTCCTGGAGAAGGTTTATTACCTTAGTGTCATAGCAGCCTCCTGGAGAAGGTTACCTTAGTGTCATAGCAGCCTCCTGGAGGAGGTTACCTTAGTGTCATAGCAGCCTCCTGGAGAAGGTTACCTTAGTGTCATAGCAGCCTCCTGGAGAAGGTTACCTTAGTGTCATAGCAGCCTCCTGGAGAAGGTTTCGTGGCCCGCAGGTCGTTGCGGCAGCAGATGGACTTACAGGGATCACCTTTGGAGTATGGATCCTTTTTGTACTCTGGTAAAAAAACACAATTAAACGCCATTGGTCAAGTGGAGAAGACGACTTTCAGAAGGAGAGTACTAGACAAAACAAAGTTATTAAAACGTCATTTTGTTCCTGTGCAATAATGTGCATGGTTGACTATGAAAACATTTCAACAATAAAAAGAAAAAAGCAGAAACTTTATTTAATAACAAATGAATGAACTAAACTAGTCAACATGATGCGAATGACTATTTTGTCGTCACAATGTGAGTTTGTAGATCGGCTATTCTTGATGTATTTTATACGCATAGATATGTATTGTTGTTTGTACAGTATGTCCGGCTTTGGGGGGGAAGGATGGTGGATGGATGGATGGGGAGGATTGGGGAGGGGTGGAAGGGAGAAAATATAAAACCAAAGAGTCGTTTCATTTTTTTGTAGCTTGAACACAATGCAAATAGAGCACCGAAGTCCTGACGTCACAGTCAGTAGAGGACCGTCAATCCACAGGTTCGTGTACTTTTTATTTGCATTGTAATCCCCATAGGGGGGATTTTAGATTTTAGATCGCCTCATATAAGAACTGCGTTTGAAAAATAAACCGATCACGGCCGGCCTTTTCACTCATATGGATACGAAGCATCGACTGAAGGTGGAAATGTACACATATACCCAAAGAGTAACAAAATAAGCGTTAGTCATTACGACGGCATCAAGACCCACCAAAAATACGTTTTAGTCGACTGAATCAACTGAAGATTTAGTCGACTAAAACCTGATGATATTTTAGTCGACGGAAACTAGACTTAAACACTAAAAACATTCCGGGTGACTAAAATGTGACTGAAACTAAATGAAAACTATTGAGCACCGAAGTCTGACGTCACTTCCAGTAGAAGGTGTCAGTCCCCAGGTTCATCAGTAGAGGGCGTCAGTCCCCAGGTTCATGTATTTGTTTAGTTGCATTGAAATCCCCATTTTTAAAACACAGTTGTTATATGAGGCGATCTAAAATCGCCTCATATAACAACTGTGTTTGAAAAATAAACATGTCACCCCGGCCGCTTCACTCATATGGATATGAAGAATCAACTGACTGAGAGAAAACGCTAATGTTACTGCTGCTGAATTAGTTAGATTTTCTCTAGAAGCAGACTGTATCATATATGAGTGACTGACTGTTGCAAACGATACAGAGACACCTCCCTGACTATATAACGATACAGAGACACCTCCCAGACAATATAACGATACAGAGACACCTCCCTGACAATATAACGATACAGAGACACCTCCCTGACAATATAACGATACAGAGACACCTCCCTGACAATATAACGATACAGAGACACCTCACTGACAATAACGCCATGAAGACAGCATGTTTATTTTTGGACAAAAACGCTTATAGTAGACAATATTAAGATCACCCCATGTTATTCTCCATAGAGAAGTTACTTCCGCGAACCAGGGGAATGGAGGGGATGAGCGAGATACGTCAGGACTTCGGTGCTCTATAGAAGAGAGAGACTACGACTAAAACTAAAAATATAAATTTGCTGCCAAAAGCAACACTGCGACAAAGGAGCACTAGTAGCAAACACACACCATTGAACCTCATGATGTACTTGAGGGAGTCCAGGTCCCGGACCGCGGCCTGGTCTCGCCGGAAGATCTTGGCTCTGGGGCAGAGGTCGTAGGAGAAGTCCTCTCCAAACTCCTTCCACATCTCTCCGTAGCCACTCAGCGTGTAGATCCGCTGGTGGAAAGGGACGTTGTAGGACGGCCAGTAGCCTGGAGGGACAGAGACGAGAGATAAAGGTTGAAGGTTCAAGGTTGAAGGTTAGCTTTATTGTCCCTTGCGGGAAATTGGTTTGCAGCCAGATCATAGTAAAAATACACACAACACAACAACATTCAATACAAGACTAAGATCTAAGAACAGGGCACTAGAGACAAGAGAATTCATGACATACAATAGTAGCAAAGTCAGCAAAAGTGCATTAGTGGGCAGTATGTGCAAAGAGGTAAGAATAAAGTGCTATCTGCTGTTCAGCAGTTGAATAGCAGCCGGGACAAAGGATAGTTTGAACCGATTAGTCTTTGTAGTTGCGAACGCAGTGATTGCGGTTGCAGTGAGCACTTACTATGAGACCTAGCAGATCATGTCTGTGTGTGTGTCTGTCTGTCCCGCTATCCAAATATGGAGTGTGTTGCATCAGCAATCACTCAGCTCCATATATGGGCACAAAAGGGGCCAGGTCCACTAAGCTCCATATATGGGCACAAAAGGGGCCAGGTCCACATATACAGTAACAGCGGGACAGACACACAGACATGATCTGCAGGGTCTCAGCTGCGTTCGCTTCCCGCGTTTGCGCGTCTTACTGGTGTAGCACCCTCAGCCCACGACCTGAGGGCAACAGTTCAAACTCAGACCGAAGTGGGTGAGGCATCTGCCTCTTGTACAGATCTATGAGTTGGGCTTTGGGTTCTCCCAGAAATCTTACTGGCCACTTTGACGAGGCTGCTGAGCCTGTTCTTGTTTGTTTAGGGTCAGATTACCGTACCAGGCAACCATACAAAACATGAGAACAGATTCAATAAAACTTCTATAAAAAAAGAGTCATCATAACAGACGAGACATTAAAGGAACGCATTTTCCTCAGAAAAAAAAGACGCTGCTGGATTTTTTTTTTTAGAAGTGGAGGCAACATGAGAGTCAAAGGAGAGTTTGTTGTCCAGAACGACACCCAAGTTCTCTACGACTTCAATTTCTGTGCCCTTAATGAGTGTAGGAGCGGGACTGGGAGGAGTCCGTCTAAAGCTGATGATCATGTCTTTAGTTTTGGTCACATTTAGCTGTAAAATAAAGGGATGTTGTAGGATGGCCAGTAGCCTGACAGGACAGAGACGAGAGAGACGAAGAGCAAGAGAGAATGAGGGGAGAGATAAGATAAGATAAAACCTTATCCCATTCTGACCTGAGATCAGATTCTAAAAATGTCTTCTACATTCCTGACAGTTTTCTGAAAAAGCTATGTTTCTCTATGTCAGTGGTTCTTTGATTTTTTTCAAAAATAGCAGACCTACAAGCTTGTAGATATGCTATTTTTCAATAGCTATATTATAACGTAATTTATAAGAAGAAAAACAAAACAAATAGTGTTGTCTCCTGCCTTTATTTTCTTCTTTCTAATGATTTGATCGGCCCCAAAACATTGTGTTCATTGTCATGATTTGTCACTATCCGAGTTGGCAAATCACACTTGCCTTTATTTTCTTCTTTCTAATGATTTGATCGGCCCCAAAACATTGTGTTCATTGTCATGATTTGTCACGATCCGAGTTGGCTTTGTCCGCGGCGTAACCGTCTTTGAATAAATACTTTAAGAAAATCCTATGGGAGAAATGCATTACATTTCATTTCCTGGGCCACTCGTCGTTCTGAAAGGGGGAGGGACTGCGGCGCTCTATAGTGTAGTATTACTCATAGTTTCAATGTATAGATATTCTACTGTTGTTGAATATGTTGATGTTAGGTTCTTAGCTTGCTTATGATCCTTGATGACTATTTCTATGTATTTGATGTATTACTATGTGTTGTTCTCGCTGACTGCAAGTCGCTCTGGACTAAGAGCGTCTGCTAAATGCCTACATTGTAAATTGTATCATAAGTTACTATTTACTAATATGGATGCATGACTCCACAGAACGATTAACCCATTTAGGCCTGACCTCGAAATTAAAATCCTCCAGTTTTCTGAAATAAATATTTTCACGATTTTTCAAAGATAGCAGACCTACAAGCTCGTAGCGCGCCACTCGGTGGCGCGCTATGAGCTTGTAGATCTGCTATTTTTCAATAGCTAAATCATAACATGTTTAAAACAACAAAAGGGGTCCCCGCCCAAAATGGGTTAATAAAGCTAAATTTGGCATTACTTAAAATCTAAAAAAGAAAGTCCAGTAAAGTTGTCTAACTCTACCTCTGCGTAGGGCCTGTGTCTGATCAGAGATCTGTGTGTAACTCTACCTCTGCGTAGGGCCTGTGTCTGATCAGAGATCTGTGTGTAACTCTACCTCTGCGTAGGGCCTGTGTCTGATCAGTTAGATCTGTGTGTAACTCTACCTCTGCGTAGGGCCTGTGTCTGGTCAGAGATCTGTGTGTAACTCTACCTCTGCATAGGGCCTGTGTCTGGTCAGTTAGATCTGTGTGTAACTCTACCTCTGAGTAGGGCCTGTGTCTGGTCAGAGATCTGTGTGTAACTCTACAGTATCTCTGCGTAGGGCCTGTGTCTGATCAGAGATCTGTGTGTAACTCTACCTCTGCGTAGGGCCTGTGTCTGGTCAGAGATCTGTGTGTAACTCTACCTCTGCGTAGGGCCTGTGTCTGGTCAGAGATCTGTGTGTAACTCTACCTCTGCGTAAGGCCTGTGTCTGGTCAGAGATCTGTGTGTAACTCTACCTCTGCGTAGGGCCTGTGTCTGATCAGAGATCTGTGTGTAACTCTACCTCTGCGTAGGGCCTGTGTCTGGTCAGAGATCTGTGTGTAACTCTACCTCTGCGTAGGGCCTGTGTCTGGTCAGAGATCTGTGTGTAACTCTACCTCTGCGTAGGGCCTGTGTCTGGTCAGAGATCTGTGTGTAACTCTACCTCTGCGTAGGGCCTGTGTCTGGTCAGAGATCTGTGTGTAACTCTACCTCTGCGTAGGGCCTGTGTCTGGTCAGAGATCTGTGTGTAACTCTACCTCTGCGTAGGGCCTGTGTCTGGTCAGAGAACTCCACCAGACCTGGGATCTGCTCCACCACGGTCAGAGCACCGTCCTCGATGCTCTGGCCAAGCTTCACCTTGCTGCGGTCCACCACCATGTACTGATTGTTGTATGTACCTATAGAACACAAAGGTCAAAGGTCACATATCATACGTGTGTATGTACCTAGAACACAAAGGTCACATATCATACGTGTGTATGTACCTAGAACACAAAGGTCACAGGGTTAGGGTTATCATACGCTGGTCAGGGGTGACCAACTTTGACTATGGAGAGAGCCACTATATTTCCAGTCACTCCACAGGGCCACGTTGCATATTACTGTGGTAGCAAAAATAGCTGATCTACAAGCTCAAAACGCGTCGCACGCCTCCATCAGGCGCCTCAAGCCCATCAGCGCAGCGACGCGCACCCGGTAGCACTAGTGGTTTTATTTACTATGACATATTAGGAGTCCAACTAGTAGTCTAGTACTAGGTTCTCAAATGTTTTATTTGCAAAGAACCGCTTAACCCATTTGACCTGACTCATTTTGACCTGAGATCAGATTCTAAAAATGTCTTCTACATCCTGACACTTTTCTGAAAAAGCTACGTTTCTATGTCAGTCGTTCTTCGATTTTTCAAAAATAGCAGACCTACAAGCTCGTAGCGCGCCACTCGGGTGGCGCGCTACGAGCTTGTAGATCTGCTATTGTTCAATAGCTAAAGCATAGCATAATGCTAACACCAAAACGAGTTCCCGCCCCAAAATGGGTTAACTCTGAGAGTGTTACGTGTCCATTTGAACACTCCCAGAGTTACAGACCTGTTATGGTCATTCAGGGCCATCTATTCATGTGTTTCTGGTCATATTTTCGTATGTCCGTGGGAAAAAATTTAATGTTGACAAAAGTCGTCCACCACATAAAGCCAACAATGGCGACGATGAACCCTGGTTCTGCTCACCGGAGTTGTGCCTAGAGAAGGTTCTGGCCCACTCCTCCCCGGTGCTGGCCAGGCTGTGGGCCAGTCTCACCCTCTGCCAGGACAAAAGGCTCTGGGGGACGATGAGGGCAAAGAGGGACGAGTTGAAGACATTGTTGGTGGTCTGGGTCATCATCAGACCACTCCCCAACAGATAGAAGTCATCCAGAGATAGCAGGAAACCTACAGGAGAGGGTGGGGGGGAGAGAGAGAGAGAGAGAGAGAGAGAGAGAGAGAGAGACAACAATCGGTACAGACAAAGTTCAGACAGTCAATAAAACACTCTCTTTATTCACCAGTAAAATACATTCCAAAAGTAGAACACTACCCTGTCAACACTTTAAATAAAATAGCACAAACAACTTGTTGAGTGTTATTTTTTTAAAGAAAGGTCTCTTCTACCTGTAACAGCCTCCTTCCTGGCTTAAAGAAATACGGCTGATTTATAAATACGGCAAATATGGCTGATTTAGTCGACTAAAATGTATTTTGTCGTGCCTTGATGCCGTCGGAATGAATGATTTTACACTTGCTGAAAATAGCAGATCTACAAGCACACAACCCTTCCATACAGTGTATACTCCCAAAAAGGTCATGTTCTCTGACCTACCAGGGTAGCTGAGGGAGTTCTTTGACCTACCAGGGTAGAGTTCTTTGACCTACCAGGGTAGTGTTAATTGACCTACCAGGGTAGAGTTCTTTGACCTACCAGGGTAGAGTTCTTTGACCTACCAGGGTAGAGTTCTCTGACCTACCAGGGTAGAGTTCTTTGACCTACCAGGGTAGCGTTCTTTGACCTACCAGGGTAGATTTCTTTGACCTAGCAGGGTACAGTTCTTTGACCTACCAGGGTAGAGTTCTTTGACCTACCAGGGTAGCTGCTGAAGGAGAGCTTCCCGGTTGCGGTGTGGGGCTCGGTGACGTGGAAGTCCCAGTGTTTGTAGACGCGCATGGTGGCTGCGTAGGTGTACCAGCTGGAATGGGCAAACAGGAGGTTCTCGAAGCCTGGCAACATCTGGTGGTGCAAAGGAAGGATGACAGGGAAGCGTTTGATCATAAAAGGTTCCACATGTTTTTGATTGATTGATTGATTGAAATATTTATTAACAGTTTGCAGAATTACAGTATACATTTCAAGCACAAACTCAATACAAAGACTGTTAACTGTGAGTGGACGACCCAATTAAGCATTGCACTTGTTTACAAGAGGGTCCACCATGTTCAATTTGTCAAAACATTTAGAGACGTACAAATAGACACTTCTATGTAGTTAAAGAACAGAACAGGATTTCATCATAAAGGAAGCAAAAAGGGAAAATAATGTAGTCTCGCCTTGTCATGTCAACACTAGTGGTTATTGGAATCTGCGTCAATGTGCGCATTGGAATTCTTATCTTGAAAAGACATATCACACTGAATCCAACAACTAGGGTCAGGGTTCAAAGGCCAAAGGATCACTAAAGCATCAATGTTTACATATTACATTTCAGCAAACAACGTCCTTTCATGTATATTCATTATTTAATGTTGCACCCACAAAGTGTCTTTGTTGAAGTTAAGCAAAGGCTCATGCTGTGCTATAGAGCACCGAAGTCCTGACGTAACTCGCTCATCCCGACGATTCCCCTGGTTCGCGGAAGTCATTTCTCTATGGAGAATAACATGGGGTGATCTTAATATCGTCTACTATAAGCGTAAACAAGCTGTCTCGGCGTTATAGTCAGGGAGGTGTTTTTGTATCGTTTGCAACAGTCAGTCACTCATATATGATACTGTATACAGTCTGCTTCTAGAGAAAATGTAACTAATTCAGCAGCAGTAACATTAGCGTTTTCTCTCAGTCAGTTGATTCTTCATATCCATATGAACACACAAACACACACGCACGTATTAACTGTATATATGATGCTTTCGGGTGTCAGTACAGTACAGTACAGTAGAGGGTACAGTAGAGGGACCGCCACACGGTTACTCTGTCATTTCTCTACCATTTCGGACGCGGAGCGGCTCGCCAGAACCGGGCCGGCACCCTGGGTGCGCTCCTGTGGAGCACCACTCACATCACACAGGTCACAGGTGTGATTCTTTTGGATATTTTGATCAAATGTAATCTTATATTCAGACCATTAGGGTATATACTTAGTTGAGAGCTCTATACTTCGTACGCTTTCTTCTCCTTGACACAAATCTCTTCGCCAAAAACAGACGATCAAAACACTCACAAAACACGTCACGTTGCATGTTGCAACGCATTCACTCCGCGTCACTCCCAATCTTCCGCCGTAGTTTGAAAACCCACCTTTTCAGACTCCATCATGGCCCATAGCACTTACCCTACCCCCTTAGATAGCAATTCTGTAGACTTAGATAGCATTTGATACAGACTTATAGCATGTTATGTAAACAGCATAAGTGCATTGTATGTAGTCATAGCACGTCATAGTACATAATGTATATCATAGTAGTATAGATGTATAGCTTATATGTATAGTTTCATTATAGATATTCCACTGTTGCATGTTTCATGATAAATGTTTTTATGTGATGTATTCCCCATGCTTTTTGTTCTTGCTTAATGTAAATCGCTCTGGATTAAGAGCGTCTGCTAAATGCCTAAATTGTAAATTGTAAATTGCATTGTGAGCTTGTAGATCTGCTTGCCAAATGTTACTCCAAGGAATAGAATACTAGGGTTCATGACGTTGTATTTTATTTATTTTTAATAATGAGGTAAATAGGTATACATTCCAACATTCTGGAGAAGAGACACTTTGAGAGGAAAGCTGACCTTTATCAGTGCAGAGCAGTGTCCCATCCCTGGTAGTTTAAAGCTGACCTTTATCAGTGCAGAGCAGTGTCCCATCCCTGGTAGTTTAAAGCTGACCTTTATCAGTGCAGAGCAGTGTCCCATCCCTGGTAGTTTAAAGCTGACCTTTATCAGTGCAGAGCAGTGTCCCATGCCTGGTAGTTTAAAGCTGACCTTTATCAGTGCAGAGCAGTGTCCCATCCCTGAGAGGAAAGCTGACCTTTATCAGTGCAGAGCAGTGTCCCATCCCTGGTAGTTTAAAGCTGACCTTTATCAGTGCAGAGCAGTGTCCCATCCCTGGTAGTTTAAAGCTGACCTTTATCAGTGCAGAGCAGTGTCCCATCCCTGGTAGTTTAAAGCTGACCTTTATCAGTGCAGAGCAGTGTCCCATGCCTGGTAGTTTAAAGCTGACCTTTATCAGTGCAGAGCAGTGTCCCATCCCTGAGAGGAAAGCTGACCTTTATCAGTGCAGAGCAGTGTCCCATCCCTGGTAGTTTAAAGCTGACCTTTATCAGTGCAGAGCAGTGTCCCATCCCTGGTAGTTTAAAGCTGACCTTTATCAGTGCAGAGCAGTGTCCCATGCCTGGTAGTTTAAAGCTGACCTTTATCAGTGCAGAGCAGTGTCCCATCCCTGGTAGTTTAAAGCTGACCTTTATCAGTGCAGAGCAGTGCCCCATCCCTGAGAGGAAAGCTGACCTTTATCAGTGCAGAGCAGTGTCCCATCCCTGGTAGTTTGAAGTCTCTGAGGGGATGGTTGGAGCTGGGAACCAGGGCTGGGATCAGATCTAGGAGGTCTCCCACTGCATTGAGGAACTGGACAGAGAACATGGACAGGGGCTGTGGAGAAGGAAACCAGGTAGACAGCTGTTAGTTAGTTAGAACATGGACAGGGGCTGAGGAGAAGGAAACCAGGTAGACAGCTGTTAGTGAGGGAGGGAGGTCGGGGAGAAGCAAACCACGCCTACTATATTTAGGAGACCATTTTGTAGGCTTTGTGAACCATTTCGCCTCTAGTGGCTCCAAAGAACTTGAACCGTCTTCATACATAAACCATCTTTGCTTTAACCCATTCTGCAAGGGAACCCATTTTGGTGTTTTAAGCATTATGTCTGTATACTTTAGCTATTGAACAATAGCAGATCTACAAGCTCATAGCAAGTGCCGCGCTACGATCGAGCGAGCTTGTAGATCTGCTATTTTTTGAAAATGTGGTGCAAATCTTTGAATATATATTCTCTACCCAGCGACTGACATAGAAACATGAGGTTTTTCATAAAACTGTCAAGGAATTTGAAGGCCTAAATAGGTACTTTTAACCCATTCTGGTGTTGGCATCATGTTGTGCTTTAGCTATTGAAAAATAGCAGATCTACAAGCTCATAGCGCCACGAGCTTGTAGGTCTGCTATTTTTGAAGAATCGAAGAACGACTGACATTTTTAGAATCTGATCTCAGGTCAGAATGGGTTAATCAGACCAGTGTGTGTCCACTGGAAACCTCGTATGAATCTGATCTCAGGTCAGAATGGGTTAAAGGAATTGGACAGACCTTCTTCCCTTGTTTCTTGGCCCAGTGAGCAGCACCAGCCTGGAGCCCGTCCATCTGAGCCACTATGAAGCCAGCGTGTCGCCACAGAGGATCAGAACTCTTATTCAGCTTCACCTGTTCCCTCGTCCACATGTCCTGTTTCCTGAAAGCAAAACAGAAATAAAATGAAGTGAAGTGTCTTTTTTTCTCTTCCCCTTTCTATTGTCCGGTACTTCCATGATTTGCACATACAAATGCTAAACAAGTGGAGTTTATTATGCTCAGAATTATGTGATTGAAATGTTGAAACTCACGAGGAATAAAAATTGTTGCTGAGCAACAACACACTGAACTCATCATGACCATCTGAGTACTGTAGGCTACTGTAGGTATCCGCTGAGTAAAGCTGAAACTGAATTCCCCCTGTACAATTAACAAAAGGTCCCCCTCCTCTAGTCAGCCCATGAGAATGCATCCAAGAAGCATCCCTGCTTGCTAATGCAGTCACTCTTATTATTAGACAATATGCTTATTGTTCAGGCCAAACTATCTACTCCAGCCACTCAGTTTGGCATCATGGTCTGATATGAGCCGACTGACTGACAGCGCAAGCTAGAGTCTGTCTTACCAAAGAACTTTTATATGGAACTAGATGAAACAGTGACATGTTTAGACTTTTATATGGAACCAGAAGTAACAGTGACATGTTTAGACTTTTATATGGAACTAGAAGGAAACAGTGAAATGTTTAGACTTTTATATGGAACTAGAAGAAAACAGTGAAATGTTTAGACTTTTATATGGAACTAGAAGGAAACAGTGAAATGTTTAGACTTTTATATGGAACTAGAAGAAAACAGTGAAATGTTTAGACTTTTATATGGAACTAGAAGAAAACAGTGAAATGTTTAGACTTTTATATGGAACTAGAAGGAAACAGTGAAATGTTTAGACTTTTATATGGAACTAGAAGAAAACAGTGAAATGTTTAGACTTTTATATGGAACTAGAAGAAAACAGTGAAATGTTTAGACTTTTATATGGAACCAGAAGAAAACAGTGAAATGTTTAGACTTTTATATGGAACCAGAAGCAACAGTGAAATGTTTAGACTTTTATATGGAACCAGAAGCAACAGTGAAATGTTTAGACTTTTATATGGAACCAGAAGAAAACAGTGAAATGTTTGGACTTTTATATGGAACTAGAAGAAAACAGTGAAATGTTTAGACTTTTATATGGAACTAGAAGCAACAGTGAAATGTTTAGACTTTTATATGGAACCAGAAGAAAACAGTGAAATGTTTAGACTTTTATATGGAACCAGAAGCAACAGTGAAATGTTTAGACTTTTATATGGAACCAGAAGCAACAGTGAAATGTTTAGACTTTTATATGGAACCAGAAGAAAACAGTGAAATGTTTGGACTTTTATATGGAACTAGAAGAAAACAGTGAAATGTTTAGACTTTTATATGGAACTAGAAGAAACGGTGAAATGTTTATAAGGGGCGGGCCGGCGAGGTGATACAAACTCACTTCATGAAGCTCTGAACCGCGCTTAACACCTCCGGGCTGGTGATCAGCTGTGGGTACATATTGGCATAGTGGTCGATCATCTGCCTGTTGGAATGACACATCTTCATTTGGTAATGCACACCAAAAGAACAAAGCTGAAAGCATAGCTTACTGTAGTAGATATGTATACCATCAGTGTTGTTTGTCGGACTAAAACTAAGACAAAGAAATGTTCGTCGACTACATTTTTCCACTGACGAAAACTAAATGGAAACTACATGAAAACTATAAGCTATGATGACTAAAACTAAGACTAAATATACTGACGATTTCGTCAACAAATAAAACTAAAGTGAATAAGACTAAAGTGTTAGGAAGGGACTAGTGGACAAGAGATCCAGTATAAGTCATTTTACACTTGGTTGCATGTTGAAAATAGCAGATCTACAAGCTCACAGCACGATTCGTTGTGAGCTTGTAGATCTGCTATTTTCAGCAAATGTAAAAAAACAGTCATTACGGCGGCATCAAGGCCTGCCAAAAAAACATTTTGTTCGACTAAATCTACAGTTGATTTAGTCGAACAAAATGTTTTTGATATCTTATGATATTTAGTCGACTAAAACTAGACTAACACTAAAACATTCCAGGTGACTAAAATGTGACCAAAACTAAATGAAAACTATTCAAGAGACTAGATGACTAAAACTAAAACTTGCTGCCAAAAACAACACTGTATACTAGTAGTAGTAGTGGTTTATCTGTAATGCTGCATTGAGTACAAGCGTATAACATCCAGGACACCTACTGGGCAGTGAGGAAGCCTTCGAGGTACCCAGCTAGGAAGAACGTGACTTCATCTGGCTCGGGCGTTTCCCCATATCCCGCCCGGATCTCTAGAACGCTCCAGCCGGAGCTGAAGAGGGTGTCATTGAGGTAACCGTACGCGTCCCCCTCGGTCTCCAGAACCCCCTCTTTCAGCAGGACAGTCTTGTGAGTGGGATCCCAATACACTGTGGCCGATGTCATTTCTGAAAATGATCAAGAACCATAATGAACAACAACACACACAGACACGCGGTGGGTCGGTCCAGTGTCCACTACGCTGACTACGGTATAGAAGATGTGTAACCGGTGTAATCTGTCTCTCTGCGTTGTGTTGAATGGACAGACGGACCCAGAACTCTCTTTGGAATGGAAACCACGTTTTATTCTGACAAAGAATAACAACAGACACGTCTCCACGTTAGTTCTTAGTAGCGCAACAACTCCTCTCTAAACAGAGTTAAACAAACACTGTATAAATCAATTTGCAAAGTACAATTCTTATTATGTTATAAGGAGAAGTCAACAAAGACACCCACCTCGTTCCAAGACGGAAGTACAGAAGGAAGAGGTGGAGGTTTATACAAGGGGCAAAAGGGGGAGACTTAAAGGAGCTGTGACCTTTAATGCACTATGTATTCCTATATACACATGAACCATGGAGAATTAAGTCAGGTAGAAGCACTTATTTGTATCATATTTTGTGTAATTATATAATACTGTTACAGATGTACAGCCATAATAGGCTAACAAATAATGGGCATGATTTGGGGCATTTAGCAGCACAGGAGAAGATTGGGAACATGAGAAGTCTGGGTTCCATTTCTTTCTTTTTGGGGAAGAGACTGGGGCACTTGAGGTGGACTTTGCTGTGTGATTGATTGGGCACTACTCTGATTAACAAGTTGTAAGACTCTTTATCCTCGATGTGATATAAATAGTACTTAACTAAACATATATGTGCATAGGAACAACTAGCCTCCCTGTTTTGTTACAAAAAAAGGAGTCATCAAAATGTGTAGAGTATGTGTTTACTGTTCATAAACCACTACACCTCAAAACTACTGCTAAACTGCATGGGTCATGCCTGCATGTGAATGTGTCCAAATGCAGTTTGGAGAAGAAAAAAAACATTGATCAAACATCAATGCTTCTTTGTTTAGGCAAATTGCTGTAAAAAGATATAGTCTTGAATAGTCAGCAAAATAAATCTTGTTGTATAGCCATGTGGACTACTGGACTCAGTCAGCACAACAGTACTCAATATAGCCAGCATTTTAACACAGTCTACTGCAATAAAATAAGCATAATTATCATGTTTAAGACTTAGCAAAGCATATATTAATTTATAGGTAGCTCTGATCCATATCCTTCTACTGCTTCTACGATTCTGCCCTGCGCTCGGTTCCATAGCTCTAATGCAACGCATTATAGAGCTATGGAACAGAGCTAATATTATAGGCTACAACTTAACTATTCCTCCCGCGGTGCCCTCTATATTTTGGGTCCCACTATATATCTAGGCTATTCACGGTGATCAATCTGTTTTGGTGCCCAGGTTTACCAAACTGCATGCCCACTTGTTCGCAGGTTTCACGTGCCCATTTGAGGTGCCCATGGTTAAGGTTTACCACAATGTTTTGGTTCCCCACTTCACGAGTCACTGGAGAGTGTGTGGCAGTGTGCAGTTTACGTGACATAAGTCACAAGTTACATGTATGTACTGCCACCTGTTATAATGTTGCAGGGTCTGGTCTACGTACTATACAATGCAGTGCAAGACAAACAAAAAAAAATTGATTGGGAAATCATTCGGCATAATAGTTCGACAACACTGGTAAAGTTAGCTGGTATATATTAGCTAGTTACTGCTAGTATAGCTGAATACATTACGGATTACGCGCTATAGCAACTTCAAATCTGGACTGTGTAGTGATTTATTAATGGGGTTTGTTTACTTACTGTCAGTGTGAGCACTGGCGAAGACCACCGCCATATTTAACACAACAAAGATATTCAAACTCTTCTTTAAAAACATATTTATAGATTGTATAGTGGAAAACGAATACTTGAATGCTCGATCGTGGCGTAGCCTACAATTAAGGAGCTGTTGCCGTAACGTTGAACAACGTACGTGACCCGAACGAAGAGCTGAAAGACAGTCCCTAAAACATTGAGGAAAGTTTCCTGCTGGATAAAATGCAGTAGGAATCGGTTGGCTAGCCTCCCCTCGAGGATTCCTAACCTGAAGGAATGAACGAAATCAGCGTCACGAGTTACTCTGACTCTGACGTCAAGCAAAATGTAAACAAATCAGGTAATGTGTAAATATGGAAAGAAAGAAGAAAAAAAACGTACCACCCCAGATGGGACTCGAACCCACAATCCCTGGCTTAGGAGGCCAGTGCCTTATCCATTAGGCCACTGGGGCACGTGGTCCGCAATAGCCATGGTTTGATATTTGACTGTCATAGTAGCGCATTGTTTTCTCATGGACAATTTACAAGCCAATGTCTCGGTAGCGCCACAGCCCAGCTTAATTTAATTATTGTTGTAGTATTAGTATACCACATGAAATGATCTGAGTGCCTATGCTGTGTACTTGTACGTGAATAATATATACCAATGTACTAGATATGTATTGTGTACTGCCTGAACTGTAACAGACTTTCTAGTCAGACAAGCTCAGAGAGCAAGCAAGGTCAACTTGCTGCTAGCCGATTGTTATTATGTCTCAGTGCCACGTCATGAGGACATGAGGATCCAAAGCTATATATATTATTATTCTGTACGTGTGTAATACATTGTGAACCCTTGGCGAGATAGAGATACTGTCCGAGTGTCCCGTTATTATTGTTTTTATTGTTCTCCCGTCGATCGACCGCCGTACCGTACCACAGGAATAATTGAACTGGATCAGATATATATTACATCGGTAGTGAACTTTAGGACAGCGCCACGGCCCATCCACAACCACTCTGTGGCCAGATATATATTACATCGGTAGTGAACTTTAGGACAGCGCCACGGCCCATCCGCAACCACTCTGTGGCCAGATATATATTGCATCGGTAGCGAACTTTAGGACAGCGCCACGGCTCGTCCGCATCCACGTTGCGGCCGGAAAGGGTACTGCGCCCGTAGTGAATTTTCCCTACCATAGACAATGCATTGGGAGACGTTTAAACCCCGTTTACTTTTCTTTACCAACTGCACCATCACTATACCTTTGCCTGACTGAGTGAGATTTCCGGAAACTTTTATCTTCTTCTTTCTTCAAAGTTGAAAGTTTCAGAGTAGTGGGATTTGAACCCACAACATCTGGATAATGTGAACAGCCACTTAACACACTGACCTACCAAGCTCTCTGTGTTCTGTCATGTCATGATTAACATCCACAATAAACCCTTAAACTGCGTTCAGACTGAACCGAGGTGAATATATGCTGTAGTATATTCAGGTCTGAACACAGCTTTAGACACTCAATAGTATTAAAGTCAAGTCAACACACTAACAAAAAACACCCCATTCAACCGTTATCAATAAACATTGACACACAACTATAGAACTATACAATACAGTACAAGTTGTACAACACAAGATGATGTATCACTGATCCAGTTGTGGAAAAATACAACTGTCTCATAGTTTCAACCTTTCTGTAGAGCGTTCTTACGGTCTGTCCCTGCTACCTTCTGTCTGTCTCTCCTACACTGTCTCACTCTCAGATGTCCTTCTGTCTGTCTCTCCTACACTGTCTCACTCTCACATGTCCTTCTGTCTGTCTCTCCTGCACTGTCTCACTCTCAGATGTCCTTCTGTCTGTCTCTCCTACACTGTCTCACTCTCACATGTCCTTCTGTCTGTCTCTCCTACACTGTCTCACTCTCACATTTCCTTCTGTCTGTCTCTCCTACACTGTCTCACTCTCACATGTCCTTCTGTCTGTCTCTCCTACACTGTCTCACTCTCAGATGTCCTTCTGTCTGTCTCTCCTACACTGTCTCACTCTCAGATGTCCTTCTGTCTGTCTCTCCTACACTGTCTCACTCTCAGATGTCCTTCTGTCTGTCTCTCCTACACTGTCTCACTCTCACATGTCCTTCTGTCTGTCTCTCCTACACTGTCTCACTCTCACACGTCCTTCTGTCTTTCCTACACTGTCTCACTCTCAGATGTCCTTCTGTCTGTCTGTCTCTCCTACACTGTCTCACTCTCAGATGTCCTTCTGTCTGTCTCTCCTACACTGTCTCCAGCTTTACTACTGTCAAAAGAAACGGAAAACATTTTGGACAAAATCCGGCCATATAACCACTTGCCCAAATGTGATGACCTCCAGAATCATGATAACGCCCTAGTTTGCCGTAACATGCTACTTAAAGCTTAATGACATTTAGAAATATTTGCCTTAATTTATATACATGTTAATGGTGGCCATAAGGATTTGTGGCTCGGGCGACCTAGCCAAGGAGAATTCCATACTAAAAGTCTTTCTTACCTTTCTGGCTTTCTTTGTAGTCGTTACGTCCCCATCAAAGAGGTCCAGGTGTTATTTTGTGCAAAAGCTCCTCATTGGCTATTTCCCCTACCCTAAGCCCTAAATGAATTGCATTGAATTGAATGGGGCTATGGGGTGTTGTGCTAATTTGCTTATTTCCATCGCTCAAAATGATATATTTTTTGTATATATCCTCTCTTCATAATGTAAATAATAACCCAAGCGGCTCACTTTACTACTTACTGCAATAAGCGAATTAGCACAACACCCCATTCAATTCAATGCAATTCATTTAGGGCTTATGGTAGGGGAAATAGCCAATAAGGAGCTTTTGCACAAAATAACACCTGGACCTCTTTGATGGGGACGCAACGACTACAAAGAAAGGTAAGAAAGCCTTTTAGTATGGAATTGCCCTGGCTGGACTACATCTGTGCAAACTTTGGCGCTTTTAGACAAAATATCCCTAAGCAGCTCCACTATAGACCTGCTATTATCACAACTAAGATGTGGAAATGTAAGTCGTTTGCAGAACATAGGCAAGTATTCCATGTCCTGGAACAGGGCTCGATCAAGAGTCTCAAGTCGTACTACAGTCTACATTTTATAATCACATACATTAGATTAAGTTTAGTTAGGCCGTTTTGTTTGCCGATATGATATTTCCTTAAGCATGTTACGCCTGTATGTGGAACATGGAGATGAAAAAGACATGGAGGAAATACACGGTAAATAACCGAGATATGGTCTAGTCTGGCTGATCTCCAAAGGATTACATAAACAGTACAATAAATACAAACAAAAGCACCGATTCTTATAAAGTTCTTGTCAAATTGCATCTTAACTTTTTTTTTTGCAAAAAAAAAAAAATGTTTAATACAAAATAGAAAAGCAGCAAAGCCAGCATCCATAATACATCAACATGGATTTTATTTTCATTTTAGTTTCAGATGAACATTTCACATTTGTGTTTTTTTTTTTATACAAAATCATTAGAAAACGTCTTGACACTCCCAACTCCCCCACTGCTATACAGCCTTTATCTTTAACCTTTTACACCTCTCACACTTCAGAAAAGGAGAACGGGGGGAAAACCATCTGGACCAAAATGATGAGCCTCAAAGCATTACAT
>NC_137872.1:2138342-2155842 GCF_963924005.1 Protomyctophum bolini
AACTAATCTAGAAGCTTAAAAGTAGAGTCAGACAAAAGGACTGAGGGAGGTCGCTAGAAAGATGTACAATTTCACTACCTCTTGACTCCTCGTCGAAACTCAAAGAGCTTCTGTCCCTCTGGGATGGAGAAGACACGAATCACTGTACCCTGAGAAGCATCGAAAGATACACAAAAACAGCACAGATGTACAGTGAGACATACAGTATATCGCCAGGTAGAGAATGAAAAGGAGGTTCATGAATGTCCCCCTGCAGTGAAACCAGGGCACACACACACTGATATTACCAACAAACTGGAGATGGGAGTCATACCTTCTCCGAGGCTGTGGCCAGTTTGGTTCCACTAGCATCAAAGGCCAACGCGGCTAACGGACTGTCATGGGCTGGGATCATGTTCGCCGCCCGCTAGAAGAGGGTGAAATGCACAGACGGTCACTAACCGATACAATTTAATTTAATATTTTTTTTTAATATGATTTTGTAACCCATTTTTCACCCCTGTGTCAATCATCTAATGTGATCCTGGGCTCTACACACCCTCCACCAACCTAGTCCCCATATATGGGGGACAAGGGGAGAGCAACCTAGTCCCCATATATGGGGGACAAGGGGAGAGCAACGGACTTGAACTCATGCTTCCTTCATGCCTGAGTGTCCAAGTTGCTCCTTTACACCTGACAGGGGGGAGTTTCCCTGGTTGGACGTATAGCGTGGAAGGAACACGTTATTCCAACCAGTTCCTTTCCCCTCCATCAGGCGCCCCGGCTGGCCAGGGGGAGGCAGTTTAGAGACCAGTTCCTTTCCCCTCCATCAGGCGCCCCGGCTGGCCAGGGGGAGGCAGTTTAGAGACCAGGATTACTGCATGTTTTTTGTGAGGCACAGAAGTGCATACCAACTTAAACCCATTCTGGGCCGGGAACCCCTTTTGGTGTTAGCATCATGTTATGCTTTAGCTATTGACAAAATAGCAGATCTACAAGCTCATAGCGCGCCACCGAGTGGCGCGCTACGAGCTTGTAGGTCTGCTATTTTTGAAAAATCGAAGAACCACTGACACGGAAACAATAGCTTTTTCAGAAAACTGTCAGGATGTAGAAGAACATTTTTTTTAGAATCTGATCTCAGGTCAGAATGGATTAACACACATACAAAGGGGCCTGTGATCGTGTGTGTGTGTGTGTGTGTGTGTGTGTGTGTGTGTGTGCGTGTGCTGACCTACCAGGTTGACAGTGTCAAACACTTGCACCTCTCCTATCGTGGCGCTGCCAGGGTAGGCAAGGTAACAGTTATCATTGCTGATGGAGAGGGCACACAGACCTAGAGAGAGTGGAAGGGAGAAAGGTCATTAATTACACTAAAGGCCATTATTACACTAAAGGCCAATTAGTGACGCCATGCGAATAAACCACCCGATAAAGGCTAGATATTTGTCCGGCAGATTTTTGACGCAGCTGCCTAATTGACACTAATTAGCCTGCGGATATGCCAGGGACCCCCATGAGAGAGAGGATGTTATACCAGGGACCCCCATGAGAGAGTGTTTTATACCAGGGACCCCCATGAGAGAGGATTTTATACCAGGGACCCCCATGAGAGAGAGGATTTTATACCAGGGACCCCCATGAGAGAGGATTTTATACCAGGGACCCCCATGAGAGAGGATTTTATACCAGGGACCCCCATGAGAGAGGATTTTATACCAGGGACCCCCATGAGAGAGGATTTTATACCAGGGACCCCCATGAGAGAGGATTTTATACCAGGGACCCCCATGAGAGAGGATTTTATACCAGGGACCCCCATGAGAGAGGATTTTATACCAGGGACCCCCATGAGAGGATTTTATACCAGGGACCCCCATGAGAGAGGATTTTATACCAGGGACCCCCATGAGAGAGGATTTTATACCAGGGACCCCCATGAGAGGATTTTATACCAGGGACCCCCATGAGAGAGGATTTTATACCAGGGACCCCCATGAGAGAGGATTTTATACCAGGGACCCCCATGAGAGAGGATTTTATACCAGGGACCCCCATGAGAGAGGATTTTATACCAGGGACCCCCATGAGAGAGTGTTTTATACCAGGGACCCCCATATGAGAGGATTTTATACCAGGGACCCCCATGAGAGGATTTTATACCAGGGACCCCCATGAGAGAGTGTTTTATACCAGGGACCCCCATGAGAGAGGATTTTATACCAGGGACCCCCATGAGAGGATTTTATACCAGGGACCCCCATGAGAGAGGATTTTATACCAGGGACCCCCATGAGAGAGGATTTTTACGGCTCTAGCAGTGATTCTCACACAGATTGATTTCAAGGACCCCCAGTTTGACATGCATTAGTCTACTCTGGGACCCCCATTGAATGGCATTTCTATCTCTGGGACCCCCCACCCCCCCCCCCCCACTCGCAGATTGGCTATTATTAAATCTAGTATAAAGCCCTTGGGAATACGGTATCTACGCATACGGTCAACTAAGTATAGGGTTTAAGTGGTTTAATTACCACCGTGGTGTCACCCAAAGTGTTAAGTGGATATTCTTTCCAAGCCGACAGTGAGTGACACAGAAAGCACACGACGCTACAGACAGAGATGCATTGTTGTTGTTGTGAAGCCTCACCTGTGGGGTTGGGTGGGGTCTCTCGGATGGTGTGCAGGACTTTCATGTCCCTGATGTTGTGGATGTACAGTGACTCCTCCAGACAGACTATAAGCCTCTGTAAGGGAAACATAACGCCACCAATCAAAGACCAACACGACCCAAAGACAGCCTTTTTTTAAATGGGCGAGCATCAAGCTAAATGTGTCCATGTTCTGTTTGATGTAAACGCGTATTTGTTTAACGGCTGTTGAACTGTGGGCCAGTGTGTGCCAGTGACTAATGGGCTAATGTGTGCGCGTGTGCTTGTGCTTGCTTGCTTTGTCGACTAAAACTAAGACGAAAAATGTTCGTCGGCTACCTTTTTTCGCTGACGAAAACTAAATCGAAACTAAGCTACGACGTCAAAAAACTAAGACTAAATATATCGACAATTTCGTCTTGTAGATCGGCTGTTTTCAGCAAGTATAAAATCTGCCATTACGACGGCATCAACACCCGCCAAAACACATTCTAGTCGACTAAATCAACTGTAGATTTAGTCGACTAAAATTACGACATTTAGTCCAATACATTCCAGGTGACTAAAATGTGACTAAAAACTAAGTGAAAACAATTCAAGAGACTATGACTAAAACTAAAACAGATCCTGGTCTCTAAACTGCCTCCCCCTGGCCAGCCGGGGCGCCTGATGGAGGGGAAAGGAACTGGTTGGAATAACGTTGTTCCTTCCACGCGCTACGTCCAACCAGGGAAACTCCCCCCTGTCAGGTGTAAAGGAGCAACTTGGAGGAAGCATGAGTTCAAGTCCGTTGCTCTCCTCTTGTCCCCCATATATGGGGACTAGGTTGGTCTCCCCTTGTCCCCCATATATGGGGACTAGGTTGGTCTCCCCTTGTCCCCCATATATGGGGACTAGGTTGCTCTCCCCTTGTACCCCATATATGGGGACTAGGTTGGTGGAGGGTGTGTAGAGCCCAGGATCACATTAGATGATTGACACAGGGGTGAAAAATGAGTTACAAAATCGTGGGATAAAAATAAAAACTAAAACAGAAATTTGCTGCCAAAAACAACACTTGTGCTTGCATGGTGTATGTGTACCTGTCTGTTGAGTTTGACGGCCAGTATGGTGTTGGAGTAGGAGTAGTTACAGATCTCCGTTCCCTTCTTGAAATGACAAACTTTGAGCTTCCGGGGCGCCTTGAGGCTGACGATAGCCACCAGACTGCTGGAGAATAGACGCTCTACAATACACACATCCTCCGTGTCCGCTGAGACAGACAGACAGACAGACAGACAGACAGACAGACAGACAGACAGACAATTCAAAGGGCTTTATTGGCATGAGAAAACATACGTTTACATTGCCAAAGCAGAAAGAACAATACAACAATACAGCAATACAATCAAAACAAAGATTATGTACATTCGAAGGTCAGAATCTTCAATAGATCAAATTCTATGTACCAAGATCACTGGATGCAGGTATAGTGCAGGAATATAATAGGACAGACAGACAGACAGACAGACAGACAGACAATTCAAAGGGCTTTATTGGCATGAGAAAACATATGTTTACATTGCCAAAGCAGAAAGAACAATACAGCAATACAATCAAAACAAAAATTATGTACATTCGAAGGTCAGAATCTTCAATAGATCAAATTCTATGTACCAAGATCACTGGATGCAGGTATAGTGCAGGAATATAATAGGACAGACAGACAGACAGACAGACAGACAGACAGACAGACAGACAGACAGACAGACAGACAGACAGGTCATGAATCAAACCCATGACACAGAGAAACGTATGTGTCATGGTCCACTGACTGAGCAACCAGGACGACCCAGGCAGTCAGTGGGTCTGTTATTGCTAACGGAAGACTTCCTTCTAGTAATGATGGCCTATCTTAAACCACAACAGGCTGTGGTTTCTAAGTGGTTAATGAATATTTTAAAGTGTTGTGGATGTGCTGCTGCTGATGTGCAGTCATTGTATTAATGCTGATGACCGATTTTAAACCATTCTGGGCGGGAACCCCTTTTGGTGTTTTAAAGCATTATGTTATACTTTAGCTATTGAAAAATAGCAGATCTACAAGCTCATAGCGCGGCACCGAGTGCCGCGCTATGAACTTGTAGGTCTGCTATTTTTTTGAAAAATCGCGAAAATGTGCCTCAAATCTTTGAATATATTCTTTCAGAGCGAACGTTTTTCAATCAAATCTTTGCTTCTGGGGGGGGGTACTCTGCTGGAACAACACATTTTCAGGCGTCTGCGGCTTATTACATAATTATGATGTTTGGGTTCCTTGAAATGAAATAGTTTGAGAACCACTGACATATAACAGACACATAGGTTTTTAGACGATTTGGTCGATTTGTAGAATCTAAATCAGGTCTAAATGAGTTAATGCTGATGATGAACCCATTAACGTAACGGCGCAAATGGCTACGGAAATGTGCAGAACAAAGACATTAACCCATTCTGACCTGAGATCAGATTCATACGAGGTTTCCACTGGACACACACACTGGTCTGATTAACCCATTCTGACCTGAGATCAGATTCTATAAAAATGTCAGTCGTTCTTCGATTTTTCAAAAATAGCAGACCTACAAGGCAAGCTTGTAGATCTGCTATTTTAACACGATGCCAACACCAAAATGGGTTCCCGTTCAGAATGGGTTAAGGAATTATTGTCATACTACTCGTTAGTGCCACACGAGTCCTGCTCAAATGTGAATCTCCATTTTTGCTCCACGAGAGAATTGACCATGAAAAATATTTATTGCCTTTAGTCTGTAGTTGCTGAACATTTAGTTTTACTACATTCAAAATGTGCCACCTTGGCTGGAGCCAACTACTGTGGCTGTAAACAGACAACATCAAAGTGTTTGACTTAACCCATTTAGGCCTGGCGTTAAAATAAATAAAAGCCGTTCGCTTTGAAAGAACATATATTCCAAGATTTGCGCCACATTTTTACGATTTTTCAATAATAGCAGACCTACAAGCATGTAGATCTTCTATTTTTCAATAGCTAAAGTATAACATAATGCTTAGTTAAAACACCAAAATCTCTCGTATAAATCTCTCTCTTGTAGCAAAAAGTCACTAAAATGAATCAGACAGCCCACTAGTGCATTGTTCACGATTCTTCACAAAGTGAGATTGCATATACAGTAGGTGTCTGAAATTTGATCTCCATCTTTTTTCCAATAATTGTGCAGCACTACTACTCTTTCAAACCACAGACAAAATAAAGCGGACACACACACACACACACACACACACACACACACACACACACACAGAGAGAGAGCAGGGATGACAGCGAAAGAACAAACTAACGGAAGATACTCACTACATTCATAAATCTGCTCCAATTTGTCCACAGACGAGAGGGAGAAAAACTTGTATCCTGATTTGGTGCCAACAGCTAAGGACCTGCAAAGTGATTGCAGACACACCAGTAGCAATTATCCGACAATGAACGATGCCGAGAGATGTCAGACACACACACACACACACACACACACACACACACACACACACACACACACACACACACACACACACACACACACTAGAACAATAGAAAAATCCTATATACTCAATTCAATTCATAGAAATATCCTAAATGAAATACATTCAAATAAACACTGGGAAATGTCCTGGTGGTGTGTGTGTATACATTGCAAATCCCAAGCCTTTAGCATGAGAATGAAGCACATACCAAAAATGACACCAGAAAGAATGAAAGAAAGAAAGACAGACAGACATCCCGTTTGGCCGTTTCCTCCCCGTCTCGACCATGCTTCCCAGTCACTGTCACCAAATCCTAGTTTTTCTGAACGTTAAAATTACCACCGCTGAAGTGCCCTTGAGCAAGGCATTGAACCCGTCCCCTACCATGAAATGTTCCATGAGCAGGGCCTGGCTGTAAACAAGTTCTTGAGCTTAGTCCAGTTACCCTGGGTAAACATGGTAACTTTGCTTTCCTTAGTCCAGTTACCCTGGGTAAACATAGTACCTTTCCTTTCCTTAGTCCAGTTACCCTGGGTAAAGATAGTACCTTTCCTTTCCTTAGTCCAGTTACCCTGGGTAAACATAGTACTTTTCCTTTCCTTAGTCCAGTTACCCTGGGTAAACATGGTACCTTTACTTTCCTTAGTCCAGTTACCCTGGGTAAACAAAACATAGTACCTTTCCTTTCCTTAGTCCAGTTACCCTGGGTAAACATAGTACCTTTCCTTTCCTTAGTCCAGTTACCCTGGGTAAACATAGTACCTTTACTTTCCTTAGTCCAGTTACCCTGGGTAAACATAGTACCTTTACTTTCCTTAGTCCAGTTACCCTGGGTAAACATAGTAGCTTTCCTTTCCTTAGTCCAGTTACCCTGGGTAAACATAGTACCTTTACTTTCCTTAGTCCAGTTACCCTGGGTAAACATAGTACCTTTCCTTTCCTTAGTCCAGTTACCCTGGGTAAACATAGTACCTTTACTTTCCTTAGTCCAGTTACCCTGGGTAAACATGGTAACTTTGCTAACTTTGCTTTGTGGACCCTGTTGTAAACAAGTGTAATGCTTAATTGGGTCGTCCACTCACAGTTAACAGTCTTTGTATTGAGTTTGTGCTTGAAATGTACTGTAATTCTGCAAACTGTTAATAAAATATTTAAATAAATATGTGCTCCCCACATGGTGATGACAGTAGTCAGGCTGACAGGCTCACACGACACAATAACATGTTGTAATAACATTACTAAGCCTCTCTGATCAAGGCCAGTGATCAGCAAACCTATAGTTTCACCTCATGTCCCTCACACACTACTACTAACATTACATTTTAAACTGCACACCGCACACCAGGGGATTAATTCATTGCTGCCTACAACACTTCTACAAACACCAGCCAGCCATGGATGTCCAAGTACACATAAAAACCCACCCAAACAAAACATGCTAACGTTAGCCACGTCCATCAGCCATTACCATCCCAAAGAACGTAGTCAAAGTTCTAAAAGTTTTGCATTCACATGACTACAATCATGAGTACTGTTACATGACGTGTTGTTAACTTGTTAGCTAAAGTTAGCGCATGTGTGCTACACTGTGTGTGACTATGTATGTGTGCATCCATTCCATGCTAGTGTCGAGGGCTATAGCTAACGATTCACAGGCAGGTGAAACAGAATGCAAGCCAGCAAGCGAAATAACACGGCGATCACACATCGGAGAGGGGCCTCAAACAAAGCAGCCAACCTGCCTTATTATTATTATTATTATTATTATTATTATTATTATTAGCCAACCATGCTAACCACCAGGCCAGGCCACGGTGGATCAGATCCCCCACGCCGGCCACTCTCTCTCCCCTCATCCACCCCGAGTCCCCCGCCGGCCCTTCCTTACGTGTTGTCCTGGTTGAAGTTGGCGAAGAGGAGCTGGCTTCCGCCAGCATCCCCGCTTTGACTGGCCAGGTTCATGGGCTCGACACCATTGATTTACGGGTGTGAGAATGTTATTATTATCAGAGCAGATATTAATTAAAGGGCAGAGGTTTGTTTGTGGCCGTCTCCTGTGATCAGAGGCTGAAGAAGAGAGGAGCTTCCATCATCGCTTCTTCTTTCAGCCTTATAGTTGTTCCAGTGATTGTTGTTGTTTTTTTTTCCAGCTAAGGGGCTGTTGCTCTCTCTCTCTCTCTCTCCCCCCAAACTGCGCATGCTCCGTTTGTGTTGCTCGCGCAGCTAGCTCCAGTTGTACTACGACGGTGTCGTAGCAGATCTACAAGCCCACAGCGCGTCATGTGCCAGACGTGTCGTAGGCTTGTCGATCTGCTATTTTGAGATGCGGCGTGCAGTACATTTAAAGGGATAGAACGCCCCTTTTTTCTCAGATGTCGTCCACAGCCAAGGTCTATTTATTTGAATAGTTAATAGTACCTCCTCCGGCCGTCCTTAAACGTAACTTAACGACCCGATGTTAATAATCTGAGCATTCATTTCATGCTGACTGACATGACGGTACCGATATAATATATAATATAAGTAATAAAGTAAGTAACTCTGGTACATGCGTTGACCAAGAGGCTAACACCATTAAAACATGTGCAATAGCGACCTCTAGTGGCTTGGAGCTGCTACGTCTGAAAGTGACTGGTTTAGTACTAATGTCTGTGTGTGTGTGTGTGTGTGTGTGTGTGTGTGTGTGTGTGTGTGTGTGTGTGTGTGTGTGTGTGTGTGTGTGTGTGTGTGTGTGTGTGTGTGTGTGTGTGTGTGTGTGTGACTGTGTGGAGTGAGTGGGGCCCAAGTGAGTCCAAATTAGAATTCGGACTCACTTGGAAACACTTTTGGAAACACGTCCGGATGTTAGTTGAATTTAAACACCATGTTCCTCCATTAGGAGTTGGCCTACTTTAAATTGGACATAATTAAAATGCGCCGTGTTTGAAATGTCTATGGGAAAAAATGCATTGTGAATCATTTCCTGGGCCCTGGTATAGGGGGTGGGACGGGATCATTTCCTGGGCCCTGGTAGGGGGTGGGACGGGATCATTTCCTGGGCCCTGGTAGGGGGTGGGACGGGATCATTTCCTGGGCCCTGGTAGGGGGTGGGACGGGATCATTTCCTGGGCCCTGGTAGGGGGTGGGACGGGACTGCGACGCTCTATAGTTCCCCCGTGGAAGGTAGTACGGCGAGGAGGATGGGAGCGGGGAGTTGGGCCCTTCTTCTCATCCGGCGCAGAAAGAACATTTCTGGATGTGTTTGAGGACCACGACAGACTGTCTGTGATCTGTACCCCCAGGAACAACTTACACCACACACACACACACACACACACACACACACACACACACACACACACATACACACATAATGTCTGCATCTCTTATAGGGCCCATTTAACCATATAATAATGCATTTGGATGGCAAAAATGGCAGATCTGCAAGTTCAGTCATTCAGTGTCTTGAATGAGATGTGCTGTGAGTTTGCATATCTGCTATTTTCCAGCATAGGACCGTTGCACAGTGAAGTATAAACAAGGCTTATCCACGGATATCGCAAGCCGTGCATATCCACGGACAAATTCCAAGGCCGGGCCTTTGACCTCGACACCTCGTCTCCTTTGACCTCGTCTCCTTTGACCTCGACACCTCGTCTCCTTTGACCTCGTCTCCTTTGCACTTCTCCTGTCTGTCCAGGCTCCAGTGATTGAATGCTGAGTTGGTGTACTCCCACTCTGAGACAGCAGGGGGAGCCCCTTCCTCCTTTAGCAGCAGCCCCAGGTGGCTGTCAGGGCTCTCTCTCTCTCTCTCTCTCTCTCTCTCTCTCGCTCTCACAGGGACATCTCACAGGGACATCTCACAGGGACATTCACAGAGACATTCACAGGGACATTCACAAGGACATTTCACAGAGACATTCACAGGGACATTCACAAGGACATTTCACAGGGACATTTCACAGGGACATTCACAAGGACATTTCACAGAGACATTCACAGGGACATTTCACAGGGACATTCACAGGGACATCCTAGCATCCCTATTCTGTGGTCGCCAAACCATGAAACCTAGCATCCCTATTCTGTGGTCGCCAACCATGTCAAACTTTCACCAACATTTGTTAGTGCAGGAGTTGGCCTTAAAATGGACAGGCTGTTCCTAAATAACCTCCTTTTGAACTTTCCGTAATTGGCTCTCTATGACAGAACATATCTTTGATTCTTTTCCCAAACATCCATTGTCCATAAATATGATCATATCAGTGACCAAAAAAAAAACACCCACATATGAATGAATCATTCTTGATATTTCTGCACTATAGAACTTTCTAAATAAACATGGTATTTGAAGGAATTTGCACTTTTGCACTTATCAATCATGCGTGTTTGTATATACAGTACACAGAGAAAGGAATCACTCGCTCACAACGTTGTATAATAGCTCTCTTTCTTTAATTTAGTGATTTTTCTCTGAAATATATATAATTATACAAAATAGAATCTATGATATAAATCACACACTTCCTGCATGAGTGACAATAGAGACAGTTTAAAAAAAAAAAGCCCCTAAGAATTTACAGAATTATCATATATTTTCAAACCTCTTTAAAGACATGAGAAAGATGTATGATGTTCTCCGTCACTATGTTTGGACTACTACTCAAAATGCTCTAATAGATGAGGGCAGATCCTCCTGCTTTCAGACACAATGAAAACATTAAATACACATAAACTAATATCAAATAGACATTCTCCATAGACCGATATTAGAATCACCGTCGACGTAGACAAATAATTAAGTACATGTCAATCCAGGAATGCAGGAAACCAGTCTATAATGTATTATTGTATTGTTACTATACAGTTGTTGTAGGCTAATGTCTGCTCCATGGACATTTGGGGGTATTAAAGATTAATTTCCCAGCCTTCATACTCTGATAACAATAACTGATTTGTCGTTGAACAACTGGACAGAATCCCAGACAGACTCTGCTCTGTCGGTCCTTTGCCCTTCTGTAGTGACGTACAGTAGATTAGATATAGTAGATACAGTTGTTACAGTGTGGATGATTGACAAGTCCAGGGACGTGCAGAGAGTGTTAGAGAGGAAAGGGCTGAAATCTCGTAAGAGGAGCACGTTTGAACCAAAAAAATAGCGAAAATAGCAGATCTACAAGCTCACAACGCGTCGCGCTGCGACGTGTTGAGAGTTTGTAGATCAGCTATTTTCGGGGAGCAAAGCCAGTACTCTTTATCTACTGGAGATAAACGGTGTGTGGATTTAGAAAACAAATTTGTTCAACGCAAAAATGGTGCGTTCCAAAGTTCAGGAGACTTCGGGGGAAAAAGCTATTCTCCTGAATTATGCCTTCCGGCATGTGGCATGGAATTATTAATATTATTAAGTAATAATATATTATAATAATAATAATTCTGCCTTCCGGCATGGCATGGAATTATTAATATTATTAAAGGACCACTTCACCACTTTTCAACCTATCTTCATATAATAGGTCCTCACTAATAATCATGAAAAAAATGGCGCAATTTATTTCTACTCGGTCTGTGTCTCATAGGAGGGCTGTGGGCAGTTCAGAAACCGTCTTCCAGTGACATCATCGATGGGGAATACAAGCTAATAGAAAATGCAGGCTTTCTAGTCCTGAAAAGGTGCAATGCGAAAATGGAAGCCATCGTTCTCACGATAACAAAATAATTTTGTTTAAAAAAATATCTGTCTCATGATGATGTCACTGGAAGACTGTTTCTAAACTGCCCACAGCCATCCTATGAGACACAGACCAGAGTAGAAAGAAATCGTGCCATTTTACCTTGATTATTAGTGAGGATCTATTATATGAAGATAGGTTGAAAAGTGGTGAAGTGGTCATTTAAGTAATAATATAATAATATTAATAATTCTGCCTTCCGGCAGGGCATGGGAAGGACTGGCATGAGTAAAGCATTTGTGAGAATGTACACATAAAAATGTTACGTCGTCATGGTAGTAGTGTATTGTAGTAGTACTGTACTGTACTGTATTGTAGTACTGTACTGCAGCAGTAGTAGTAGTAGTAGTGTGAATTTAGCAGTTTAATAGCGCCATTGTACGACAATGACTGACGATTACCATTACTACTTTTTACTGCAGTGCAAAGCCTGCTTCACAGGGTTATTCTTTATAAAGAAGATGTAAGAGTATTTCCTAAAAAAATAATATATATATATATATATATATATATATATATATCCTGCTTGGAGCAGAGGGCTTTAATTTAGCAGCACAACTTGGCTTAAGCCAAGTTATAATATAATAATATAATAATAATAATATACAGTAATATAATATAAGACGACTCATAAGATTTTTCAAGACTAAACGATCTAAAAAATAAAGGGATTTAAGATCATTAAAACTGGGGCCGTAGCCTGAATCCAGTGCATTCTGCCAAACTTCCGGTCCAGGACATTTTCACTTTTCTTCGCAATGATCTTGGCCAATAGAAGTCCCTGTCTGTGTATTGGACCGGTCCCTGTCTGTGTATTGGACCGGTCCCTGTCTGTGTATGGGAACGGTCCCACGAAGTGAACACAGTTGTTCGTAACTCTGTCTTATACGCTATGGCTCTGAGGTAGACATGTAGCCCAGTACATTGTGATTGGCCAGCCCATGTGTGTGGGAGGCGGGGTCTGTCATCTGGAGGTCTGCAGCAGAGGTCCAGGTTAGTAGAGATACCTCCAGTCTGTCATCTGGAGGTCTGCAGCAGTGGTCCAGGTAAGTAGAGGTACCTCCAGTCTGTCACCTGGAGGTCTGCAGCAGAGGTCCAGGTTAGTAGAGGTCTGTCACCTGGAGGTCTGCAGCAGAGGTCCAGGTTAGTAGAGGTATACCTCCAGTCTGTCCCCTAGAGGTCTGCAGCAGTGGTCCAGGTTAGTAGAGGTATACCTCCAGTCTGTCCCCTAGAGGTCTGCAGCAGTGGTCCAGGTTAGTAGAGGTACCTCCAGTCTGTCACCTGGAGGTCTGCAGCAGAGGTCCAGGTTAGTAGAGGTACCTCCAGTCTGTCACCTGGAGGTCTGCAGCAGAGGTCCAGGTGTGTAGAGGTACCTCCAGTCTGTCACCTGGAGGTCTGCAGCAGAGGTCCAGGTGTGTAGAGGTACCTCCAGATGGCGTAGTAATGAATGCCGGCTCCGATGGCGACGAAAAGATGCCAGATGGCGTGGGCGAATGGGACGAGGCCGTCGCTCTTGAAGAAGACCACGCCCACCACATAGAACACTCCCCCTAGTGCCAGCTCACACACGCCGGTGCGGTTCACCTGCAACGCACGCACACACACACACACACGCACGCACGCACGCACGCACACACACACACGCACACGCACACACACACACACACACACACACACACACACATGCTTAACCCATTAAGACCTGAAAACAGATTCTACAAAAGTTTTCTGAAAAAACCTATGTTTCTATGTCAGTGGCATATGAATATCGGCCATCTTTTTTTAATTTAATATATTTTGTATCCCACGATTTTGTAACCCATTTTCCACCCCTGTGTCAATTATCTAATGTGATCCTGGGCTCTACACACTCTCCACCAACCTAGTCCCCATATATGGGGGCCAAGGGGAGAGCAACCTATTCCCCATATATGGGGGACAAGGGGAGAGCAACCTAGTCCCCATATATGGGGGACAAGGGGAGACCAACCTAGTCCCCATATATGGGGGACAAGGGGAGAGCAACCTAGTCCCCATATATGGGGGACAAGGGGAGAGCAACGGACTTGAACTCATGCTTCCTTCATGCCTGAGTGTCCAAGTTGCTCCTTTACACCTGACAGGGGGGAGTTTCCCTGGTTGGACGTAGCGCGTGGAAGGAACACGTTATTCCAACCAGTTCCTTTCCCCTCCATCAGGCGCCCCGGCTGGCCAGGGGGAGGCAGTTTAGTGACCAGGATTACTGCATGTTCTTTGTGAGGGTACCTACCCTAGGGGACACGGGGAGAACATGTGAGGGTACCTACCCTAGGGGACACGGGGAGAACATGTGAGGGTACCTACCCTATAGGGGACACGGGGAGAACATGCAAACTCCACACAGAAAGGCCCTTTCGCCAACCCCCGCCTTCGGGTATGGGCACTGATGACGCAGAGGAGGAAACACGCCGCCAGCGCCCACAGCATCCCGAGCGGGAATCGAACCCAGGACCTTCTAGCTGTGAGGCGACAGCACTACCGACTGTGCCACCGTGCCCCCAATGTCGGCCATCTTGTCTCACGGGTACTGACATCACTTCCTGCTTCTTACCATGGACAGGATGACCAGTGCCGGAGCGGCTCCCATGGACACGTATCCTAGCAACTCTGCCAGCTTGTACCTGCAAGCAGGAAGTGATGTCAGGGGTCACCAGCATGTCCTACAGAGGTCAGGGGTCACCAACATGTCCTACAGAGGTCAGGGGGTCACCAACGCGTACTATTCTTTCTACGTCCGAGCATAGACATGGTAACGCCTCACCTGCCTCTGATTGGTCTACCGACACTGCCCGTCTTGTAGTACAACAGAATGGCAACACGTGACAGTAACTTATAACTTTAATTTTTGTAGAAGAGGCAAACTAATTTTGTGCCGTTTGCTTTGATTGAATAATTGATTGAACACGTATGTACTATGATTTGATTTGGCTGTGTTCTAAATTAAAGTGTTAGTGTTGATTATCGTGTATTAATATTAATCTAAACTAATACTATTATACTAATAACCCAGCACTCTTTAGCTAGTGGAGATGCTGGTGTGTAAACGACATGGACTTTGAAACTAATTTGTTCAACGCAAAATGTTGCGCTCAAGTTCAGGAGACTTCGGGGGAAAAAAGCAATTCTCCTGAACGCTGCCTTCCTTCCAGCATGGCATGGAAGGAAAGGGGAGCCATTTTGCATTTCTTCCACCATGTAGTAAAATGCTGGATTCATGGTCTGGAGAGGGGCAGTTGTTTTACAGACGGGGTAAAAGGGGCAGGGGGCTGAAAGAAGCCCCCTTTGATGTCTATGTGTGCACGTCCATGTTCTTCACGTTTTCTAATGTTTATCACATTCCTCTCTTAGTCTTATCTATATATATTTTTTTAAAGAAACAAAAGGACAAAAGAGAGAGATACCTTTCATGGAAGAAGAAAACGAATGTAGATCCAACGCACGCCATGACCCAGATCAGCCAACGCATGTGACAGGCCCAGGGTCCTAGCTCCCTCAGAATCAACCTGCACACGCACACACACACACACACACACACACACACACACACACACACACACACACACACACACACAGATCAGCCAACGCATGTGACAGGCCCAGGGTCCTAGCTCCCTCAGAATCAACCTGCACACACACACACACACACACACACACACACACACACACACACACACACACACACACACACACACACACACACACACACACACACAGATCAGCCAACGCATGTGACAGGCCCAGGGTCCTAGCTCCCTCAGAATCAACCTGCACACGCACACACACACACACACACACACACACACACACACACACACACACACACACACACACACAGATCAGCCAACGCATGTGACAGGCCCAGGGTCCTAGCTCCCTCAGAATCAACCTGCACACACACACACACACACACACACACACACACACACACACACACACACACACACACACACACACACACACACACACACACACACACACACACACACACACACACACACACACCACACACACACACACACACACACACACACACACACACCTGGTCTGCTATTTTTGAAAAATCAAAGCACGACTGACATACAAACATAGCTTTTTCAGAAAACTGTCAGGATGTAGAAGGCATTTGTAGAAGGTGTTAAATGTATACCAGGGAGAGTAGGACGAGGCGATGAAGAAGTAGATGGCCATTCTGTCACACATGTGAAAGCGCTGCTCCACTCTCCTAACCAATCACAGGAGGAGATTGTGTCAGAATAAGATAACACATACGACAGAATAAGAGTACATGTTTTTCTTTCTTCCAACCAATAAAAGGACTTTTTAACATTTGTGTCCTATTTTATTTTTGAATCCTAATGGTCACATTTAACCACCTCACTTTCAAACACACGCGCACGCACGCACGCACACGCACACACACACACACACACACACACACACACACACACACACACACACACACGCACACACACGCACACAGAAATCCATGCAACAGGTGTCAATTAGATCTGTCTTTAAAGACATACGACAATGTTTGTTGTGGAAAAACGAGAGGAAAAGAAAAGAACAAGTAAACAATGATAACCATGATGATGACACATTGAAAATGAAACGTTTTGAGGTAAATTCACTTTTAAGTCAAGTGAAGATTCCTTTTGAGAAGACATATCATTGGTTGGAAGGAGCATTGGTCCGACTCGGGATAGGGTTGGGGGTAAAGGCTCATACATAGTCTGGATTTTGGGTGGTGGGGTGACCACCGAACTACAACATGACGTCACTGAGGTGACCACCGAACTACAACATGACGTCACTGAGGTGACCACCGAACTACAACATGACGTCACTGAGGTGACCACCGAACTACAACATGACGTCACTGAGGTGACCACCGAACTACAACATGACGTCACTGAGCCGCGGTGAAGAGCAAACCACCGCCACCGCTCCAGCCCTTCTCTCTGTTTTTACTCACCACCGCTCAACGTTATTTCAGCTCCGGTGGTCAGCTCACCACCGAAAATCCAGACTATGAATAGGCCTTAAAGTTTAGGTGTGCTGGGTAGATTATGGTTAGGGGGAGGGGAGGGTCTGGGGTAGATACTAGTCGACCAAAGTATAGTGACCTTTGAGGAGAGGAAACCGTTGGAAATGACGATAGAGACGTGCAGTGTACAGTACAGTATATATGCATACTATTACTGTATGAATGAATCCCAGGTGTCTGAACAGAAAACTGTCCAGTCTGTCTTTGTGTTTGCATGGCTGAGTTATCAGTTAGGTCAGAGGCGTGTGTGCGTGCGTGCGTGCGAGGTGATGGTTTGTTTAATTATCAGGCTGCAGCTGTCCTGGCCCTTTGGCTTTGTTGCAATGAACATATGTATGCACACACGCACGCACGCAGGCACGCGCACACACACACACACACACACACACACAGTCACACACACACACACACACACACAGTCACACACACACACACACACACACACACACACCGGAGGTGGCTGATCTTCCACGCAGCAGTGTGGAAGAGTGTGGAGGTGATGAAGAGGCCAGTAAGCCCCGCCCCATAGAGCCAGGCGGCAACACAATGCCATT
>NC_137872.1:2163342-2205842 GCF_963924005.1 Protomyctophum bolini
GGCTGGAGAGACTAAAAAAAAGTCACGCGGGGAAAAAGTGAAAGAAGTTCATCATGACGATAATAAGTTATACCAATGTTAGTTAAATTAGGTTTTATCACTTTAATCTCTGTTCAATTGTTATCCATCCATGAGGACTTCATACTCAGTCATATCCATCCTATGCGTGCACACACACACACACACACACACACACACACACTCACACACACACACACACTCACACACACACACACACACACTCACACACACACTCACTCACTCACTCACTCACACACAACTAATCTATAACATCCGTTTGATTGCCCCGCAGCGCATCAGTCAGTGTGCATGGCTTCACATTGGAGCTGTCACACACACACACACACACACCAACGGAACAAACAGACGGCCGAGTGCCACTGCCAGCTATAGCGAGGCATCAGTACGGCGGTTATAGCCGGTTAAACACGAGTTCAAATTCCCAGCAAAGTTCACTCAAACTCTACCTTCCAAATGTTGTCTTCCTGAAGTCCATGTCGGCGCGCTGCATGGTGCCGTCCTAAAGCCTCCTCCTGCTACGGATCCCCCATTCCGGATGTCCCGGTCCCAGCCCCGTGCGTCGTCCGAACATAAACACAGGTCCAGCAAAGGCATCGAACGCACAGACAGACTGTACACTAATAAACCAGACTGTACACAGACTGTACACACTAATAAACCAGAGCAACAACAACACTTGGTTTAACTCCTCAATTGGCAGCATGGAACAAAAGTAGGACTGGCCTCCAGGCTCTATCCCGACGCGTAAACAAGAGCTGAGCTGTGTGTGTGTGTGTGTGTGTGTGTGTGCGCGCGCGCACTGTGCGTGTGTCAGTGCCACTAGTATCCTATCCAATCCAGGCAGCTCGAAAAAGTGGGGTTTGTTCCTCCGACTAAAGTCAGATGTTTGCAGGATGTTCCGTAAACCAACCAACCAACCAACCCTCCCCTCTCTCTCTCCCTCCCTCATGGCTGATAACGCACCAACACAACCCCTCCCCGCGAGCCCACCACAACTCTCTCTCTCTCAATCTCTCTCTCTCTCTCTCACACACACACTCTCACACACACACACACGCTTTCAGTGTCTGTCTGTCTCTCTCTCTGTATCTCTGTATCTCTCTCTCTCTCAAGAGTCTCAACTTTCAATTATTCATGTCAAAGGGGCTTCATTGGCATGAAAAACATTATGTTTCCATTGCCAAAGGCCAAAGCAAGTAAAGTAAAGCAAGTAGCCTCGACTACCGGTATGTAATAATTAAACGTGTAGCCTAAACAGGGCGCATGCATGATTAAAGGACCACTTCACCACTTTTCAACCTACCTTTTCATGTAATCGGTCCTCAGTTGCTCACTAATGTAACGTTCATGATGAAATTTAGCTTATGGCTAACTCTGGCCCCATTTACATTGATGTGAAAACTGACATGTTGATGAATGAGCTTTGTCCCTGTCAAATAAAAAAATAAATAATAATAATAATTTTAAAATAAAAGAATAAAAAAAATTAAAAAATGCCACAATGTTTTTCTACCCGGTCTGTGTCTCACAGGAGAGGCCCTGAACTGCCCACAGCCTGTGTGGGCAGTTCAGAAACGCGTCCACCAGTGACATCATCGATGGGGGGGGGGGGGGGGGAATCGTTCTCACGATATTAAATAAATATCTAAATATAATTTCAAAAAAATATTGTTTCAAAAGAATCTGCCTATAATGATGATGTCACTGGTGGACGGGTATTTTGATTGTGTTTCAATCAAAAAAATAAAAAGTTAGATACAAACCGAAGATTTATTTTATTTTATGTATTTATTGATTTTTTTTAAGTAGGCCTTCCAACTTTCATGTAAAATTTTTTTTGTATAAGACTATACTGTGACATCTGGCACTGTAAGGTGTTTGCTGTATATTCTATTATTATGATCTAAGGCTATTTAACTGTGTTACGCCCATCATGCTACTGCTAGTGTCAAGAGATCTTGTTTAGTAAATACGTTTATGGGTCAACTTGTCACACAGGACACCACAGCCAGGCT
Source organism: Protomyctophum bolini (assembly GCF_963924005.1). Lineage (NCBI taxonomy): Eukaryota > Metazoa > Chordata > Actinopteri > Myctophiformes > Myctophidae > Protomyctophum > Protomyctophum bolini. Next base: position 2,165,400 of record NC_137872.1, read on the forward strand.
AAAACACTGACCTTTCATCACACAGGACACCACAGCCAGGCTAAAACACTGACCTTTCATCACACAGGACACCACAGCCAGGCTAAAACACTGACCTTTCATCAGGGACATGCACACAATAGACATCAAAGGGGGGCTTCAGCCCCTGCCCCTTTTACCCCGTCTGTAAAACAACTGCCCTCTCCAGACCACGAATGCGGCATTTACTGCATGGTGGAAGAAATGCAAATGCAACTCCTTTCCATGGCATGCATGCCATGCAGGCATTTTCGGGCCAAATGAAGAATTAGAAAGTAGAAAAAAAACGGCAGGTTATACAACACTTTCTTTGTTGTTTTTCTTCTTTGTAATTATTTGTTTGGTCCAAAATATTGTGTGTGTTGTTGTCATGATTTGTCACGACAAGAGTTGGCTTCGTACGACGCTTAAAAGGTCTTTAAATAAATTAAATAAAAACTGCCTATATGGGGAAAAATGCATTGCGTTTTCATTTCCTGGGCCGTTCGTTGTTCTGAAAGGGGGAGGGACTGCGCCGCTCTATAGGCTAGTATTTTAGTTCTCTTTTAACTACACTAGCACACTAAAAGCCAGTGAAACGACATTAATAATTATGTTAAAATCCATAAGAGAACGACATTTTCGTTCTCTTATGGATTTTATGTATCTGCTGAATGACAATAAAGTTATCTATCTATCCATCTAGATAGTTAATATCTCTGCTGTCTGTAAGAAACCACCTAAATTAATTTGTCAGGCAATGATGAAACATCCAGCTTCAACCAACACACAGACGTAAAGGGTATTGAATAGCACTGATTAATGAAGAAATAATAATAATAACGAGTAAGACGCGCAAACGCGGGAAGCGAACGCAGCTCGTACATATTTGGGTTTTGGACGTATAGCTGCTTTGGGGACTCCTTATGTGGTTATGGCTGAGTCATGGTGACGTAACAGCGGGACACTCACTCAGCTCCATATATGGGCACAAAAGCGGGTCAGACAGACACACACACAGAAAGACATGATCTGCTAGGTCTCATAGTAAGTGCTGACTGCATTCGCAAAAAAGATGGCTAAACAGTCAGTTTGATTGTCATTGGCTATTCTACATAGTGATGTCATTGCACAATGACATCACATCATCGTCATTATATTATACACCATTGTCATTTCCCCCCCCCCCAACAGGCTAGATATCGCTCAGCAACTCTAATGAACCATTATCAACAACCTCTTTTTGCGAACGCAATGAGCACTTACTATGAGACCTAGCAGATCATGTCTGTCTGTCTGTGTGTCTGTCCCGCTTTTGTGCCCATATATGGAGCTGAGTGATTTGTTTGTGATTGATGCAAGTGTCTGTGTCTTCCGCTGTTACGTCACCATGACTCAGCCATAACCATATAAGGAGTCCCCAAAGCAGCTATACGTCCAAAACCCAAATATGTACGAGCTGCGTTCGCTTCCCGCGTTTGCACGTCTTACTGGTATTGAAGTATTTGCGCTGATTTACGGTGGCGCCATTGTGTGAAATGTTTCACTGGACACTACACCCGACGGGAGGACCTAAGCGTTGCGGCCAAGCTGCCGTGGTAGTCGGACTCGAGCTGTTCTCCTTCGGAGGACACTCGTACAACATCAACCTGAACAGTTCTGATCAGATCGAAGTCCATATCTTCAACACGGTGTCCCTCCGCTGGAGGGAGTTGCCCCGAGTGTTAAATGGAAAACCCTCCTGGCTGGTTGGCCACACAGCTGTGCTGCTAGCAGACAGCATTGTTTACATCTGGGGAGGGTATCCTTACTGCAATGTGCTTCGTGCATTTGATGTGGACAACCATACATGGTCCAATAAGGCCAACGTTTATGGCACTGTTCCAGAGGCGAGGCAGTACCACTCAGCCTGTCTCCTGGAGAAGGTCATGTATATCTATGGAGGACTCACCCAGCTGACGGGACTCACTAATGACATCTACAAGTTGGACACCGCTACGATGGTCTGGTCTTTAATGGACGCCCGGGGCACTCCTCCACCTGCTTCACAATGTCATTCTGCCACCGTCATCGGGACGAGGATGTTTGTATTCGGAGGCTGTGCGAGAAATGAGAACTACAACAACATCACAGTGTTTGACACAAAGACCGACCGCTGGCTGAGCACTCAGAGCAGGCGTTCTGGTTCTGGACTCCATGAGCTTCTCCCAGAAGAACGTCGAGGCCATTCAGCCTTTGCCAACAATGGAGAGCTGTACATATTTGGTGGCTTGGACACCTTCAATGTGTGGAAATTCAGTCCAGAGACCTTTTCCTGGCAGCGGGTTGAGCCCAATGGGAAACACCCGTGTATGAAGTCTGCGATTTGCGTGGGAGATCGTATCTTCAACTTTGGAGGCCCTACTGACGACATGTACATCCTAGACTTAAATCCTAGCCTGAAGACGCTATGCAAGCTAGCAGTCATTCGGCGTGGTCTGGATCAGCTGGAACTCCCACATGACGTCAGGTGGGAACTGGCAGCCATGAGTACTACCGACAGGACTACCCCATTCCGCTGAGCCTGGGAGTCCACCCCATTCTGCTGAGCCTGGGAGTCCATGGTTTCTGAGGGGGGGGGGGGGGGGGGGGGGGGCTGTGGGTCAGGAGGTAGAGCAGGTCGTCCAATGATCCATGGGTCGGTGGGGATTTCATCTCACGTTTCTAGTTGTTTCAGTAAACAAAACACAAGATTTAATGCTTTTAGAGTTCAACTCAACTTTATTGGCAAAAACGTGAAACAGGTCACATAAGGTGTGTGTGATTAAAACATAATTATGTAGTTCAGTATCCAGTCATAGTCCTGTGTGGTAATATAATAGTTCAGTATCATATATATATATATATATATAAATCATAGTATCGAATAGAATCATATTACCTGACGCTCATGTTTTAGGGGTGAAAAAACCCACAGCACTCCTACATCTTTTAAAATTCTAAATGTGGAGAATGAGAATTATTTTTCATGTGGATAGATAAGTGGATAGACGGGTCTAAGGGGGGTGTGTGTGTCAGTGGGGGGGTGTGTGTGTCAGTGGGGGTGTGTGTGTGTGTCAGTGGGTGTGTGTGTGTCAGTGGGTGTGTGTGTGTGTCAGTGGGGGTGTGCCAGGCTGGTGAGTGCCCTCAGTCTAAAGGCTCATACATAGTCTGGATTTTCGGTGGTGAGGTGACCACCGAACTACAACATGACGTCACTGAGCCGCGGTGAAGAGCAAACCACCGCCACCGCTCCAGCCCTTCTCTCTGTTTTTACTCACCACCGCTCAACGTTATTTCAGCTCCGGTGACCACCACCGGAGCGGTGGTGGTCACCTCACCACCGGAAATCCAGACTATGAATGGGCCTTAAGGGGTGTGTGTGTGTGTCAGTGGGTGTGTGTCTCAGTGCGGGTGCGCCAGGCTGGTGAGTGCCCTCAGTCTCAGGGTCTCAGTGGGGGTGAGCCAGGCTGGTGAGTGCCCTCAGTCTCAGGGTCTCAGTGCGGGTGAGCCAGGCTGGTGAGTGCCCTCAGTCTAAGGGGGGTGTGTGTGTGTGTGTGTGTCTCAGTGGGGGTGAGCCAGGCTGGTGAGTGCCCTCAGTCTCAGGGGCATGGCCACGTTGGAGTCTCTGTGCCACTGAGGGGCGGTGACGCATGGGGGCGGAGTCAGGACACTCTGCGCCACACTGGGGACCTTCAGCAGAGACCAGAGCTCCTCCCCCCGGGTCACTATGGCGGAGAGGTCCTCCTCATTGGAGCACCAGGCCACGGAAGACCCGCCTCTGGTCAGCGTGCGGAGCTTGGACAGGAACAGAGACACCCTGGAAAACATGATAAATTAACTCCACTTTGAAGTATATTATGAACTAAACAGAAGAGAAACTGCTTTTCTCTCTCTCCAGGAAGCCCATGAACAGACAAAAACACGGAGAACAAACGCAGATGAATGAGGGTTTCCTAGTCCAGATTTATTGCAGAGACAAAGTACAGCTTCGTGGCCATGGGTCCTGAGACCCATGCAGCCTCACGGCTTGTGGGAGACTAACCTCCACGTATATCCACGTAAATGCCATTACGTAAATGCCATTAAGGCACTAAATGATACCATGTCTCGCTAGATTTGTTTGTTTTTCCAATGTATCTGCCACTGTGTTGTCCTGCACTTTTTTGCCATGTGAAAATAATTGTGTTAAGTGTTGTTGCTGTTGTTGTAACCGTTTGTTTTTTACTGTTTGAGACCGAAGATGAATTTCCACACGTGGACAATAAATGAAACTAACTAACTAACATACAGTTCTGGCTGTTTATAAAGAAGAAGCCCAATACACGTTTAAAAAAAAGACAGTCATTCGACACCCAGACCAAAATGGTCAAAGTTCTCTCCATATTGGGTGTGGTCAGGTCACAGGAGACCTCTCTGGTCTAGATGCTGCTAGATCAAAGTGGCCTATAGCTATTTACCATAGAGTTCAAGCTGTGAATATGGTGACTGTGCGTCTGTCCTGTTGGCTCTCTCACCCATGCATGAGGAAAGAGACCAGGGTAACACTTTTAGTTTAAAACAATTATCTAGGGCTATATTAATGAAATGTGGTTCCATCAGATTCAGATACGACAAACACATTCACAGTCACACGCACAGGAAAAACCTAAAATCGGTAGCAAAATCAGAATCATCCATAATAAATCGGCCATGAAAATGTCATATCGGTAAATCGGAAAGGTGTCTCAAAATAATACAGATTATTTTAATCGGTTTTCACCAGCAATTTTTCATCTCATTCAGAAGTCATTCAGTTTGGCTGAAAACGGAATGTGATGATCTATGATGCTACCCCTGACGGAGTGTGTTGTTTAACATACAATATGAACACACAGTTATTTTATTAACTACTCGAGGCCTATTTTATACTTCATCACACAATGTCCCGCAGAAACAGTGAAAGTAGCTGATCTACAAGCTCCCCATATGTATTTCTACCGTCGTCAAATACATTAACATTTGTATCTATAACCAGTAAGACGCGCAAACGCGGGAAGCGAACGCAGCTCGTACATATTTGGGTTTTTTTAAGATTTATTTTTAAGTTACGTTTTTAACTTAGCCATAACCATATAAGGAGTCCCCAAAGCAGCTATACGTCCAAATATGGAGTGTGTTGCATCAATCACAAACAAATCACTCAGCTCCATATATGGGCACAAAGGTGGGACACACACACACAGACACACAGACAGACATGATCTGCTAGGTCTCATAGTGCTCACAATAATGACATGCCCAAAACAGGGATAGATTATATATCCAGTATTCCACTTAAATTGCGATGATATTTTCATGTGTCGTCACCTGGGTATGAGGTCATGTGACCGCGACGCCAGCTTGGCGAGGGCGCTCATCAGAGACGTGATGACCCTGGGGGCGGGGCGCGCCTCTCCGGGGGGCGGGGCAGACGATGTGACCTCAAAGAGGACCGCCTCCAGCGCCTCGAAGCAGGAAGTGATGAGCTCCACGGAGCAGCGGGAGTCACATGACACGGACAGGTACTCCCCCAAGACGCACACCTGGGAAGAGTTCAGCTTAATTAGGCCCGAGTTCCAGTCTGCAGTTTAACACCTTTAGGCCTGAGTTCCATTCTACAGTTTAACACCTTTAGGCCTGAGTTCCATTCTACAGTTTAACACGTTTAGGCCTGAGTTCCATTCTACAGTTTAACACCTTTAGGCCTGAGTTCCATTCTACAGTTTAACACGTTTAGGCCTGAGTTCCATTCTACAGTTTAACACGTTTAGGCCTGAGTTCCATTCTACAGTTTAACACCTTTAGGCCTAAGTTCCATTCCACAGTTTAACACGTTTAGGCCTAAGTTCCATTCTACAGTTTGTTTAGGCCAAAGTTCCATTCTACAGTTTGTTTAGGCCTAAGTTCCATTCTACAGTTTGTTTAGGCCTAAGTTCCATTCTACAGTTTGTTTAGGCCTAAGTTCCATTCTACAGTTTAACACCTTTAGGCCTAAGTTCCATTCTACAGTTGAACACGTTTAGGCCTAAGTTCCATTCTACAGTTTAACACCTTTAGGCCTGAGTTCCATTCTACAGTTTAACACGTTTAGGCTTAAGTTCCATTCTACAGTTTAACACGTTTAGGCCTAAGTTCCATTCTACAGTTTAACACGTTTAGGCCTAAGTTCCATTCTACAGTTTAACACGTTTAGGCCTAAGTTCCATTCTACAGTTTAACACGTTTAGGCCTAAGTTCCATTCTACAGTTTAACACCTTTAGGCACATTTTAACGATTTTTCAAAAATAGCAGACCTACAAACTCTTGTAGATCTGCTATTTTTCAATAGTCAAAGTATGACATAATGCTTTAATTAAAACACCCAAAGGGGTTCCCGCCTTGAATGTGTTTGACCAGTAAGACGCCTGTGCACGCATCATAGCCTGGGTGACGGCAGACTGCTGGGCGAGCGCTGGCGCTTTGGCATGGGGGGGGTCAGATCAACATTCTTTTAACCCATTCTGAACGGGAACCCATTTCGGTGTTCGCATCATGTTATGCTTTAGCTATTGAAAAATAGCAGATCTACAAGCTCATAGCGCGCCACCGAGTGGCGCGCTACGATCTTGTAGGTCTGCTATTTTTGAAAAATCGAAGAGCGACTGACATTTTTAGAATCTGATCTCAGGTCAGAATGGGTTCATCAGACCCGTGTGTGTCCAGTGGAAACCTCGTATGAATCTGATCTCAGGTCAGAATGAGTGGGTTAATACATCCAAACCTCAGCACTATCTTTCTCTCTCTCACTTCCTCACACACACGCATACAAAACAAAGACAGACCCTCACACACACACACACACACACACACACACACACACACGTGCACAAAATCTCTCTTACAACGTGTGTGTAAATGTCTTCCTTGCTGTAGACATTGGCTGTGGTTCCAGCGAACTCCAGCAACTCGTGGGATTGGTCCACCACTAGAGATGGGCGGAGCTTACACAACCTGACCAGGTGGCTGCTCAACACTCTGTGTGGAGAAGAAATTGATTGATTGATTGATTTATTAAAGGGACACTTTTTGCAAAAGATTTTGTTAATGACGTTTAGAAGCTAGACTACATGTTGTCTCAGTAAGACAGCTCTCCCCCCTATCCACAAGGAGGAGCAGTGCACCAAAGAATTATGGGAATTGTAGTCCAGGAAGGTAGTGAGACCAGTGTCCATGACATCAGAGACACTGTGCTCACTGCTACAATCTAAAATATCTAAAACCACATATTAAACACATAAAGACCCCCAGGAAAGTGTTCTAAAGCTTCTAAACGTCATTAACATATATTCTTTTGCAAAAAGGGTGAAGTGTCCCTTTAACAGTTTGCAGAATTACAGTACATTTCAAGCACAAACTCAATACAAAGACTGTTAACTGTGCGTGGACGACCCAATTAAGCATTAGTTACACTCGTTTACAACAGGGTCCACCATGTTCAATTCATCAAAACATTTAGAGACGTACAAATAGACACTTCCATATGAAAGGAAGGAAGGAGGGATGATGGATGGAGAGACTTTACCAGGTGAATTGTGACTTTACCAGGTGAATTGTGACTTTACCAGGTGAACTGTGACTTTACCAGGTGAACTGTGACTTTACCAGGTGAACTGTGACTTTACCAACTGTGACTTTACCAGGTGAACTGTGACTTTACCAGGTGAACTGTGACTTTACCAGGTGAACTGTGACTTTACCAGGTGAATTGTGCAGTGCTAAAAGTTACAAGCCAAGAGAAAGACATGCAGGCCTCTACTATACAGACTACAGCAGGGTTTCTCAAATGGGGATAGGTGTACCTCTAGTGGCATAAAGAGGTACTACAGGAGAACATGGAACAAGGTACCGTCATGTTTAAAATGATACGTACCATCACATAACACACGTGAGTGTACGTGCTGCTCTGTAAAGCTTTAAAGTAAAATTCAAGTCAAAAAAAAAGACTAGCTGCTGCTGAACATAAAGACGATATGGGCGATATGCCGTTTTATTTTGAACATATTGACATAACTGGACTTTATTGACATGTCAGTAAGTACTCGTTACTAAAATGTTGTTGCCGGGAAATGGGGTAGTCAAGCTTAACCCATTTTGACCTGGGAACGATTCTATAAATGTCTTCTATACATCCTGACAGTTTTCTGAAAAAGCTTATGTTTCCATGTCAGTCGTTCTTCGATTTAAAAAAAAAATAGCAAGCTTGTAGGTCTGTTATTTTTAAATAGCTAAAGCATAACTTAATGCTAACACCAACCAGAATGGGTTAAAAACAAGTGTGAGAAACGCACTATTTAAATCTCTGAAATCAGTCGTGGCGCTTTGAGACCTAATAGCATTATCTCCACCAAGCTGGGCCGGAACTACATATTTGCATATATTATACTGCATATATCTATGACACATGACTTCATGTTTTGGGCAAGGTACTTTGAGCCGAGTAGTACCACTGACTTCCATCACAAAGTCAAAATTAAAACGCTCCAAAAGATGTAAAGATGTATGCAATAATAATGTGAAAAAAGAAGCCGCAAGACGACGTACAAAAAGACAAATACACGCACACAGGGTTTAGGGTAAAAAACAAACAATGGAACATGGATCTCTCCTGTGCCTTCTGCTTGCTGGAGTTAACAAAGCTGTGTGTGTGTGTGTGTGTGTGTGTGTGTGTGTGTGTGTGTGTGTGTGTGTGTGTGTGTGTGCGTGAGAGAGAGTGTGTGTGTGTGTGTGTGTGGTTACCTGTGTATCTCCTTGAAGTATTTAGGAATATTAAGGAGAAGACTGCTTCTCTCCAGGATAACCAAGACCAACTGGGCTGACAACTTCTCATCAGCTACCTGGAGCACGCACACACAAGCACGCACGCACACACGCACACACACAAGCACGCACGCACGCACGCACGCACGCACGCACGCACGCACGCACGCACGCACGCACGCACGCACATACACACATGGCATATCCACCCAAAAAAAGCATTCACAATGATCTGTCATCATATCGTCCATGGTGGAAAGGTGGAAACCTCGTATGTTATACTTTTCAGAAAATTCTCAGAAATAGAGAAAATAAGATCTACAAGCCCATGTTGTGAGCTTATCGATTATCGGTTATTCTCACAACTTTTTGCTAGACACACACACGATACGAGATTTCTGCCTGACCTCAAACGACAACCAAATAGGGTTTTTTTATTAACCCATTTAGATCGGAGGACGATTCTACAAATGCCTTCTAAATCCTGACAGTTTTCTGAAAAACCCCATGTTTCTGTGTCAGTGGTTCTCAAACATTTTCATGTCAAGGACCCCAAGAATTATATGTAATTGGCCGCCGACCCCCATCTGAAAATATGTAGTCCCAGGGACACCCCCAGAAGCAAAGATTTGAGTGAAAACACGTTCACTCTGAAAGAATATATATTCAAAGATTTGCGCCACATTTTCACGATTTTTCAACAAAAAAAAAAATAGCAGACCTACAAGCTCGTAGCGCGGCACTCGGTGCCGCGCTATGAGCTTGTAGTTCTGCTATTTTTCAATAGCTAAAGCATGATTACATAATGCTTTAAAACACCAAAAGGGCTGTGGGTGCTGGCGGCGTGTTTCCTCCTCCACGTCATCAGTGCCCATACCCGAAGGCGGGGTTGGCGAAAGGGCCTTTCTGTGTGGAGTTTGCATGTTCTCCCCGTGTCCCCTATAGGGTAGGTACCCTCACAAAAACATGCAGTAATCCTGGTCACTAAACTGCCTCCCCCTGGCCAGCCGGGGCGTCTGATGGAGGGGAAAGGAACTGGTTGGAATAACGTGTTCCTTCCACTGCGCTACGTCCAACCAGGGAAACTCCCCTGTCAGGTGTAAAAGGAGCAACTTGGACACTCAAGCATGAAGGAAGCATGAGTTCAAGTCCGTTGCTCTCCCCCAGGTTGGTGGAGGGTGTGTAGAGCCCAGGATCACATTAGATGATTGACACAGGGGTGAAAAATGGGTTACAAAATCGTGGGATAAAAAATATATATAAAAAAAAAAAAAACACCAAAAGGGGTTCTCTCCCGCCACCCAAAAATAGGTTAAAACCGTGTGTTTGTTTGTGGTTACCGTGACAACGCTGTTGAAGTAGACGTGCAGGAGCACGGGGGTGGTCTGAGCGCATTGGACGACCCTGGGCCAATCAGCGGCCTCAGCCAGCAGCTGGTGGAGCTGGCTCAGCCGGTCGATGGTGTCGCCTTTTGATGATGAAAACACAAAGAAGAAAAGGATTCAACGACCAATAGTAATAATAATATAATAATAAAGTTGTCAATTTACAATTTACAATTTAGGCATTTAGCAGACGCTCTTAATCCAGAGCGATTTACATTAAGCAAGAACAAAAGCATGGGAATACATCACATAAAAACATTCATCATGAAACATGCGTAAGCTAAGAAAGTAACAGTGGAATATCTATATAATGAAACTTATACGTATAAACTATACATATATACTACTATGCTATACATATGTACTATGGCGTGCTATGACTATAGATCGACTATAGACTATAGACTGGTGTTCTACACCAGTGTTGTTTTTGTCGACTAAAACTAAAGACGAAAAATGTTCGTCGACTACCTTTTTTCACTGACAAAATCTAAATGAAAACTAAGCTACGATGACTAAAACTAAGACTAAATATACTGACAATTTCGTCGATAAATAAAAACTAGACTAAAATGTTAGGAAGGGACTAGTGGACAAGAGATCCAGTACAAGTCATTTTACACTTGGTTGCATGCTGAAAATAGCTGATCTACAAGCTCACAACGTGTTGCAATGCGACGCGTTGTGAGCTTGTAGATCGGCTATTTTCAGCAAGCACTCATTACGACGGCATCAAGACCCGCCAAAATCAACTAAATCAACTGTAGATTTAGTCAACTAAAATCTTATGACATTTATTCGACTAAAACTAGACTAACACTAAAACATTCCAGGTGACTAAAATGTGACTAAAACTATTCAAGAGACTATGACTAAAACTAAAATAGAAATGTGCTGCCAAAAACAACACTGGTTCTAGAACACTCTCTCAAGTGAGGCCCTCGAGAGAGTTCCAGGGGGTCCCCAGCTGAATGATAATTAGGAACCAAATGGACCCTTATGGGTCTGTAACTCTGAGAGTGTACCAATGGAACCGGAACGTTTCCATTTCTACACTTAGGCTTAAATTAACATTGATTTTAAAATATATATACGTTGGGGGTCCCAGAGATAGAAATGCCATTCAATGGGGGGTCCGTAACCTAATTCAGGTCAAAGTATCAATACCTTCAATACTGTATGTGGCAATACAGGAATTAAAAAGTACTAAAGTACTTAAAAGTACCAAAAGTAGAAAAGTACTTGAATGTCCCATTTCATTTCAAATTTTCACAATGTATTAAAAACAATCTTTAGAAAATAGCAGAGCTACAATGACGGTCACAATGCGCAACACATTGTGAGCTTTAGATGGTCTTATTTTCTTCTGAAATGTATAGGGCTGAAGTGGTTAAATGTATAGGGCTGAAGTGGTTAAATGTATAGGGCTGAAGTGGTTAAATGTATAGGGCTGAAGTGGTTAAATGTATAGGGCTGAAGTGGTTAAATGTATAGGGCTGAAGTGGTTAAATGTATAGGGCTGAAGTGGTTAAATGTATAGGGCTGAAGTGGTTAAATGTATAGGGCTGAAGTGGTTAAATGTATAGGGCTGAAGTGGTTAAATGTATAGGGCTGAAGTGGTTAAATGTATAGGGCTGAAGTGGTTAAATGTATAGGGCTGAAGTGGTTAAATGTATAGGGCTGAAGTGGTTAAATGTATAGGGCTGAAGTGGTTAAGGAAGTGGTCGCTCCTGAGTCCTGTCAATTTACAATTTAGGCATTTAGCAGACGCTCTTAATCCAGAGCGACTTACATTAAAGGAGAATTCCATACTAAAAGGCTTTCTTACCTTTCTTTGTAGTTGTTATGTCCCAACCAAAGAGGTCCAGGTGTTATTTTGTGCAAAAGCTCCTTATTGGCTATTTCCCCTACCATAAGCCCTAAATTAATTGCATTGAATTGGATGAATGGGGTGTTGTGCTAATTCGCTTATTTCCATCGCTCAAAATTATAATTTATTTGAATATATCCTCTCTTCATAATGTAAATAATATCCCAAGCGGCAACACTTTACTACTTCTACTACTAGAGCTTCTCTCATTGGTTGAACAAAGAACTTCTCTCATTGGTTGAACAAAGAGCTTCTCTCATTGGTTGAACAAAGTACCTGAGCCAGCCTCTCCGCGCAGCAGAAACTGGAACATCCCTCGGTGGGAGGGGCTTCGGAACGCCTCCAATGACAACAGGCCACGCCCCCCGGGGTCAGAGATGGGGAAATATGTTGACCTGTAATACATAATATGTACAGTATGACCTGTAATACATGTGTGCTACATAATATATATTAGGGATGCACCGAAAGGGAAATTATCGGCCGAAACCGAATACCGAATATAGGAAACAGTTGGCCGAAAACCGAATACCGCATATCCGAATATGATTAATATTATACATCTTTTTTCCTACCATTGATGTCATGGCCGTACCTTAAAGCTACCTGGTTTATGGCAAAATAAATGGTTATGGCCAAACTTAACTTAAAGAATAATCACTATTATGGGTCCAGAAAACATTTATTCAGCTCTTTTGAATGCATTAATTGCATACACTATTCAGTGATATATTTTCTGCCTATATTTGGGCCGAAACCGAATAGGCAGGAAATGCATTTTTAGCCATTTTCTGCGGCCGAATATTCGGTGCATCACTAATATATATATATACAGTATGACCTGTAATACATGCGTACATGTGTGGTACATAATATACAGCAGGGGTTGAGCAACTTTGACGAGGGCCACTATATTTCCACACTCACTCCAGAGGGGCCACATTGCTGTTGTAGCAAAAAAAAAAATAGCAGATCTACAAGCTCAAAACGCGTCGCAGCTTGTAGATCTGATCTGCTATTTTTTTATATATTCGAATTTAAATCTTTTTTGCATTTTTTTTTAAATTGGAATCCTGAACATTAACATTTTTATGTAATTTCAAATGCCTTTAACCCATTCTGAACGGGAACCCGTTTTGGTGTTGGCATTATGTTATGCTTTAGCTATTGAAAAACAGCAGATCTACAAGCTCGTAGCGCGCCACCGAGTGGCGCGCTACGAGCTTGTAGGGCTGCTATTTTTGAAAGATCGAAGAACGACTGACATTTTTAGAATCTGATCTCAGGTCAGAATGGGTTCATCAGACCCAGTGTGTGTCCAGTGGAAACCTCGTATGAATCTGATCTCAGGTCAGAATGGGTTAATCAGACCAGTGTGTGTCCAGTGGAAACCTCGTATGAATCTGATCTCAGGTCAGAATGGGTTAATTAGGCTATACTTGCGTTGAGCAATGAGCTACTAATTTAGACTGAAGTAATTCCAGCAGGTCATGTTTGCATGGTGTGGAATTGTAAACAGCTGAAACCAATAACTATATCAGTATTCTGACATTAACTTGAGGGCCACATTAAAGGAGAATTCCATACTAAAAGGCTTTCTTACCTTTCTTTGTAGTCGTTACGTCCCCGCCAAAGAGGTCCAGGTGTTATTTTGTGCAAAAGCTCCTTATTGGCTATTTCCCCTACCATAAGCCCTAAATGAATTGCATTGGATTGAATGGGATGTATGGGGTGTTGTGCTAATTCACTTATTTCCATCGCTCAAAATTATAATTATTTTGTATATATCCTCTCTTCATAATGTAAATAATAACCCAAGCGGCACACTTTACTACTTCTTTCGATGGAAATAAGCAAACTAGCATAACACCCCATAGCCCCCATTCAATTCCCATTCAATTCAATGCAATTCATTGAGGGCTTATGGTAGGGAAAATAGGCAATACGTTTTTGCACAAAAAAACACCTGGACCTCTTTGGTGGGGACGTAACAACTACAAAGAAAGGTAAGAAAGCATTCTAGCATGGAATTCTCCTTTAAGTGAAGGTTGTATGATATAGTGCAGTGGGTTCCCAACACATACTGTACACGGGTTGGGGTTATTTATTTTTTAAACATTATGTTTGTGTGTTCTAACACACCTTTGCAGGCCAATAGATTTCACCACTTTTAACCCATTCTAAGTATTATGTTATACTTTAGCTATTGAAAAATAGCTTGTAGAAGGTCTGCTATTTTTGAAAAATCATGAAAATGTGGCGCAAATCTTTGAATATATATATATTCTTTCAGAGCGAACGTTTTTAACTCAAATCTTTGCTTCTGGGAGAGGGGTCCCTGGAATAACATATGTTCAGATGGGTGTCCGCGGCCAAACATATAATTCTAGGGGTCTTCGACATTAAATAGTTTGAGAACCACTGACATAGAAACATAGGCTTTTCAGAAAACAGATTTAGAAGACATTTGTATAATCGAACTTAGGTAAGGTACTATGTTTACCCAGGGTAACTGGACTAAGCTCAATAACTTGTTTACAGCCAGGCCCTGTATTTCATGGTAGAGGTTCAATGCCTTGCTCAAGGGCACTTCAGCTGCTGTGGTCATTTTAACGTGCCGGTCCGGGGATGCGAACTATAGCGACCTTCCGATATCAAGACCGCTCCGCAAACCGTTCGGCCACCGCTGCCACTGATCTAAATGGGTTAAACCATATTATGCATTATACATCAAAGAGCTCACTGTGTGTGTGTGTGTGCGCGTGTGTGTGTGTGTGTGTGTGTGTGTGTGTGTGTGTGTGTGTGCGTGTACCTGAGCTGAAGCATCAGCGCGGCAGTGAGACAGGGCAGGTCCAATAGAGAGTGCAGCAGCTCCACTGCAGTACCAGCAGTCACCAGAGAGGGCAGCAGATCCACAAAGTCGTCCACCACCGCCGGACTGTCCCACGCTAGAAACTAGAGAGAGAGAGAGATAGATCAGAAACAAAGAGAGAACAAACGCGTGTGTGTGTGTGTGTGTGTGTGTGTGTGTGTGTGTGTGTATTGATGTCTGTATGTCTATATGTATGTAAACTGAGAAGGGGAGCAATGTGTGCGACTGTGGCTCAGGAGGTAGAGCAGGTCGTCCAATGATCCATATGGGTCGGCGGTTCGAATCCCGGCTCCTCCTCCTCCTCCTGTCTACATGTCGAAGTGTCCTTGTGGGCAAAGACACTGAACCCCACATTGCTCCCGATGTGCTGGTTGGTGCCTTGCATCATGGCTTCCGCCGCAATCGGTGTGTGAATGTGTGTGTGAATGAATGGGTGAATGTAATGCACAATCTATATGTAAAGCGCCTTGGATAAAGGCGCTATATAAAATAAATGCACCTTCTAAAACGGGTAGTCCCAATACTTGATTCTGATTGGCTGGTTACCGTCACGTGAGCGGTGTAAATTCCACCGATAACCCACTCCTTCAATCACTTGAAGGGCTACTCGCCGAGCAAAACAAGGAAGTGATGTGGCTGCTCGCTCTGGTGGCGCAAAGCGTAGCTAGCTACTTTTGTGAATTCGTTTTATCAGGTTAATATTACTATAATGTTTGTAACCGTTTTAGAAAAGCAATAAGCCACTCGAGGCCCCAGCTTACCGGGTATTTTACACTGGCTGGGAGGTAGAAGACCCTCGGCTGCGCATCGGGTCTGCCTACGCCCCCAGCCAGTGTAAAATACCCGGTAACCTGAGACCTCTCGTGGCTTATTGCTTAAATGTACCATGTGCGTGTGTGTGTGTGTGTGTATAGATGTCTGTATGTCTGTAAACTGAGAAGAGGAGCATCTGTGCGGGCTTGCGTGCAGCTGTGTGCGTGTGGCTGTGTGCGTGTGGCTGTGTGCGTGCATGCGTGCAGCTGTGTGCGTGTGGCTGTGTGCGTGTGGCTGTGTGTGTGTGGCTGTGTGCGTGCGTGCGTGCATGTGGCTGTGTGTGTGTGGCTGTGTGCGTACGTGTGGCTGTGTGCGTGTGGCTGTGTGCGTGCGTGCGTGCGTGCGTGTGGCTGTGTACGTGCGTGTGGCTGTGTGCGTGTGGCTGTGTGCGTGTGGCTGTGTGCGTGTGGCTGTGTGCGTGTGGCTGTGTGCGTGTGGCTGTGTGTGCGTGTGGCTGTGTGCGTGTGGCTGTGTGCGTGTGGCTGTGTGCGTGTGGCTGTGTGCGTGTGGCTGTGTGTGCGTGTGGCTGTGTGTGCGTGTGGCTGTGTGCGTGTGGCTGTGTGCGTGTGGCTGTGTGCGTGTGGCTGTGTGCGTGCGTGTGGCTGTGTGCGTGTGGCTGTGTGCGTGTGCTTACCTTGAGCAGGTTGGGGAAGGAGCGGGTGTACTGGGGCAGGCGGAGCTGCAGGTTGGGGAGGTTCTGTCTGAGGAAACGCAGCAGCTCGTGGGCCAAGAGGGGGTCGTTGAACAGCTCGGAGGGGAAGCGACCCAACACCAGCCTCCACACACACTCACAGTCCACCGCCGCCATCTCCCCTGTACGCACACGCACACACACGCACGCACACGCACACGCACACACACACACGCACACACACACACACACACACACACACACACACACACACACACACAGTGAGCCTGTTGTTGGAATGGAACGGGCAGAAGCGATACTGCATGGGCGCGCACGTGACACGCACACAGGTGGAAGAAGTACTCGATTGTTTTACTTAAAGGTAGAGTCAGTGATTTCACTTAATTCAAATATCACTTATTGTTTTGTTTTGTTGTGATAATCCTCTCTACTATAGAGTGTGCTGACCATATAAGGAGTTCCTCCCTGTCCCCAGTTAACCCCTGGGGGGGGTCAAAAAAACCTTAGGTTTCGTTTTTGACTCTCTATCCTGATTGGATGAAAGCTTGTGTCCCAAGGCAAAAACGAAACCTAAGGGTTTTTGACTGAAATCACTGACACCCCCTTTAAATAAAAGTACCAATAGTGCAATTTTTATAAAAAAAAAATACGGAATTTTAAAATGTACTTAAAGTCCTAAAGTATTCACATTGCAGAATGTCTCACAAATGGCCCAAAATGTATAGGGTTGAAGTACTGAGTCACTTTCCACCCCTGCACGTCAATACACACACACACACACACACACACACACACACACACACACACACACACACACACACTCGCATATGACTGTCCTATCTGGCAAGTGCAATATAGACTATGGGCAAACGCAATATGATATAGTATATAATGCAATAGCATAATGGGCAAGTGCAATAGTATATAATATACCAGTAAGACGCGCAAACGCGGGAAGCGCGAACGCAGCTCGTACATATTTGGGTTTTGGACGTATAGCTGCTTTGGGGACTCCTTATATGGTTATGGCTGAGTCATGGTGACACAAATCACTCAGCTCCATATATGGGCACAAAAGCGGGACAGACAGACAGACACACAGACAGACAGACATGATCTGCTAGGTCTCATTGCGAACGCAGTGAGCACTTACTATGAGACCTAGCAGATCATGTCTGTCTGTCTGTCTGTCTGTCTGTGTGTGTGTGTGTGTCCGTCTGTCCCGCTATCCAAATATGGAGTGTGTTGCATCAGCAATCACTCAGCTCCATATATGGGCACAAAAGGGGCCAGGTCCACTCAGCTCCATATATGGGCACAAAAGGTGCCAGTGATTTGTTTGTTGTGGACCTGGCCCCTTTTGTGCCCATATATGGAGCTGAGTGCGTTCGCTTCCCACGTTCGCGTGTCTTACTCGTAGTAAGTGCTCACTGCGTTCGCAATAATATATTCCCCCATGGTCCCCTCCTACTGTTGACTGTTGATGAATTTACACATGAATTTTATGATTGTGTAGTCCCCTTATCATTTTAACAGTGCATTAGAATATTTAATATTTATATGACTTGACTTGACTGGACTATGACGGACTAACAGTTTTATGCCATGAACTTTTAGCCCCTTCAGTGTTTTTTGTGTTTTTCGTTGTCTTTGCGTCCTCTCTTGATACTGTTATATGTTGTGCTGCACTAACTAAACAGAATTTCGTTGTATGTCTCATACAGTGACAATAAAGATCTTATCTTACACGCACACGCATGCACACGCACACACACACACACACACACACACACACGCACCGTGGTTGAGGTAGAACTGGGCGATGGGGAGCAGAACCCGGGCGAAGGAGGGCTCGGCGTGGAGACGACCGTACAGGGCCTTCACACACGGGAACGCTCTGTACACCAACGATACGTCCTCTACGCACACACTGTCCAGGACACACAGCGCCTCCACCAGGCACTGCACGCACGCACACACACACACACACACACACACACACACACACACACACACACACACACACACACACACACACACACACACACACACACACACACACACACACACACACACACACACACACACACACACACACACACACACACACACACACACACACACACACACACACACACACACACACACACACACACACACACACACACACACACACACACACACACACACACACACACACACACACACACACACACACACACACACACACACACACACACACACACACACACACACAGGAAGGAGAGGTCAACACACAGTCCAGAACACACAGCGCTTCCACCAGGCACTGGCGAACACACACACACACACACACACACACACACACAGGAAGGAGATAATAATAATAATAATAATAATAAAACTTTATTTGTATAGCACCTTTCATGACATTAAATGCAGCTCAAAGTGCTATACAGAAAAATGGAGAATAAAAGAAAAGCAAGGCAACAACATTAAGAACAAGCAGTAATGCAATACAGTGAGGACATGAATAACAAAAATAAAAAATAAATTAAAAGCAATGTTGTAGAAGTGGGTCTTGAGCTGAGCTTTAAAAATGTCTACAGAGGCTGCCTGTCGAAGGTACAGTGGGAGCTTGTTCCATGCCGACGGCCCGTAGAAGCAAAAAGCTGTTTCCCCGTATTTTTTAGTTGCCATTTTTTTTGGCAAAGCGAGCAGGCCAGCAGTGGAAGACCTTAGGGGGCGGTTTGGGACATATTTAGGCAGGCAGTCATGTAGGTAGGAAGGTGCGAGACCATTGAGAGCTTTATAGACAAGTAAAATAATTTTAAAATCAATCCTAAAAACAACCGGAAGCCAGTGCAGTGATGCCAAAACTGGAGTAATATGTTCTCTCATCTTAGTTCTAGCTAAAACTCTGGCTGCTGCATTTTGGACAGATAGGGGCGCAGACGTTGGTCCGACATGCGTGGCGGGTTAAGACTCACCCGTGATGTGGTGATGGTGTGTTAAAAAGACTGAGCTACGTTCACACAGTAGCAGCCATTCAGCCACCGTGGTTTTAACCCATTCTGACCCGAGATCAGATTCTAAAAATGTCTTATATACATCCTGACAGTTCTCTGAAAAAGCCTATGTTTCTATGTCAGTCATTCTTAGATTATTGCTTTTAAAAAAATAGCAGACCTACAAGCTCATAGCGTGCCACTCGGTGGCGCGCTACGAGCTTGTAGATCTGCTATACCAAAAGGGGTTCCCGCCCCAAAATAGGTTAAGTACCTTCTGGGGGCTAATCCTGAGCCCAGCGGGCCAAAAACACGCTGCTAGTGTTATAGTGTGAACATTCATTTTACGCCCATAAGCCTATAAAACCTCACGTAGCCCGGTGCCAAATACAGCGTGAAAGCACCTAATCACTTCAGTGTCCCTTGAAATGTCCACATTTCAGTCACTTGGAATGTTTTATTATAGATTATAGAAACAAAACTAAAAAAGATAAAATACAAATACAGATGGTTTAAGAACAATATACACTATTGGGACAAGAGACTCAACAACAGTAACACCAGAGATTCTCCTGTGCAGGTGAGAGTACGGGGCAGGTGTCGTGGAAATTAAGAGATGAACATTTAATAATACTCTAAGTTACAGTCTGAGATTATCTCTATCTGTCACACACCCCTGTGGTGGTAGTTTGGTCCTGTTTGTTTTACGACGTTACTGTCCCATTTGTTGAATGTCTTGAGGCTATGTTGGCTGGTTTGGTTATGGTGGGACTGAGCTATAAAAGCTGTCGCCTTTTTGTTTATCTTGTGTTGCCTCATTATATTCATTATTATGAATTGTCTTTTGAGCATGTGTCCCACAGACTGCCTTTACACAGTCCAGCCAGGGGATTTGTCCACTTAGTTCATAATATAATAATAATAACAATAATAAGTTAATTATTAACCCATTCTGACCGGGCACCCATTTTGGTGTTGGCATCATGTTATGCTTTAGCTATTGAAAAATAGCAGATCTACAAGCTCATATCGCGCCACCGAGTGGCGCGATACGAGCTTGTAGGTCTGCTATTTTTGAAAAATTCGAAGAACGACTGACATTTTTAGAATCTGATCTCAGGTCAGAATGGGTTAATCAAACCAGTGTGTGTCCTAGTGGAAACCTCGTATGAATCTGATCTCAGGTCAGAATGGGTTAATTAATTGCAATTCCAAAAACACTTACATTCATGCAGTCAGTCTGTCAGATATTTCACTCACCGCTTTCTGCAGATCTGTATCCGTTCTCTTGATTGCCTCTGAGGAAAAAAAAGAGAAGGGGTGCCACATTAACCCATTCTGACCTGAGATCAGATTCATACGAGGTTTCCCACGGGACACACACTGGTCTGATTAACCCATTCTGACCTGAGATCAGATTAAAAAAAATGTCAGTCGTTCTTCGATTTTTCAAAAATAGCAGACCTACAAGCTCATAGCGCGCCACTCGGTGGCGCGCTATGAGCTTGTAGATCTGCTATTTTTCAATAGCTAAAGCATAACATGATGCTAACACCAAAACGGGTTCCCAGTCAGAATGGGTTAAGTCTGATTTAGAATTGATCATAGATTATGATTATGATGGAGGCATTTATTTGCACATCAGATTCACGATTCATTTAGATGAGCTCCAATTAAAATTATTTGGACGAATGCCGTTTATCCACGTGATGAAGAGTGTTTCTGACATGCACAAACAAATCCACAGTTTGATCTGAAAAGTGTAATTGCAAAAATGTACACAATTAAATGCATGGGCAAAAGGCGAGCCCAGGATGAACTGAAAAACACATACTATACTATGACTATCATTAAAATGTTATCGTCTTCTTTTTTTTCATGTCCAATGTATTCGTATTTAGTTCATAAAGTTAACATGACTATAACTAAAGGCATTTGAAATAAAACAATATATATATACTTTTCAGGTTTCCAATTCAAAAATAGCAAAAAACTATTCAGGATTTCAATACAAATAATAGCAAAAATAGCCGATCTACAAGCTCAAAACGCTTGTAGATCGGCTATTTTTGCTACGACAGTAATATGCAATGTGGCCCCTCTGGAGTGAGTGTGGAAATATACTAGTGGCCCTCTCCATCGTCAAAGTTGTCCATCCCTGATCTAAGCATTTCTAAATGTAAATAGAAGTGCATTGCTCACTGCGGTCACTGTGTTCAATGACTCTGTTCAGTACTGGAAGGCCTTTTCTAAATGTAAATAGAAGTGCATTGCTCACTGCGGTCACTGTGTTCAATGACTCTGTTCAATACTGGAAGGCCTTTTCTAAATGTAAATAGAAGTGCATTGCTCACTGACTGCGGTCACTGTGTTCAATGACTCTGTTCAATACTGGAAGGCCTTTTCTAAATGTAAATAGAAGTGCATTGCTCACTGACTGCGGTCACTGTGTTCAATGACTCTGTTCAGTACTGGAAGGCCTTTTCTAAATGTAAATAGAAGTGCATTGCTCACTGCGGTCACTCTGTTCAATGATGCGCTGGCAGTACTGGAAGGCCTTTTCTCGGAGACGCTCCTTAGGAGGAAGCAGGCGACTGGAAGAGGACGTGGCCGAAACCATGGAGACCACCGAGCCATCGATCTCTGAGCGGTCATCTGTCAATTAAACAGATGTTAAACCCATTTAGACCTGAAGACGATTCAACAAATGCCTTCTAAATGTTGACAGTTTTCGGAAAAACCCTATTATATGTTCCTATGTCACTCAAACTATTTCATGTCAAGGACCCCCAGAATTATATGCAATTGGCCACCGAGCCCCATCTGAAAATATGTTGTTCCAGGGACCCCCCCATCTGAAAATATGTTGTTCCAGGGACCCCCCCCCATCTGAAAATATGTTGTTCCAGGGACCCCCCCCATCTGAAAATATGTCGTTCCAGGGACCCCCATCTGAAAATATGTCGTTCCAGGGACCCCCTATCTGAAAATATGTTGTTCCAGGGACCCCCCATCTGAAAATATGTCGTTCCAGGGACCCCCTATCTGAAAATATGTCGTTCCAGGGACCCCCCATCTGAAAATATGTTGTTCCAGGGACCCCCATCTGAAAATATGTCGTTCCAGGGACCCCCCATCTGAAAATATGTTGTTCCAGGGACCCCCATCTGAAAATATGTTGTTCCAGGGACCCCCATCTGAAAATATGTCGTTCCAGGGACCCCCCATCTGAAAATATGTTGTTCCAGGGACCCCCATCTGAAAATATGTCGTTCCAGGGACCCCCCATCTGAAAATATGTTGTTCCAGGGACCCCCATCTGAAAATATGTTGTTCCAGGGACCCCCCCATCTGAAAATATGTCGTTCCAGGGACCCCCCATCTGAAAATATGTCGTTCCAGGGACCCCCCATCTGAAAATATGTCGTTCCAGGGACCCCCCCATCTGAAAATATGTTGTTCCAGGGACCCCCCCATCTGAAAATATGTCGTTCCAGGGACCCGCCCAGAAGCAAAGATGAGAGTTAAAAACGTTCGCTCCGACAGAATATGAATTCAAAGATTTGTGCCACATTTTCACGATAAAAATAAATAAATAGCAGACCTACAAAGCTATGAGCTTGTAGATCTGCTATTTTTCGACCGCTAAAGTGTAACATAATGCTTAAAACACCAACAGGGGGTTCCCGTAAAGAATGGGTTAAGAGACTAAACTTATTTAAAAGGATGTCAGTTTGTACCTAGAAAAGAAGAATCACATAATATCCTATTATGGTCCCATCACATCATCATCACAGGTGCATTACTAATATTCACTATTACATAATTATTAGGAATAGTTATTACACCGCCTTAGATAAATAAAAGAAAAACACAACATTAGATGAATTCAGAAGTCTATAAGATTTAGACTGCTTTCTGCCAGAATCACAATCAAATGCATTGTCACATACAATTTACAATTTACAATTTAGGCATTTAGCAGACGCTCTTAATCCAGAGCGACTTACATTAAGCAAGAACAAAAGCATGGGAATACATCACATAAAGACATTTATCATGAAACATGCGTAGCTAAGAAAGTAACAGTGGAATATCTATAATGAAACTATACATATAAGCTATACATCTATACTACTATGCTACACATATGTACTATGACGTGCTATGACTACTAGAATTGCTATCTAAGGGGGTGGGGTAAGTGGTAACCACATCACTGGTTTACAGGTGAAATTCAGGCTCCATATTATTATTATTTTTTTGTTTTCCAGAAAAGGGAGAAGAAGAAAAAGGAGGGAATAAGTGAGCAGCAGGGTGAGAAAAATCAAACATTAAATAATAAGCATGACAAACTGATCTGGTAAAACGGTTAATTAACCAATCCCAGTTTCATTTGAACTCCACGAATGACTGGAGTCTGAGCGATGCCAGAGGTTTGGCTCCCCTGGCCACTTCCTGTACGTTTTGACCATTGACAGATGTTTTGCATTAATCCGGTGGTTCCCAAAGTGGGGGTCCGGGGACCCCTATAGGGGTCCTTGAGAGAGTTCCAGGGGGTCCCCAGCCAAATGATAATTATGAATCCAAATGGACCCGTTGTTAGGCAGTGTCATTAGTTGTTGCTATACATGTAGCAACATCATTATCTTTTACATTTTTGAATCAGAATTTGTAGGATTTCAGAAACCTTAGGTTAGGTTTTAGAAGGTGTTTTTTGGAATCTGCCTCAGGTCTAAATGACTTTTTTTTTTTTTTTAAAGGTAATTTTGTTTTAAAGTAAAGCTGAATCTTTAAATCAACTTGAAAATAATAAAAATATATAAAAATAAAAACTAAGCTAGCTTAGTTTTTATTTGAGAACATTGAACTTGACATTTTAGTTTTAGTCATAGTCTCTTGAAGATTTTAGTCACCTGGAATGTCTTAGTCGACTAAATGTCATGACAGTTTTTACACCGATCACCGAACTACAAGCTCACAATAGCAATAGCAGATTTACAAGCTCACAAAGCGTAGCAGCGCGACACGTTGTGAGCTTGTAAATCTGCTATTTTCAGCATGCAACCAAATAATAAAATATACTTATACTGGATCTCTCGTCCCCTTCCTAAACATGTTTGTCTCGTTTCCATCTGTTGTCGAAATTGTCAATACATTTAGCTATAGTTTTAGTCATAATAGCTTTAGTTTTCATTCAGTTTCCATTTAGTTTTCGTCAGTGAAAAAAAGGTAGTCGAACATTTTTCGTCTTAGTTTTAGTCGACAAAAACAATACTGGATGTGGTGAAGAAAAAAGCCCACCCACTGAACATGGCAGAAGATCTGATCAGAGGTATTGTGGCTCATTATTAGTCACTCTCACCACAGCGGTTCAGCTTCATGTAGTCAGCCAAAGATTTGAGGGAAGACAAAAGGGCCGAGAAACCAGTGACAGTGCAGTAAAGGGTTAAGAGCCGTGGGTTAGGATTAAGCATAATTATTATTATTATTATGAGTGGAGAGTAATCAGAGTATAGGGCTGGGCAATATGCTGAATTCTCCAATATGAGAGATCATTTTTATCATTATGATGATCGAAGAAGGGTCTTCTACACTCTAAACATTCTGCTCTTTAATGAAACATTGAATGCTATCGGGACTTCAGATAAACAGAAAAACGAATTAACTCACTAAAGTAATCTCCTCTCTCTCTCTCTCTCGCTCTCTCTCTCTCTCTGTGTTGCTCAACTTGCTTTCCTGTCAACTTGTGTTATTCACAAATTCAATTTCGCCAAATAAAAGGCCTATGCTTTACTGTATACCAGTAAGACGCGCAAACGCGGGAAGCGAACGCAGCTGAGACCCTGCAGATCATGTCTGTCTGTCTGTCTGTGTGTCTGTCCCGCTGTTACTGTATATGTGGACCTGGCCCCTTTTGTGCCCATATATGGAGCTGAGTGATTGCTGATGCAACACACTCCATATTTGGATAGCGGGACAGACAGACAGACAGACAGACAGACACACAGACACACAGACAGACATGATCTGCTAGGTCTCATAGTAAGTGCTCACTGCGTTCGCAAAAAATATGTCTACTTATTACCACTTAATAATATCGACGTCTGGCCCCATAAATAGTGATACAGTAATATCGCCCAGCTCTAAGTCATGGTTCGGTGAGTTGACCACCACTTCCACACCAACCAAGCCAATCAGAAGCGGTCAGAAGTTATACATGTCATGCGGTTTGCCAGGCTTGGACTAGCTGGACATGTCTTACCATTGGAGAGGGAGTGGGACAGACAGGGACATGTCTTACCATTGGAGAGGGAGTGGGACAGGGACAGGTTGGCTGCTGCTGATGAAAGATGAAACATGTCTGATTTACAGCCTGCAACATTTGCAAGTTCTTTGCGACATTGAGTGTAACTAATAAATAATGTCCATATTCCATAAAAGGCCCGAATGCTCGTGACTTGTGCCCTGGAACCGTCTGCCCGCTCCTTCAGAGGCCTGAAAAGCCATCTCTTCTCCCTGGCTCTCAATGATTTGTGACCTAATTAACCTGTCCCAATACTTGTGTTGCTTCGATGTTGTTTTACTACAGTATGCTATTTGTGTTGATTGTATATGCTTGTTTTATGATGTTGATTGTATGCTTGTTTTATGATGTTGATGCTTGTTTTGTGATCGTGTACAGCACTTTGGTTGACCTTCTGGTCTCTGTAAATGTGCTCTGGTTTGAGTTGTCTTTTAGAGGTTGGCTGATAAATGCATGTGTGTGTGTTCACTTTCTGACCTAATTAACCTGTCCTAATACTTGTGTTGCTTCGATGTTGTTTTACTATGCTATTTGTGTTGATTGTATATGCTTGTCTTCCCCGGTTGTTTTCACAGGGAGTGCCAGAGAGGTCACGGTCAAGGTCAAGGTCAGAGAGACGAGGTCACACCGACCTGTGTCCACGTTGGCGCTGCCACCGGAGGAGGAGGAGGAGGCGTGGCACGTGAGCAGCCAATGGCGAAGCATGGAGAAGGAATGGACGTTCATCCATTGGTCCTCGGTGAAGCCCTGGCCCACGCACAGCACCGTGAAGAAGTCACCTGACACCGTACCGTCCAGCTCCGCTATTGGCCCCGGCTAGAGACACACACACAGACAGAGAGAGAGAGAGAGATAATGCAAGATAAAACAAGGAATTGCAAAATGGGGGAGGATTGGTGGACATTTACCCAGGCCTCCGAATATGAACGCAAGCCGTTTACAGTCTAAAAAAGGTATTTTATGCACGTCTGCCACATGCACACATCACACAAATATTACAATTTACAATTTAGGCATTTAGCAGACGCTCTTAATCCAGAGTGACTTACATTAAGCAAGAACAAAAAAGCATGGGAATACATCACATAAAAACATTTATCATGAAACATGCGTAAGCTAAGAAAGTAACAGTGGAATATCTATATAATGAAACTAATACTATACATATAAACTATACATATATACTATACTATGCTATACATTATGTGCTATGACGTGCTATGACTACATACAGTACAATTATAGTGCTGTCTACATAACATGCTATAAGTCTGTATCAAATGCTATATCTAAGTCTAAATATCAGACGCTTACCTCAGTGGTTCCCACAACCTTTTCACGTCAAGGACCCCCGAATTGACACTCATAAAGCCTGCCGGACCCCCATTAGAAAATATAGGCCAAGGACCCCCCCCCATATAGGAGAAGATTTGTATGGCTTTAGCAGTGATGTTCAGTCATTGTAGTAATGGACTGAGGACCCTCAGGAAAGACCTGAAATCATGGCTCCATCTACACACTCACTAATCTGAGTTCCCAGAAGTTTTATTTTTCGCCACTAGGCGGGCGAGAAAAAAGGAACTTCTGGGAAAAAAGGAACGTATCCCTGTGAGGGAAGTACGTTGCGCTCAGAATCTGAGCGGACACTCCTCTTTCCGGTCTGAAGCACTGTGCATACCATGAAAATAGTCCGAAGGGAATCCAATTCCAAATTGAATTGTAGTAGGCCACCACCGCTCAAGGAGCAATTGTTTCCCTTCCGTCTTATTTAGATGTAGCACCCACTCCATGTGGAACCCGCCCCTGTCTTTTGATTCACATTTCATTTGAAACGCAACGCACTGGGCCACGCCCCTGCTGCACAGGATCTGAGGCCAATTTTCCTAGACTGCACACTCACTGGTCATAGTTAGATTATGACCCTGGATAGCCCATCTCCCATGCTCAGGACTATTCTCTCAGGGTACCTCTTGTCCTATGTATATAGCTCCCAGCCTTATATATAAGGATTATTTATTATATGCTCCATGGTTGTCTTGTCTGTACAGTATGTAATGTATGTGTATAGTTTCATGTTACAAAGTGGACCACAATGGAAACAAGCGAAGGCTTTTTTGTGTCTTAAGTCCATTTGGCGTTTTTTTTAAATGATGTCATTTTTCTGTAATTTTCTTAAACTGCCAATAAAGTATTCTATCTATCTATCTATCTAGTTTGACATATATTATTATTACGGACCCTCCATTTAAGGGCATTTCTATCTCTGGGACCCCCAATTTATATTGTAAAATCAATGATAATTTAACTCTCAGAGTTACTGACCCATAAGGGTCCATTTGGTTCCAAAACCATCATTTAGCTGCAGGGACCCCCTGGATCTCCCTCAAGGACCCACTGGGGGTCCCCGGACTTACCTGACGTAATCTGGGCCCTGTGAAGAATCCTCCCACTGAGACTCCTCCCCCTTGCTGCGTGCTGGCATAGCGCAGCCAATCAACCAGCTTCTTGCTCAGCAGGGTCACATGATCTACGGCAAGCCAGAAATAGATTGATTGACGGTTGACACAAAGAAAAAGAAAAGTGCAATTTTGCGGTATTTCCAATACTTTCACTTCTACTCCACTACATCTCAGAGGCAAATACTGTACTTTTCGTTATCATTTTTATCCCACGATTTTATAACCCATTTTTCACCCCTGTGTCAATGATTTAATGGGCTCTATATGGTAAATGGTGCATTTATATAGCGCCTTTATCCAAGGCGCTTTACATAGATTGTGCATTACATTCACCCATTCACACACACATTCATACACCGATTGCGGTGGAAGCCATGCAAGGCACCAACCAGCACATCGGGAGCAATTTGGGGTTCAGTGTCTTGCCCAAGGACACTTCGACATGTAGACAGGAGGAGCCGGGATTCGAACCGCCGACCCATGGATCATTGGACGACTGTTCTACCTCCTGAACCACAGTCGCCTCCTTGGGCTCTCCGCCAACCTGGGGAGAGCAACGGACTTTAACTCATGCTTCCTTCATGCATGAGTGTCCAAGTTGCTCCTTTACACCTGACAGGGGGGGAGTTTCCCTGGTTGGACGTAGCGCGTGGAAGGAACACGTTATTCCAACCAGTTCCTTTCCCCTCCATCAGGCGCCCCGGCTGGCCAGGGGGAGGCAGTTTAGAGACCAGGACTACTGCATGTTTTTGTGAGGGTACCTACCCTAGGGGACACGGGGAGAACATGTGAGGGTACCTACCCTAGTAAGGCTGTCTGGGCAGTGCGAGAGGAGACTGTTGAGGATGGGCAGAGTGTGTGTGTGATTACCATGAGTCAGGCTGTCTGGGCAGTGCGAGAGGAGACTGTTAAGATGGGCAGGGTGTGTGTGTGTGATTACCATGAGTCAGGCTGTCTGGGCAGTGTGAGAGGAGGCTGTTGAGGATGGGCAGAGTGTGTGAGAGGGAGTTACCATGAGTCAGGCTGTCTGGGCAGTGCGAGAGGAGACTGTTGAGGATGGGCAGGGTGTGTGTGTGTGTGATTACCATGAGTCAGGCTGTCTGGGCAGTGCGAGAGGAGGCTGTTGAGGATGGGCAGGGTGTGTGTGTGATTACCATGAGTCAGGCTGTCTGGGCAGTGCGAGAGGAGGCTGTTGAGGATGGGCAGAGTGTGTGAGAGGGAGTTACCATGAGTCAGGCTGTCTGGGCAGTGCGAGAGGAGGCTGTTGAGGATGGGCAGGGTGTGTGAGAGGGAGTTACCATGAGTCAGGCTGTCTGGGCAGTGTGAGAGGAGGCTGTTGAGGATGGGCAGAGTGTGTGTGAGGGAGTTACCATGAGTCAGGCTGTCGGGGCAGTGCGAGAGGAGGCTGTTGAGGATGGGCAGGGTGTGTGAGAGGGAGTTACCATGAGTCAGGCTATCGGGGCAGTGCGAGAGGAGGCTGTTGAGGATGGGCAGAGTGTGTGTGTGATTACCATGAGTCAGGCTGTCGGGGCAGTGCGAGAGGAGGCTGTTGAGGATGGGCAGAGTGTGTGAGAGGGAGTTACCATGAGTCAGGCTGTCTGGGCAGTGCGAGAGGAGGCTGTTGAGGATGGGCAGGGTGTGTGAGAGGGAGTTACCATGAGTCAGGCTGTCGGGGCAGTGCGAGAGGAGGCTGTTGAGGATGGGCAGGGTGTGTGTGAGGGAGTTACCATGAGTCAGGCTGTCGGGGCAGTGCGAGAGGAGGCTGTTGAGGATGGGCAGAGTGTGTGAGAGGGAGTTACCATGAGTCAGGCTGTCGGGGCAGTGTGAGAGGAGGCTGTTGAGGATGGGCAGGGTGTGTGAGAGGGAGTTACCATGAGTCAGGCTGTCGGGGCAGTGCGAGAGGAGGCTGTTGAGGATGGGCAGGGTGTGTGTGAGGGAGTTACCATGAGTCAGGCTGTCGGGGCAGTGCGAGAGGAGGCTGTTGAGGATGGGCAGGGTGTGTGAGAGGGAGTGCGGCGGCCCTTCGGATGACTTGCCCTCCAGGCTGCGCAACAGCTGAGCGCAGAAAGACGACACGTCAGTCCTGGAGGTCGTCTGGAGGAACAACAAGGGAGACGGAGAGCAGTGTTGATGTCGTCCACTAATAACACTGAGCAGTGTTGATGTCGTCCACTAATAACACTGAGCAGTGTTGATGTCGTCCACTAATAACACTGACGGAAAAAGAATATTCGTCAACTACAGTATATACCTTTTTTCACAGACGGAAACTCAATGGAAACTAAATTAAAAAAACTAAAACAGAGACTAAATATATTGACAATGTCGTCAACACATGAAAACTAGACTAAAGTGTTAGGAAGGGACAAGAGATCCAGTATAAGGATCCAACACTTGGTTGTATGCTGAAAATAGTCGATCTACAAGCTCACAACGCGAGTACCGGTAGAACATCTGCCATTACGACGGCATCAAGAACCGCCTAAATACATTTTAGTCGACTAAATCAACTGTAGATTTAGCCAAAAAAGAATCTTGTGAAATTTAGTCGACAAAACTAGAGTAACACTAAAATATTCCAGGCGACTAAAATGTGAGTAAAACTAATAAATGAAAACTATTCAAGAGAATATGACTAAAACTAAAATCAAAATTTGCTGCCAAAAACAACACTGACGACAGAGAGAGACAGAGAGAGCGCGAGAGAGAGAGAAAGTCTCAACAAGCCAGACAGTCTCTTCCACAATCTCTGAATGCTAACATAGACAGCCTCAAAATTCCATCTGGTAAAAGTTAAGAAGATGAAGCCGTCATCTTCTCTCCATAAGGGGCCAAACACATGACACAGTGTTCACAAAAATACATTTAATATATATTTTTTTGAATTTCCATTTCTTCTAAGCAGCTATAGTTAGACCTCGAGGCTCAGAGGAATTATGTTTCCAGTAGGGGTCACTGTATGTATACGCGACAGCACAGACAAAAAAAAACTAAAATGGAGAAAAATATGTATCTATATTTTCTACTCATTTTTAGAGGTAGATGGGTTGAGCAACTTTGACGAGGGCCACTATATTTCCACACTCACTCCAGAGGGGCCACATTGCTGTTGTAGCAAAACAATAGCAGATCTACAAGCTCAAAATGCGTCGCACTGCATGCGTTTTGAGCTTGTAGATCTGTATTCTATATTCGAATTGAAATCTTGAATTATTTTTTTTGCTATTTTTTTATTGGAATCCTGAACATTAACATTTTTATGTAATTTCAAATGCCTTTAATTAGGCTATACTTGCGTTGAGCAATGAGCCACTAATTTAGACTGAAGTAATTAAAACGGGTCATGTTTGCATGTTGTGGAATTGTAAACAGCTGAAACCAATATTATATCAGTGTTCTGACATTAAGCGAAAGCACGTGAAAATGGAAAGAGACAGACAAACAATGTGAAAGATAGCAGAATACGTAAACAGACAGATGAGAACAGAACAGATAGCAGAATACGTAAACAGACAGATGAGAACAGAACAGAACAGAATACGTAGACAGACAGATGAGAACAGAACAGAACAGATAGCAGAATACGTAGACAGACGGATGAGAACAGAACAGAACAGATAGCAGAATACGTAGACAGACGGATGAGAACAGAACAGAACAGAGAGCAGAATACGTAGACAGACAGATGAGAACAGAACAGAACAGAGAGCAGAATACGTAGACAGACAGATGAGAACAGAACAGAACAGAACAGAACAGAGAGCAGAATACGTAGACAGACAGATGAGAACAGAACAGAACAGAACAGAACAGAACAGAACAGATAGCAGAATACGTAGACAGACGGATGAGAACAGAACAGAACAGATAGCAGAATACGTAGACAGACGGATGAGAACAGCACAGAACAGATAGCAGAATACGTAGACAGACGGATGAGAACAGAACAGATAGCAGAATACGTAGACAGACAGATGAGAACAGCACAGAACAGAGAGCAGAATACGTAGACAGACAGATGAGAACAGAACAGAACAGATAGCAGAATACGTAGACAGACGGATGAGAACAGAACAGAACAGATAGCAGAATACGTAGACAGACAGATGAGAACAGAACAGAACAGATAGCAGAATACGTAGACAGACGGATGAGAACAGAACAGAACAGATAGCAGAATACGTAGACAGACGGATGAGAACAGAACAGAACAGATAGCAGAATACGTAGACAGACGGATGAGAACAGAACAGAACAGATAGCAGAATACGTAGACAGACGGATGAGAACAGAACAGAACAGAACAGAACAGATAGCAGAATACGTAGACAGACAGATGAGAACAGAACAGAACAGATAGCAGAATACGTAGACAGACGGATGAGAACAGAACAGAACAGATAGCAGAATACGTAGACAGACGGATGAGAACAGAACAGAACAGATAGCAGAATACGTAGACAGACGGATGAGAACAGAACAGAACAGAACAGAACAGATAGCAGAATACGTAGACAGACGGATGAGAACAGAACAGAACAGAACAGAGAGCAGAATACGTAGACAGACGGATGAGAACAGTGAAAGATATAGAAATAATTGAGCTAGAACATTGAATCAATATCTATACGCAAACATGGTTGCAGGATTGCAGAATAAGCAGTCATTTGGAATGATCAATTCTTTTGGAGAAAATTTAAAAAAAATATAAGTACAAACCAACAAAATAAACTGGATATAGGTTGGACCAATCACCAACCTGTGAGATATAGGAGGACCAATCACCAACCTGTGAGATATAGGAGGACCAATCACCAACCTGTGAGAGCAATAGTGCCGCAGCGTGGCTGTTTGGTGGTGGACTGCTGGGCTCCTGCGATGGGGCGGCGCTGTAGTTCCCGTCCTGCCCAGCAGGGGCCAGTGTCTCCCTGAGCACGGCAGAGCTCAGCACCTGGAGCTGCTCCACCGAGGTGGACAGAAGCAGAGCCAGAAGTCTCTTCTGAAGCTCTGGAGGTAACCTGGGCACAATACAGCAAGGTCAAAGGTCACGGTCCAGTTTATTTGCATGTCCCCAAAGTGGGCAATGCCGTGTAGAAGTTAGAACAGGTAGAAAAAGCTCTAAAAAACAAACAAACACAGTAAACATATTGTAACGGTTTCCTCAGTATAGCTTATTTGGAGTGCCAGGCAGGCGTGTACCGACCAGAGAGGAACTTAGCCTCTCCTTTTTTGTGTACCTTTCCACGAAACTTGGATTAGAGATTAAGCCGGGATTTAACAGATATCTTGGTTTAATATATCCTGGATCAGCGATTAACCGGTCTCATGAAAGCTGGTTGATCTTGCCAGATTAATTTAACCAGTTTACCTGGATATGTTGAGGCTTGATTCGGTTTTATGAAAGTGATGCTACATTAGTTACCATGGAAACTAATGCTTTGGATTTAGCCTGCTCCGGACCAGGCTAACAGCCCAGGTTTAACCTAATACTGATGTCTTTACTGTTCATTAAGCAGTCAAACTGATCACAAACAACAAACCAATGATGTTTTCCTCACTTATTTTTATCGGTCTGCATTAAAGGACTAATTTAAGCCCTATATAAAATCTAAATATATAGGCTGCACAACATCATGACAGCTTGTAGATCAGCTGCTTTTGGTGAATGTTCCCAGAATAGTTTTGCTGTCGTGCAAATGCACGGTTAAGAAGAATTATATATTTTTTATTTTTGTAAAAGTGAAAAACACTAAATATTACCATTACTCATTGTTTTACAACATATTACCATTGTAACGTTTCACCCACTATTGAACCCATGACCCTCACCAGTCTGGCCCCTGTCTGGACAACAACCCCCTTCCCCAAAGGTAGCTCCCTCAGAGGAGGGAGTTATGGCCAAATATCACAATCCGACAATATCATTATGCTTACAATAAATAATTCTGTTTTAAGTTAATAGTAGTGGTAAAATGTAAACTATATTTTTGGGGTAGTTAGTCATTCAGTCTATCCACTATTGAGAGTATGTTCTCTCTTTAATTACAGCAGCAGTATTTATTTTAGAAGCTTAAATCCTTGTATCAGTAAGTCTTGGATAGATTAGTAAAGATACTGAGATATACAGAAGGGGCCGTAATGCAACTGTTAAGGATGCAAACTGCTATAATACCCCATGAAGAAGAAGGATCAGTAAATCTGTGTTCTGTAAATCCGCCCATTCTAAGCCTCGCTTGGCTTTAGTGGAACGGAATAAACCAGGCTGTAAAGACCAGGATTTAAAAAGCCTGGTTTTGGCCTAAATCCTGGATTAGTTAATCCAAGCCCCAGGTGGTGTCAAGGAAAACGACAAAGGACTCAATAAAAGATAAAGAACCCTTAAATGTGTTGGATTGGAACAGTATTTGTATTGAAACCAGGGTGCATGGGGTTAGGTTACAACAGTATTCACTTTTCAATGAAAATAACAAAAGCAATCAAATGGCATTAAATATTCAGAACGCAAAAATCAACAAATAACAAAACCCCAACAAAATATATTCAATAAATGTTCAACTCAAACGCTTGGGCACAAATGGGGTTATTATTAATTCAATTCACACACAAAAATTGGTCTTTGTGAGTTCAGTTCAAACAAAATAAAGGGACACAGTCTCCTCCTGCTGTAGGGAGTGGTTACGAAAGATCCTCTTGCTGTTAATTAAATGTTTTTGGAGGGGGGAAAAGGAACTGGTTGGAATAAACGTGTTCCTTCCTTCCACGCAGGTCCTCGGGCCCACTTTGAGAGCCACTGCTCTGTATTTATCAAAGCGGGGGGGGAAAGAACACAAACCGAATAAGACAAATTAATTCTATTCCCCGTTACTGTATAACAGAACCCCTCACTGCAATGCACATCATGCTTGTGTCACATAATTATGATTTCCAACGCATGATGAAACCGATCTTGTGTAGCTTGAGCCGTTAAAGTGGAGTGTGTTTCAGGCATCCGGTGCATGCTGTCCAAGCATGTTGCAGCATGGGTATACAGTAGAGCTGGGACTCGATTAAAAAAAATAATCTAATTAATCAGAGGCTTTGTAGTTAATTAATCTAGATTAATCGCATTTTAATCGCATATCAATATTCAACCTGAGAACAGTGAGAAACCTTTTTTTTTAAATGTTTTTTGGTATCCCAGTGAATCAATGAATATTAGTGACTACAGGATACCACTCATTTTCAACATTTTACTGTCATTAATATACCTGTTGTGGAAATAATAATAAAAAGTCACCCCATTCTGTGTTGCCTAGAACTGGAGGTCTGAAAAAAAATTAGTAACAGTAACCAGTACATCTCAGTGACATCACAAAGCTGTACTTACTTCATATTGTTACTGTTTTTTGTCAGACCTCCAGTTCTAGGCAACACAAAATGGGGTGACTTTTTATTATTTCCAGTTTTCAGTACTATAGAAAAGCGCCCAGTGAGAAACGTTCCGCAGTGAAAAAAAAGGTGCGATTAATTTATCTGTAGTTAATCGCGATTCATTTTTCATTAATCTAAATTAATCGCAATTAGTCCCGGCCCTAGTAATACACACATGCTGTACAGTAGTGCCTAGGTATTTTTATTAGCTACTGCATAATATATACAATGCATGCGTATACTGTTCCATGTATTTATTCTACTCTATGACTACTGTAGTAAGCCTATGTATTTATTCTACTCTGATTACATTCTGTACAGTAGGCCCATTTTAGTATTTTATTCTACTCTTATGACATACAATGTACAGTTGGCCAACTTGGCCTATGTATTTTATTCTACTCTACTGCATGAAAGGACCACGTCCAACCAGGGAAACTCCCCCCTGTCAGGTGTAAAGGAGCAACTTGGACACTCAGGCATGAAGGGAGCATGAGTTCAAGTCCGTTGCTCTCCCCTTGTCCCCCATATATGGGGACTAGGTTGGTCTCCCCTTGTCCCCCATATATGGGGACTAGGTTGGTCTCCCCTTGTCCCCCATATATGGGGACTAGGTTGGTCTCCCCTTGTCCCCCATATATGGGGACTAGGTTGCTCTCCCCTTGTCCCCCATATATGGGGACTAGGTTGCTCTCCCCTTGTCCCCCATATATGGGGACTAGGTTGCTCTCCCCTTGTCCACCATATATGGGGACTAGGTTGGTCTCCCCTTGTCCACCATATATGGGGACTAGGTTGGTCTCCCCTTGTCCCCCATATATGGGGACTAGGTTGCTCTCCCCTTGTCCCCCATATATGGGGACTAGGTTGCTCTCCCCTTGTCCCCCATATATGGGGACTAGGTTGCTCTCCCCTTGTCCCCCATATATGGGGACTAGGTTGCTCTCCCCTTGTCCCCCATATATGGGGACTAGGTTGGTGGAGGGTGTGTAGAGAGCCCAGGATCACATTAGATGATTGACGCAGGGGTGAAAAATGGGTTACAAAATCGTGGGATAAAAAAATATAATATATAAAAAATAAAAATAAAAGAAAACGTTTTTCCATCCAATTGTTATAAAGTTCCAAGTGGGAGAAAATTCTAGGTGCGGAGCCGCAGCTGCATACCCGCTTGGTGGGGCTTTCCCTCGGGGTGATGGAGATCCAAAAGGCAGTGATTCTAGCTGTCGGGGAGGGAGGCTCTACTCAGCATGGTGAACACGCCCCGCGACACGTCCGTACCTACAGGATGCCAGGACGATAGTCAGGCACGAACTGAACATGGACAACGTCTGCTTCCCAGTGGCCCTCGTGGCCACGTATCCACGCCAAGGCTTGCTGCTGTGCTGCTGATGACGACCGAGGCTCTGGCCAACAGCCTTCTGGTGCCTGGCTGCAATCCCTGTTGTCAACACCTTGCAGGACAACGAGTGGGCCTTCCGGTGGCTGCAATCCCTGTTGTCAACACCTTGTAGGACAACGAGTGGGCCTTCCGGTGGCTGCAATCCCTGTTGTCAACACCTTGCAGGACAACGAGTGGGCCTTCCGGTGGCTGCAATCCCTGTTGTCAACACCTTGTAGGACAACGAGTGGGCCTTCCGGTGGCTGCAATCCCTGTTGTCAACACCTTGCAGGACAACGAGTGGGCCTTCCGGTGCCTGCAATCCCTGTTGTCAACACCTTGTAGGACAACAAGTGGGCCTTCTGGTGCCTGGCTGCAATCCCTGTTGTCAACACCTTGTAGGACAACAAGTGGGCCTTCTGGTGCCTGGCTGCAATCCCTGTTGTCAACACCTTGTAGGACAACGAGTGGGCCTTCCAGTGGCTGTGTGACAGCCTGATGTCCTATAACTCCCCTGACGTCTACCGCTCCTTCAAGCTTCATGGTTCAAGTTGCCTGACCTTCATGACGGGCCTCTTCCAGGAGCTGCAGAGCGCCTCCATCCCCACCGCTGCAGACGGCGATGTCAGCGGCACAACACAGATCCTCCTGCTGTAGGGAGTGGCTACGAAAGATTCCTCTTGCTGTTAATTAAATGTTTTTCATCCAAAATGTTATATTAAGTGTTTGTGTTTCTCCGGTCGTCAGTGACAGTGTCTGGGTTAATAGGCAAAACAATCCTCCTGCTGAAAATCACCTCCTCAGTTTAGTTCTGCTCCCTGGATTTCAGCACAGTGGAGTTGGAAGAATCTCAGCAGGCCTTTTCTTATGCAGAGTGAATTTGTTTCTCAAACATGCTCCAACTCGAGCTACTTAAATGATCAAAATAACAGGTAGAGAAAATGCAGAGAGAGAGTGCTGGACACTGTCCTTGAGAGCTGCTGCCAGCCAGCATGCAAACTGTTTCTCCCACACCGAGTGACACACCTGTGGCAACTTTATCCTGAGTAGGGAGATTGCCAGGTGTCAATCATCGTTAAGTGGTGATGGCCTGTTAATTATGCAATTAGTCAATTAAGAGTCAATTGTGACTCTGGCCGTAACAATATAAAAGACAAGGACAGATAAATGCATACGAATAAATACATACAGTAGTCACAAGCTCCAGATAACAACCGATAAATAATGTGCAAACTGTAACCATCCTCCCACCCACCCACCCACCCACCCAGGAGATAGGCTCCTGCCCCTATGGGCCTCATGGCTACAGAAACAGGAGATAGGCTCCTGCCCCTATGGGCCTCATGGCTACAGAAACAGGAGATAGGCTCCTGCCCTATGGGCCTCATGGCTACAGAAACAGGAGATAGGCTCCTGCCCCTATGGGCCTCATGGCTACAGAAACAGGAGATAGGCTCCTGCCCCTATGGGCCTCATGGCTACAGAAACAGGAGATAGGCTCCTGCCCTATGGGCCTCATGGCTACAGAAACAGGAGATAGGCTCCTGCCCTATGGGCCTCATGGCTACAGAAACAGGAGATAGGCTCCTGCCCCTATGGGCCTCATGGCTACAGAAACAGGAGATAGGCTCCTGCCCTATGGGCCTCATGGCTACAGAAACAGGAGATAGGCTCCTGCCCCTATGGGCCTCATGGCTACAGAAACAGGAGATAGGCTCCTGCCCCGCTTACTTACAGAAACAGAAAAATCAGAAACAACACTGGGTGTCCTTACACTCTGGTGTACTTGGTGGCAGAAAGGATGAGATGCAGTCTCTGGAGGGAGTTGATGGTGTCATGACTGAAGTCCTTTCCCTGGAGAGATTTAACTATCCTACTGTAGAACTTCTGGAGCTCGGCGTCCTGAATCTCCCTGGGGGGGACAAAAAGTGCA
Organism: Protomyctophum bolini; assembly: GCF_963924005.1. NCBI lineage: Eukaryota > Metazoa > Chordata > Actinopteri > Myctophiformes > Myctophidae > Protomyctophum > Protomyctophum bolini. Next base: position 2,204,302 of record NC_137872.1, read on the forward strand.
CAAAAATGTTGACAACAGTAGCATCATTTTAGAATACATTGTTTGTTTGCGTGTACAAACGGATTGACTAACTGTAAAGTCACAAGTTAGTCCGACGATGTATGAAAAAAACACTGCATCTACTTGAAGAATGTCATTGGTATGTATTCACAGACTGGCAAAATAAAGCCTGCAAGGCCACTGTAGGGTATATCAGAATTTTCACATACAAAAAAATAAAATAAATATGCCTTCGATTACAATTACGTTTTGACACACCATTCATTTTAATTTACATAACTGAGGTGAGGTGATTATGGCCTTTATAAGTTGATTGACAGATTGTAGAATGGGTACAGTTCAAGGAAATACAGGCCAATACAAAATCTGCTAAGAGGATAAAACCAGAAAAAGACTTGTTTACATAAGGGTCCTGCATTTTCAATGTATCAGAACATTTGAAAGACATACAAAACTATAGCTATAGCCACCTTCCTAGACCTAGAACGTGATCATTTAACACAAGAGCCGTTCTAGGGCTATTCTAGGGCTAGCCTAGCCCCTCTCGGAACCCTACATAAAGCTACGTGTCAGAAACTTTACTACATTTGGGTTCTGCTTGTGGGGCTAGGGCTAGCCACCTTTCAATCTCTCCTTTTCTTTCAGGTTTTCTTACCTTGCTTGCTTAATAAGACTTTCAGAACCAGGCGAATACATTTTGGAGAAGGATCACACATTCCACCTCTGCTCTGCCTGAGTGCCTGTCCAAAGTCCAAACCGATTATATTATAGCTCTATGGTCCAAAGACTCCAGACCAAACTATAAGTTTAAGGGGAACCAAAGCCCACTCCTCAGATCGTAAACAAATCTCGGTGCTCTGAAGAAGACGTCCGGGTTGAAATCACAGTCACATGACCATTGTAGTTCCGCTACAGCTAGCTCTGCGCCAGATATGCAATGATGCAAAGATGCATGCTGCTCCAAATTATACTACCGGTACTCCCCCATTTGTCTTTGCGTCTGCCTGTGTGAACGTTAATATATTATAAACGCACCGTGGCTGCGGTGGCGCACTTGTTCGGTAATAATGGTAGGCTATTATACGTTCATCTATGCCTCATTGTGCTCTGTTAAAGTAAAAGCATTATGAGAAACTCAAACTAGAGAGTATATTAATTCCGGCCGGGGAAGTTTCGTTTATTGGCTACTGTTTGTTTGATAAGAATACTGGGCAATATCAATATGTCATTAAGCTGTTGATTGATATTCAGAGACAGACAGACAGTAGCCTATAACTTAAGGCGCAGCTCAGCATCAATGAACCTGTCCCCGCCCCCCCCCTCTCTCCCCTCTCTCCCTCTCTCTCTCTCTACAGACTGTGCAACAGTAACAGATAGGTGACGGGTTAAGTTTATAGCCAGGCATGCGGTGTCAAGCTTCTTTGAAGGGTATATTTCAATCTGTATAATCAATATATTTTCTTTTAATAAACCGCAGCCCGTGGTGATTTGACACGCACAACATTGCTTGCTGGAGCAATATCGCGACGTACGTCTCTCTC
>NC_137872.1:2210842-2218342 GCF_963924005.1 Protomyctophum bolini
GTGTGGGGGAGATGGATGGCTGTCACTGTGGAGGAACACCTCCTTTTAATGTTGTTGTTTGTACAGTATGGATGTCGCTGTGGAGGAACACCTCCTTTTAACGTTGTTGTTTGTACAGTATTCTTGTATCCCTGATTCCCTGAATCGCTACCATTAAGAAAACATGTTCTGCAGGCGATTCACAATAATGAAGTGAAACGAAATGAAAATTTTAGAATGAGTGTCAGGCTATAGCTAAGTCTAATAATTTCTCTAAAACATAGTATAGTCAAGTGTAGTGTAATGTCCGTTTACAGTTTTTTTTTATAGAGAGACCAGGATTACTGCATTTTTGTTACTTTGTGTGTATAGGACAAAAATTGCAGATTTGATCGTCCACATGAGGTGAATACGCATATCATTGTCAACGGTAATGCAAATACCTCAAAATTTTACTAAAAGTACTTAGTAAGTAAAGTATTGTAAGTAAAAGTACTTAAAAGTACTTAGTTACTTCCCACGACTGGGGTTAGGTCTGGTTTACTTTGTCGGTGTATCTTGCTCGCCGACGATAGCAGATCTACAACCTCTCAGCGACTTGCAAAAACATCAACGGGCAAAGAACAATCTTTACGGAGAAATTGTAAAATACTACTTTGGGTCGTCTGGCCCCTGGTTTTGGTCCCAGTGGGCACTGCAGTCACCTGAGACCCAGTGTTTCATGTTGAAAGAGCTCTATGTTACTGTAATACCGCTGCTTATTGTTATTTACTGTAAATGGGGGTGAGGTTTACTTAATATTCTGGTGTCTCCTTTCAGGTTTGTTTATGTGTGAACCCAGAATCATATGCCAGAGGGGTGGGTGGGTGTGTGTGAATGAATGAATGAATTTATATTTCCGTGTCTTGTCATTTAACCCATTCTGACCTGAGATCAGATTCATACGAGGTTTCCACTGGACACACACTGGTCTGATGAACCCATTCTGACCTGAGATCAGATTCTAAAAATGTCAAGTCGTTCATCGATTTTTCAAAAATAGCAGACCTACAAGCTCGTAGCGCGCCACTCGGTGGCGCGCTATGAGCTTGTAGATCTGCTGTTTTTCAATAGCTAAAGCATAACATGATGCTGAACACCAAAACGGGTTCCCGTTCAGAATGGGTTAAGACCCATCCCTTACGGGATTATAAGACACCAACAACATAAATAAACAATATCACGTTCACTTCCCACACAGAAGTTACACAATTGATCAAAACAAAAACAGAAATAAACATTATCATAAAATAAAATAATACATCACATATAAGTTTTCTTTGTCCGTATGTCCCAAGCGTTCTCTATACATATTCTGCTAATGCAAATATCTTTTGTTCGAAAATCCATCTCAGTCGCTCTGCATCACTTAACCACATCAAATCTATATTTTTACATCTGTTAAATAACTTTTGATGTAGCTCATGATACAACGGGCAATAGAAAAGAAAATGGAACTCATTCTCAATATCATTTATATCACAGTAGGTGCAAATACGTTCTTCTTCTGTAACTCCTCTATACCTCCCAGTCTCAAGGGCAAGATCCCAGAACGAAGGTGGGCACATGGGGATCTTTGTCTTTTGGATAATGGGGCACAGACGTACTTTTCACTAGCATAACAGCTTTTTATCGTAACAAATGTTCTCAACTTTGGTTTGTACAATATGTCCTGTGACCATTTGTTCTGAAATAAACTATAAAGTGTGTCTTTAACCGTGGAGATGTTTACAACCCTGTTATTTAGAAAACTGTCATGTAACCCAGTACGTACAAGTGTGTCCTCTATTGCACTTGCCCATGAACCTTTTACTGATGCATCCCAGTTGAAAGTCTTCCTAGCAACTCTGTTCTCTGGCATTCTGATTGGTCGGTTCCATAAGGCCACCATGCTGCCTCTCCACCTCATCTCACACGGCTCCCAACCCATGTCTCCTGTTATTGCTAATACAGGCGCAAATCTGTGCACTCCTAAAAAGAACCGTATGGCTCTATTCTGAACCATTTGTCCCTTCATATTCATGTTTGAGCCCCATATTCCCGCCATATAATCCATGACAGGGCAGACACACACACGTGTGAAACAGTTTGGAGTATAATAGGCAGCATATCCCAAATCACCCAGCTGTTTAGTTTTGGCTATTATGCCACCTATAAGGGCCCTATACCTGCAGATCCTGCCAATACCGATGTACCATATATTCATAAAGTAAATGTTCATCCAAGTTAAGACCCAAATATTTGTAATTTTCAACATACTGTAATTTGTGTTCTCCTAGCTGGAACTGAAAATCACTCCTCTTTGTTCTGATTCGTCTGAAATGCATGATCTGTGTGTTTGTGCGTGTGTGTGTGTGTGTGTGTGTGTGTGTGTGTGTGTGTGTGTGTGTGTGTGTGTGTGTGTGTGTGTGTGTGTGTGTGTGTGTGTGTGTGTGTGTGTGTGTGTGTGTGTGTGTGTGTGTGTGTGTGTGTGTGTGTGTGTGTGTGTGTGTGTGTGTGTGTGTGTGTGTGTGTGTGTGTGTGTGTGTGTGTGTGTGTGCGTGCGTGCGTGCTTTTCTGCTGGCTTGTCTCAGAGAGCGTTGGCGGGATGGAGAACGGTAGCGGCGGTCGTCCCTCGGGGGGGTCTGGGTCTTCGGAGGCGGAGGCCGTGCTGTGGGAGGAGGTGGAGGGGAAACGCCATCAGCTCAGCCGCTCCATCTCGCCCGCCAAGATCACGCCGTACCTCCGCCAGTGTCGCGTCCTGGACGAGCAGGACGAAGACGAGGTCCTCAACTCCATGCTGCTGGTGTGCAAGGCCAGCCGCACGAGTAAGCAGAGGGCGAGAGAGAGGGGGGGGTGTGTGCGTGTGTGTCATTATCTGTGTTGGGCAATCGATACTTTTGTAAGTAACGTCGTTACTGCCCATGGAAATAATCCTGTTAAATTACAAATTACCTTCTGAGAAAAGTAACTCGTTAAGATTTATTTTTCCGTTAACTTATTTATTAGCAACGACGCGTTTCGCCGTGAGCTTCGTCAGGTGTGCACCTGACGAAAGCTCACGGCGAAACGCGTCGTGCTAATGAATAAGTTTGATGCAGTAAAGTTGTCCGTCTCTGTTCCCTGGAGTGTGCAGTCCCTTCCTTGGAAGGTTTTTCTCTTTTTTGATATATATATATATATATATATATATATATATATATATATATATATACAAATTCTGTGTATCGAAACCAATAATTTGGAGTCATGATTGGACACATTACTTTGCTACTTTCTTCAATTGGATGTTAGTCATACTGTGTTTAGCAAAAGGCCGATGCACACCTCAGAAGGCTGGTGACAGGTGCAGGTAGGGCAATAGAGCATACATTAAAAAAAGGGTATCTTTTGCCCAGGCGGTGGCGTAACCGTCTGGGGCACCCGACTGGTAATCCAGTCGCAGTGTGCCGCGGGTTCGACTCCCGAGCCCGACACGGCCTTTACTGCATGTCTCCCCCCCCCCCCATCTCTCTCTCCCGTTTCCTGTCAGCCTACTGTCTGTCCCTCCAAAAACAAAAAACAATAAAAGGCGTAAGCCGCAAAAATAATAATATATATATATTTAAAAAAAAGGGTATCTTTGAAAAACACACCGTCAGACACTTGCCAAAATGTTGTGTCTGACCTTTTCTTTGTTTTTCAAAGATACCCTTTTTAAAGTCCTACTGTGTAACATTCATTGTAATAGTCCTTTTGGCAACACCTCTCATAGCCTCCATGGTCACTAGTCACTACGACTACAGCGTTCTTTTTTCTGTAATGATTATGCAATCCATTGTGTTTTATCTCTGTCTCCAACAGGCCGTCTGCTCGACATCCTCCAAACCAAAGGCGAGAGGGGGTACGTGGCGTTCCTGGAGAGCCTGGAGTTCTACTATCCTGAACTGTACAAGCTGGTCACCAAGAAGGAACCCACTCGCCGCTTCATCACCATCGTAGGTGAGACGCTCGCAGGTGGACGTGTTAGTAGGTCTGGACACGCGTGTATTAACCCGAGATCAGATTCTATAAATGTTCTTCTACATCCTGACAGTTTTCTGAAAAAGCTGTCGATTTTTCAAAAATAGCAGACCTACAAGCTCATAGCTCATAGCAAATAAAATCAACTATAATTGGGAAAAAGAGTGGGGGGAAAAGGGGGGGTTGAATGGCCAATTCTGCAGGCTATGTAGAAAATACCTCAAAATAGAGCGTCGCAGTCCCTCCCCCTTTCAGAACGACGAGTGGCCCAGGAAATGAAATGCAATGTATTTCTCCCATAGGCTTTTCTTAAAGTATTTATTTAAAGACGGTTACGCCGCGGACAAAGCCAACTCGGATCGTGACAAATCATGACAATGAACACAATGTTTTGGGGCCGATCAAATAATTTATAAGAAGAAAAACAAAACAAATAGTGTTGTCTCCTGCCTTTATTTTCTTCTTTCTAATGATTTGATCGGCCCAAAACATTGTGTTCATTGTCATGATTTGTCACGATCGCAGTTGGCTTTGTCCGCGGCGTAACCGTCTTTAAATAAATACTTAAAGAAAATCCTATGGGGGAAATGCATTGCATTTCATTTTCCTGGGCCACTCGTCGTTCTGAAAGGGGGAGGGACGCTCTATAGGACTTTTTCCGTTCTCCTACCATAATGCTTTTTCTCTCTCTCTCCGTCTCTCTACTTTGCCCTTCTCCACATGCTCCTCCGTTCCTTTCCTTCCAGTAGAGGAGGGCCATGAGGGTCTGACCCAGTTCCTGATGAACGAGGTGATGAAGCTGCAGCACCAGACCAAGGCCAAGACGCTGCAGCAGGCCGAGCTGGACCGGAAGCACTGCACGCTGGAGGACGAACACAAGAGGCTGCGGCTAGCCAACCAGGAGCTGCAGGCCTTCCAACAGAGTAAGACACATGAGAGGTCTGCAGGCCTTCCAACAGAGTAAGACACGTGAGATGAGAGTTACTGGAGGTCTGCAGGCCTTCCAACAGAGTAAGACACGTGAGATGAGAGTTACTGGAGGTCTGCAGGCCTTCCAACAGAGTAAGACCCATGAGATGAGAGTTACTGGAGGTCTGCAGGCCTTCCAACAGAGTAAGACCCATGAGATGAGAGTTACTGGAGGTCTGCAGGCCTTCCAACAGAGTAAGACACATGAGATGGGAGTTACTGGAGGTCTACAGGCCTTCCAACAGAGTACGACACATGAGATGAGAGTTACTGGAGGTCTGCAGGCCTTCCAACAGAGTAAGACACATGAGATGAGAGTTACTGGAGGTCTGCAGGCCTTCCAACAGAGTAAGACACATGAGATGAGAGTTAAGGCTCATACATAGTCTGGATTTTCGGTGGTGGGGTGACCACCGAACTACAACATGACGTCACTGAGCCACGGTGAAGAGCAAACCACCGCCACCGCTCCAGCCCTTCTCTCTGTTTTTACTCACCACCGCTCAACGTTATTTCAGCTCCGGTGGTCACCTCACCACCGGAGCGGTGGTCACCTCACCACCGGAGCGGTGGTCACCTCACCACCGAAAATCTAGACTATGAATAGGCCTTTACTGGAGGTCCGGTCTTACCTCTCTGTAGTAATTATAGCTTCAGTGATGCTTGCGGAACTCGACTTCGTCTCGTTCCTGAGACCGCATCCCTGTCGTGGTAATAATCACGTTAACCCACACCCTCTCGTGCAATATTGCTTAAGTATACTGTGGGTTAAAGATGCCAGACTTCCAGTATGCGGTAGATTCTTTCACAGATACATTTTTTGTACTGACATGCGGTACTGTACATGCGTAGATGCACGCGCGCTCATTGAGTCAGGACAGTGAGGTCGGGGACAGGACAGTGCTGATGGCAGGCAACACTAGGACTTTGAACTATATATACTGTACTATTTGACTGTATAGCAGGTTGTTTTGATCATGTGGTCGGCGCAGTAAGACGTTTTCCTCCTCAGGGGGCTTTAGTTAGGTACAGTATTAGGTACAGTATAGGGCAGTGGAACATGACAGGTACAGTTAGGTACAGTATAGGGCAGTGGAACATGACAAAAGGAGGCGGATGGCACTGTGGACGGTGCAACACAGATCACACAGCCTTCACGACTGGCACAGATTCTGTCTGTGCCATATTCTCACCACCGGTGTTGTTTTCGTCGACTAAAACTAAAATGTTCGTCGACTACCCTTTTTTCACTAATGAAAACTAAATGGAAACTAAATTAAAACTAAGCTATGATGACTAAAACTAAGACTAAATATACTGACAATTTCGTCAACAATTAAAAACTAGACTAAAATGTTAGGAAGGGACTAGTGGACAAGAGATCCAGTGTAAGTCATTTTACACTTGGTTGCGTGCTGAAAATAGACGATCTACAAGCTCACAGCGCGTCGCAACAGCAAGTGTAAAAACAGTCATTACGACGGCATGTTGGGTCTCTTCCTATAGGATAACACCTACAGTGTTAACGCCTGTTGGTTATCTCCCTATAGGATAACACCTACAGTGTTAACGCCTGTTGGTTATCTCCCTATAGGATAACACCTACAGTGTTAACGCCTGTTTGTTATCTCCCTATAGGGTACAATAAGATGAAAGAGGAGCGTACCCTCTACAGTGACGAGCTGCTGAGGGTGAAGGATGAGAACTACAAACTGGCCATGAGGTACGCCACGCTGAGCGAAGAGAAGAACATGGCTGTGATGAGGAGCAGAGACCTTCAACTGGAGGTACATGGGTCATACATGACGCACGCACGCACGCACGCACACACACACACACACACACACACACACACTGCTCAAAGCCAGCAGCGTGCTCACAGGCACGCAGGAGAAGTACAGTCGATGCTCGACTAACTTTTCCATGAATTCCACGAATGTGGTAATTGATTGAAAAGCAAATGTTGTAAAGTATTACTTTAACCATTATGGGACACCTTTTAATTAAATAAATTATAAATCACTTTGACTCCCTAACACGACTTACACGAGTTAATTGACTGTAGAACAGCATCCCTGCCAATAACGAGGTTTTGGCAAATCGGGAGAAAGTTCATATAATGGCCTGTTGTGGCGCTGTCATTGGCCCCATAGAAGTCCATGTATTTGGGCCCAACTTCACCTAGACTGTATTACCTTAATAAACATGGTCATGAATACTTTTTGCTTCCAGTCACTAGTTTAAAGTCTCATTTCTAATGTCATAATATTCTTTTTGGAAAATGATGGTCCCATTTATAATAAAAAAATGACCATAAAGTCGCGCATGTTCTGAGGGGCGTGGCTACCGTTACAGTCTATGAACGGGATCCCCCCACCCACTCGAGTCAAAATAAAAACCAACGAAGAAGAAGGGGGGGGGGGGGAAGTCCCGCCTCGTTGTCTGGGCCATGCAGCCAATGGGCCAGCTGGGCCCAAACGGATCTAGAAAGATGGCGACTTCCATTGCAAGGACTGACAGGCTTCATTTTAC
>NC_137872.1:2223342-2395842 GCF_963924005.1 Protomyctophum bolini
TTCCAAAAAGAATATTATGACATGAGAAATGAGACTTTAAACTAGTGACTGGAAGCAGAAAGTATTCATGACCATGTTTATTAAGGTAATACAGTCTAGGTGAAGTTGGGCCCAAATACATGGACTTCTATGGGGAGTTTTTTTGGGCCCAATGACAGACAGCGCCACAACAGGCCATTATATGAACTTTCAGGAAATCCCGATTTTCCTTTAGTGGCTTCACAAAATATCTGTCTGACTGCCCCCCTGGTTAAATATCTGTCTGACTGCCCCCCTGGTTAAATATCTGTCTGACTGCCCCCCTGGTTAAATATCTGTCTGACTGCCCCCCTGGTTAAATATCTGTCTGACTGCCCCCCTGGTTAAATATCTGTCTGACTGCCCCCCTGGTTAAATATCTGTCTGACTGCCCCCCTGGTTAAATATCTGTCTGACTGCCCCCCTGGTTAAATATCTGTCTGACTGCCCCCCCTGGTTAAATATCTGTCTGACTGCCCCCCTGGTTAAATATCTGTCTGACTGCCCCCCTGGTCACCACCAACTTGCCAAACCCCCCCCCCAGCTGATCTGCTACTTTATTGTGTGTGTGTGTGTGTGTGTGTGTGTGTGTGTGTGTGTGTGTGTGTGTGTGTGTGTGTGTGTGTGTGTGTGTGTGTGTGTGTGTGTGTGTGTGTGTGTGTGTGTGTGTGTGTGTGTGTGTGTGTGTGTGTGTGTGTGTGTGTGTGTGTGTGTGTGTGTGTGTGTGTGTGTGTGTGTGTGTGTGTGTGTGTGTGTGTGTGTGTGTGTGTGTGTGTGTGTGTGTGTGTGTGTGTGTGTGTGTGTGTGTGTGTGTGTGTGTGTGTGTGTGTGTGTGTGTGTGTGTGTGTGTGTGTGTGTGTGTGTGTGTGTGTGTGTGTGTGTGTGTGTGTGTGTGTGTGTGTGTGTGTGTGTGTGTGTGTGTGTGTGTGTGTGTGTGTGTGTGTGTGTGTGTGTGTGTGTGTGTGTGTGTGTGTGTGTGTGTGTGTGTGTGTGTGTGTGTGTGTGTGTGTGTGTGTGTGTGTGTGTGTGTGTGTGTGTGTGTGTGTGTGTGTGTGTGTGTGTGTGTGTGTGTGTGTGTGTGTGTGTGTGTGTGTGTGTGTGTGTGTGTGTGTGTGTGTGTGTGTGTGTGTGTGTGTGTGTGTGTGTGTGTGTGTGTGTGTGTGTGTGTGTGTGTGTGTGTGTGTGTGTGTGTGTGTGTGTGTGTGTGTGTGTGTGTGTGTGTGTGTGTGTGTGTGTGTGTGTGTGTGTGTGTGTGTGTGTGTGTGTGTGTGTGTGTGTGTGTGCAGGCGTTCAAGTCCCGGGACGAGGCCCAGCATCATTTCTCCCAGTGTCTGGTCGATAAGGACAAGTACCGCAAACTGATCCGAGAGCTGGAGGAGAAGAGCGACGAGCTCCACATCCAGATCGTACGCAAAGAGGGGAAGTTGGTGACGCTGGAGTCGCGTCTACGACGTCTGTGCAAGGACAACTGTCTGGACACTAATGTAAGGACAACTGTCTGGACACTAATGTAAGGACAACTGTCTGGACACTAATGTAAGGACAACTGTCTGGACACTAATGTAAGGACAACTGTCTGGACACTAATGTAAGTCTGGAGGACAACTGTCTGGACACTAATGTAAGGACAACTGTCTGGACACTAATGTAAGGACAACTGTCTGGACACTAATGTAAGGACAACTGTCTGGACACTAATGTAAGTCTGGAGGACAACTGTCTGGACACTAATGTAAGGACAACTGTCTGGACACTAATGTAAGGACAACTGTCTGGACACTAATGTAAGTCTGGAGGACAACTGTCTGGACACTAATGTAAGGACAACTGTCTGGACACTAATGTAAGGACAACTGTCTGGACACTAATTTAAGTCTGGAGGACAACTGTCTGGACACTAATGTAAGGACAACTGTCTGGACACTAATGTAAGGACAACTGTCTGGACACTAATGTAAGGACAACTGTCTGGACACTAATGTAAAGAATGCAGCTGGAAGAAGAGGCCTTTTCCTTATTTATATATTTATCTCTCTCTCTCTCTCTCTCTCAATCTGTTCTACTTTTCTGTGTTTATTTCGTCGACTACCTTTTTTCACTGACGAAAACTAAATGGAAACCAAATGAAAACTAAGCTATGATCAGACTAAAACTAAGACTAAATATATTGGCAATTTCGTCAACCAATAAAAACTAGACTGAAATGTTAGGACAAAAGATCCAGTATAAGTCATTTTACACCTGGTTGCATGCTGAAAATAGCCGATCTACAAGCTCACAACGCTTCGCAGCGTGACGCGTTGTGAGCTTGTAGATCGGCTATTTTCAGCAAGTATAAAAACACTTAAGGCTCATACATAGTCTGGATTTTCGGTGGTGAGGTGACCACCGTACTACAACATGACGTCACTGAGGTGACCACCGAACTACAACATGACGTCACTGAGCCGCGGTGAAGAGCAAACCGCCACCGCTCCAGCCCTTCTCTCTGTTTTTACTCACCACCGCTCAACGTTATTTCAGCTCCGGTGGTCAGCTCACCACCGGAGCGGTGGTCACCTCACCACCGGAGCGGTGGTCACCTCACCACCGGAGTGGTGGTCAGCTCACCACCGGAGCGGTGGTCACCTCACCACCGGAGCGGTGGTCACCGGAGCGGTGGTCACCTCACCACCGGAGCGGTGGTCACCTCACCACCGGAGCGGTGGTCACCTCACCACCGGAGTGGTGGTCAGCTCACCACCGGAGCGGTGGTCACCTCACCACCGGAGCGGTGGTCACCTCACCACCGGAGCGGTGGTCACCTCACCACCGAAAATCCAGACTATGAATAGGCCTTAAGACATTCCAGGTGACTAAAATTGACAAAAGTTTAATTCCAAAGACAAAAACAGCACTGGTGCACTGGGACCAGAATGGTGCACTGGGACCAGAATGGTGCACTGGGACCAGAATGGTGCACTGGGACCAGAATGGTGCACTGGGACCAGAATGGTGCACTGGGACCAGAATGGTGCACTGGGACCAGAATGGTGCACTGGGACCAGAATGGTGCACTGGGACCAGAATGGTGCAGATTGTTGTCTGTCTCTCAATTAAATCGGTTGTGTTTTTGTTTTTTTTCAGAGTTTGCCGAGGGACCTGCCCCCGACCATCATATGTCAGGGGGAGGAGTTTAAACCTTCCCAGGGCCAATCGGAATGCTCCAGCGATGACTCGCCTGCACAGTCCTTCTTCCTGCCCGAAGAGCCGCAGCGCATCAAGCGCCGACCGAACCTGAAAAAGGTCCGGGGTCAGCCCCTAAAACACACAACCACTGACCCTAAAACACACAACCACTGACCTGGGGTCAGCCCTAAAACACACAACCACTGACCCTAAAACACACAACCACTGACCTGGGGTCAGCCCCTAAAACACACAACCACTGACCCGGGGTCAGCCCTAAAACACACAACCACTGACCCTAAAACACACACCACTGACCCGGGGTCAGCCCTAAAACACACACCACTGACCCTAAAACACACAACCACTGACCCGGGGTCAGCCCTAAAACACACACCACTGACCCTAAAACACACAACCACTGGCCCGGGGTCAGCCTCTAAAACACACAACCACTGACCCTAAAACACACAACCACTGACCCGGGGTCAGCCCCTAAAACACACAACCACTGACCCTAAAACACACAACCACTGACCCTAAAACACACAACCACTGACCCGGGGTCAGCCCCTAAAACACACAACCACTGACCCTAAAACACACAACCACTGACCCTAAAACACACAACCACTGACCTGGGGTCAGCCCTAAAACACACAACCACTGACCCTAAAACACACAACCACTGACCCTAAAACACACACCACTGACCCTAAAACACACAACCACTGACCCGGGGTCAGCCCTAAAACACACAACCACTGACCCTAAAACACACAACCACTGACCCTAAAACACACAACCACTGACCCTAAAACACACACCACTGACCCTAAAACACACACCACTGACCCTAAAACACACAACCACTGACCCGGGGTCAGCCCCTAAAACACACAACCACTGACCCTAAAACACACAACCACTGACCCTAAAACACACAACCACTGACCCTAAAACACACAACCACTGACCCGGGGTCAGCCCTAAAACACACACCACTGACCCTAAAACACACAACCACTGGCCCGGGGTCAGCCTCTAAAACACACAACCACTGACCCTAAAACACACAACCACTGACCCGGGGTCAGCCCCTAAAACACACAACCACTGACCCTAAAACACACACCACTGACCCTAAAACACACAACCACTGGCCCGGGGTCAGCCTCTAAAACACACAACCACTGACCCTAAAACACACAACCACTGACCCTAAAACACAACCACTGGCCCGGGGTCAGCCTCTAAAACACACAACCACTGACCCTAAAACACACAACCACTGACCCGGGGTCAGCCCCTAAAACACACAACCACTGACCCAGGGTCAGCCCCTAAAACACACAACCACTGACCCGGGGTCAGCCCCTAAAACACACAACAGATCAGTGTGTTGTGTTGTTGTGTTGTTCAGATCAGAGTGTTGTGTTGTGTTGTTGTTCAGATCAGAGTATGTTGTGTTGTTCAGATCAGTGTGTTGTGTTGTTCAGATCAGTGTGTTGTGTTGTTCAGATCAGAGTGTTGTGTTGTTCAGATCAGAGTGTTGTGTTGTGTTGTTCAGATCAGTGTGTTGTGTTGTGTTGTTCAGATCAGTGTGTTGTGTTGTTCAGATCAGAGTGTTGTGTTGTTCAGATCAGTGTGTTGTGTTGTGTTGTTCAGATCAGTGTGTTGTGTTGTTCAGATCAGAGTGTTGTGTTGTTCAGATCAGAGTGTTGTGTTGTGTTGTTCAGATCAGAGTGTTGTGTTGTTCAGATCAGTGTGTTGTGTTGTGTTGTTCAGATCAGTGTGTTGTGTTGTTCAGATCAGAGTGTTGTGTTGTTCAGATCAGAGTGTTGTGTTGTTCAGATCAGAGTGTTGTGTTGTTCAGATCAGAGTGTTGTGTTGTTCAGATCAGAGTGTTGTGTTGTTCAGATCAGAGTGTTGTGTTGTTCAGATCAGTGTGTTGTGTTGTGTTGTTCAGATCAGTGTGTTGTGTTGTGTTGTTCAGATCAGTGTGTTGTGTTGTGTTGTTCAGATCAGTGTGTTGTGTTGTGTTGTTCAGATCAGTGTGTTGTGTTGTTCAGATCAGAGTGTTGTGTTGTTCAGATCAGAGTGTTGTGTTGTTCAGATCAGAGTGTTGTGTTGTTCAGATCAGTGTGTTGTGTTGTTCAGATCAGTGTGTTGTGTTGTGTTGTTCAGATCAGTGTGTTGTGGTGTTCAGATCAGTGTTGTGTTGTGTTGTTCAGATCAGTGTGTTGTGTTGTGTTGTTCAGATCAGTGTGTTGTGTTGTTCAGATCAGAGTATGTTGTGTTGTTCAGATCAGTGTGTGTTGTGTTGTTGTTCAGATCAGAGTGAAGTCTCCAGTCTCTGCTCCCAAAGTCCTGGACCTGCCGGTCTACTCTGAGGTTCTTCCACACGCAGGTGAGACACACTGATCCGCCGCTAATACTGTCAAATATAATAACACCGTACCGTGCATTCAAACACTGAACGCACTGATACTAGTAAACATTCTGTATGTACAACTAGTACTAGTAAGTATGTATGTACAACTCAAAGGCTGCGCGTTTGCAGTTAGAGCATTATCTATTGTTTATTTCTATGTTTTTAATGAGACTCTCTTTTTTTAATCATTTGTAGTTAATGGTTCAAAACAAGAGTTTGGTTTGGCGATAATAATGTGTTTTTGGAGGGACTACCACACTTTTCAACATTGACACATGTTTGACTATTTTGTATTGTGTTCATTTAAAGGCTGTAGGCTAAACCTACTTGAATTAATTATATTTGCTTGTTCTGTTGCTAATTGCTATGTTTGTTTTTATTCTCAGTGAGATGTAAGCTACACAATTGTACATCCCAGTGCACGTGAGATGCATACTGAGGCCGATAAAAATAAAAAAAAGCCTTCTAAATCCTAAATGTTTCTATGCCAGTTGGTGCTCAACCTTCTTTCATATCACGGACCCCCAGAATGATCTGTATTTGTATCTGAAAATATGTCGTTCCAGGACACCCATTTTTCATTTTCAGGGCAAGAGAACCCATTTGAAAAGGACCCCCAGTTTGACATGCATATGGGCTATACTGACCCCCATGTAATGCCATTTATATCTGGGACCCCTCAAAACAAAAACAAAAAAACGAAACTTTTTTTCGCCTTTTTTATTCGAAATTCTTCCAGGGGCCACAAGGGGGCGGGCCCGCGGGCCGGCTATTGGGGAACCCTGCTGTAGCGTGTACAGTATGAGACTGTGTAATAAATACATGTAATACTACGTGTATATGCGACTGTAATAATACATTTTGTCCTCATGTGCAGCGTTGTCTGTGAGTGGAGGAGAAGCTTCGGACGACCACAACACATCCAAGTCTCACGTCCACAACAACGTCTGCCCCCCTTCCCCCCTCCCCTCCCCTTCCCCCCTGCCCCCCCGTCGTAACGACAGCATCCAGTCCATGCTCGCCGAGCCGCCAGAGAAAGCCTCGCTCGTCCGGAGAGAGAGAGAGAGAGAACATGACTTCCTGGTCCGCAGGTAACGGTCTGGCTCTGTTCATACACACAGTAAGTAACAGCTGTCCTGTGCTCTGCATGTGTTTAATGGCTTCATACACACAGAAAGGACAGCTGTCCTGTGCTCTGTCTGTGTTTCATGGCTTCATACACACATAAAGAACAACTGTCCTGTGCTCTGCCTGTGTTTCATGGCTTCATACACACAGTAAGAACAGCTGTCCTGTGCTCTGCATGTGTTTCATGTCTTCATACACACAGTAAGAACAGCTGTCCTGTGCTCTGCATGTGTTTCATGTCTTCATACACACAGTAAGAACAGCTGTCCTGTGCTCTGTCTGTGTTTCATGTCTTCATACACACAGTAAGGACAGCTGTCCTGTGTTCTGCCTGTGTTTCATGGCTTCATACACACAGTAAGAACAGCTGTTCTGTGCTCGGCATGTGTTTCATGGCTTCATACACACAGTAAGAACAGCTGTCCTGTGCTCTGTCTGTGTTTCATGGCTTCATACACACATAAAGAACAACTGTTCTGTGCTCTGCCTGTGTTTCATGGCTTCATACACACATAAAGAACAACTGTTCTGTGCTCTGCCTGTGTTTCATGGCTTCATACACACATAAAGAACAACTGTTCTGTGCTCTGCCTGTGTTTCATGGCTTCATACACACAGTAAGAACAGCTGTCCTGTGCTCTGTCTGTGTTTCATGGCTTCATAAACACATAAAGGACAACTGTCCTGTGCTCTGCCTGTGTTTCATGGTTTCATACACACAGTAAGAACAGCTGTTCTGTGCTCTGCCTGTGTTTCATGGCTTCATACACACATAAAGAACAGCTGTCCTGTGCTCTGTCTGTGTTTCATGGCTTCATAAACACATAAAGGACAGCTGTCCTGTGTTCTGCCTGTGTTTCATGGCTTCATACCATAGATAGACTGTAAAAAAGATATGGACAAAGCGTTCTCCGGGTCTGATATGGACGTAAGATGAAGCCAGTCAGTGATCCTTGAATTGTAAATGACTAAAAATATATATAATATTTTATTAAAAAAAAAAAAAAACGCTATGAACTTGTAGTTCTGCTATTTTTGGAAAATCGTTAAAATGTGCCTCAAATCTTTCCGAAAATTGTCATGATTTATAGAAAACATATTTTTTTTAATTTTCGACGTCAGGGCCTGAATGGGTTAATCTATTCTAATGATCTGATCATGAGCTCTCAGTGGCTTTAGAACATTCATCAGCGAGGTTGTTTTGAAATCCCCTGGAATGAGAACATTTACAGTACGTTTTAACAGTAGGGCGACAGCCAGACGAATTGTCCCGGAAGTGCATTATTTGTCAACGGGACCCTACGGGCGACGACTGGAGATAGCAGGCGATAGCAGGCGAACAGGCCATGGTTGAAAAGTGGGCGGAGGAACGTCGGCCGAAAATATCCTAATAATAATTCAGCGAATCTCTGAATGTCTGAATGAATGTCACTGACAGTGTGTTATCTCATCATTGGCTGCACCAATCACGTCCTTTTTTCGATTTGACACATTAATGATTTATAATGAATTTATTAGTGGATTAAAAAATGCAAAAATGGGTATTGTACTGTCAATATGACATGAATATGAATGCAAAGTAGCGGTCCATGTGTGGACAGGCTACCTGTCGCCGTTGTGCATGGTGAGATGTGTGCAAACCGTGTAGTTTATCAGGAGAAGAATACCAAAGGATGCAACATTTATCAGTGAATTAAAAACGCACCGGGCGCAGTACCCCCCCACGGCCAGAAGAGGGGGGCAAATATCTCACAACGGGTAAGGGCTAGTACAAATAATTCATCTTTTGGGCGACGTCGCCCGGCGATAGTGGG
Source organism: Protomyctophum bolini (assembly GCF_963924005.1). Classification (NCBI taxonomy): domain Eukaryota; kingdom Metazoa; phylum Chordata; class Actinopteri; order Myctophiformes; family Myctophidae; genus Protomyctophum; species Protomyctophum bolini. The sequence goes on from NC_137872.1 coordinate 2,231,905, forward strand.
CGATTGGGCGATAGCCAATGGAATTCAAGCGATGCTCGCCGTTGCCCACCCCCCCCCCTTTTCCCCCCTCACTGTATATGTTTATTTTCCCTTTTTGCTTCCTTTATGATGAATTCCTGTTCTGTTCTTTAACTATTATAGAAGTGTCTATTTGTACGTCTCTAAATGTTTTGATGAATTGAACATGGTGGACCCTGTTGTAAACAAGTGTAATGCTTAATTGGGTCGTCCACTCACAGTTAACAGTCTTTGTATTGAGTTTGTGCTTGAAATGTACTGTAATTCTGCAAACTGTTAATAAATATTTCAATCAATTAAATAATCAATCAATGGCCTCCCGCTGTTAAAACCTACTGTTAGTATGATGTGTGTGATGAAACGTTGACGTTTTTTGGTCTCTTCCAGCCTGTCTTGCTTTGATGACAACATGGAACTGGACTTTGGTAAGAGCCGTTTTTATTTTTTTTAAACACACTAGACCAGAACTGTGCATTTACGGTGCCTATATATTTCTGTCTGTCTTTCTGCCCGTTGACTTACCTCCGCCTGTCTGTCTGTCTGTCTGTCTGTCTGTCTGTCTGTCTGTCTGTCTGTCTGTCTGTCTGTCTGTCTGTCTGTCTGTCTGTCTGTCTGTACGTCTGTCAGAGAACGAGGGTCCTCCGTCTGTCCACTCGTCCTCGTCCTCTCACCAGTCGGAGGGGATGGACGTCTACGACCTTGAGCAGGTCAACAGCATCTTCAGGAAGCTCTCACTGGAGAGGTACACGCACACACACACACCCACGCACGCACGCACGCATGTGTATCTTAAAGGAATTGTGACATTAAAAAAAAGGTTTTGGAATTTTTCTTATTTTTTTTAGGTTTTCTAATCTCAATTGCACCCAAAAAACATGAACTTTTAACATTCAGTAGATTTTCTGTGATCTGGGCTTTTCTGGCTCAAACAGGTGCTCTGATTTGCCGGCAGTTTGTGATGTAAGATCCTGCAAATCCCATATATGTCAATGGGATTTGCCAGCAGATGTCACTGTTTTCACTGTTTTGCCTGTTTTCATTGTAGCTCAAAAGGCTTCCAAACCCCAAAGTAAACTTCAGACCACAGAAAATCCACTGAATGTTCAAAGTTCAGGTTTTTTGGGTGTAATTGAGGTCATAAAACCTAAAAGAAAAAAGAAAAAGAAAAATAAATGAAAATGAATGTCATAAAACCTTTAAATATCTGTTGTCTTAAAAATGTTCACATCCAGTATTTTGTGCGTGCGTGCGTGGAGGCCGTTCCGCCCGTCCCTCTCCTCCCTCTCCCGGGTCAGCTCCACGGTGAAGCCGGTCCAGGTGTTGTCGCTCGCCGGAGACAGCCTGCTGACGGACGTCAGCGTGGTGGGAGGCAACGACCGCGGCCTCTTCGTCGCCTCCGTCCAATCAGGCTCCAGCAGCGAACGGGCGGGGCTGTGCGAGGGACACCGCCTCCTGTTGGTGAGGAGAAGTATAACCCCGGAGCATTTAATGAACCCATTTAGACCTGAGGTCGATTCTACAAAGATCTTTTTCTCTGGAAAAACCCCATGTTTTCTGTATGTCAGTCGTTCTCAAAAACGTTCAAGGACCCCCAAAAATATATGTAATTGGCCGCCGACCCCCGTCTGAAAAAATATATATTGGAAGATTTGCGCCACATTTTCACAATTTTTCAATAGCTAAAGTATAACATAATGCTTAGATGTTCCTGGCCTGAATGGCTTAAGTACTATTTTGAGGTATCTGTACTTTACTTATTATATAATATTATATAATATTTCCATTATGTCACTATACAATAGAAGCCTGAGCTTGTAGATCTGATATTTTCACTATTTTAAAAATGGGGCTTCTACTGTGAGTGGTTAAAGGGACACTTCACCCTTTTTGCAAAAAAATATATGTTAATGACGTTTAGAAGCTTTAGATCACTTTCCTGGGGGTCTTTATGTGTGTAATATGTGGTTTTAGATATTTTAGATTGTAGCAGTGAGCCTGTTGTCTCTGATGTCATGGACACTGGTCTCACTACCTTCCTGGACTACAATTCCCATAATTCTTTGGTGCACTGCTCCTCCTTGTGGATAGGGGGGAGAGCTGTCTTACTGAGACAACATGTAGTCCAGGAAGGAAGTGAGCCCAGTGTCCATGACATCAGAGACAACAGGCTCACTGCTACAATCTAAAATATCTAAAACCACATATTACACACATAAAGACCCCAAGGAAAGTGATCTAAAGCTTCTAAACGTCATTAACATATATGTGTCCCTTTAACATTTATATTTACTGCGGTTATATACCCGAGACAAAGGCGCTAATAATTCCACCACTGTTACAGTCGGTTTGTACAGTATATATATTATTGCTAGTGAATGCTACACTGCCTGTGTTTCAATCCCCTGTCCTTCACTGTGATTGGCTGACCAGCTGGAGGGGTGCATACGCGGGGAGAACCAAAGCGTTTCATTGGACACCAGTACTCAGGAAGAGGTCCATTGGACTCTGACGCATTGCACCGGACCCGTGCAGTTGCACTGCCGAGCCAACCATGACTGTAAGGTTAACATTCATTTAACTATGACTGTAAGGTTAACATTCATTTAACCATGACTGTAAGGTTAACATTCATTTAACCATGACTGTAAGGTTAACATTCATTTAACTATGACTGTAAGGTTAACATTCATTTAACCATGACTGTAAGGTTAACATTCATTTAACCATGACTGTAAGGTTAACATTCATTTAACCATGACTGTAAGGTTAACATTCATTTAACTATGACTGTAAGGATAACATTCATTTAACTATGACTGTAAGGTTAACATTCATTTAACCATGACTGTAAGGATAACATTCATTTAACCATGACTGTAAGGTTAACATTCATTTAACTATGACTGTAAGGATAACATTCATTTAACCATGACTGTAAGGTTAACATTCATTTAACCATGACTGTAAGGTTAACATTCATTTAACTATGACTGTAAGGTTAACATTCATTTAACCATGACTGTAAGGATAACATTCATTTAACTATGACTGTAAGGTTAACATTCATTTAACTATGACTGTAAGGTTAACATTCATTTAACCATGACTGTAAGGTTAACATTCATTTAACTATGACTGTAAGGTTAACATTAATTTAACTATGACTGTAAGGTTAACATTCATTTAACTATGACTGTAAGGTTAACATTCATTTAACCATGACTGTAAGGTTAACATTCATTTAACTATGACTGTAAGGTTAACATTCATTTAACCATGACTGTAAGGTTAACATTCATTTAACTATGACTGTAAGGTTAACATTCATTTAACCATGACTGTAAGGTTAACATTCATTTAACCATGACTGTAAGGTTAACATTCATTTAACTATGTCTGTAAGGTTAACATTCATTTAACCATGACTGTAAGGTTAACATTCATTTAACCATGACTGTAAGGTTAACATTCATTTAACTATGACTGTAAGGATAACATTCATTTAACTATGACTGTAAGGTTAACATTCATTTAACCATGACTGTAAGGTTAACATTCATTTAACTATGACTGTAAGGATAACATTCATTTAACCATGACTGTAAGGTTAACATTCATTTAACTATGACTGTAAGGTTAACATTCATTTAACTATGACTGTAAGGATAACATTCATTTAACTATGACTGTAAGGTTAACATTCATTTAACCATGACTGTAAGGTTAACATTCATTTAACTATGACTGTAAGGATAACATTCATTTAACCATGACTGTAAGGTTAACATTCATTTAACCATGACTGTAAGGTTAACATTCATTTAACTATGACTGTAAGGTTAACATTAATTTAACTATGACTGTAAGGTTAACATTCATTTAACTATGACTGTAAGGTTAACATTCATTTAACCATGACTGTAAGGTTAACATTCATTTAACTATGACTGTAAGGTTAACATTCATTTAACCATGACTGTAAGGTTAACATTCATTTAACTATGACTGTAAGGTTAACATTAATTTAACCATGACTGTAAGGTTAACATTCATTTAACCATGACTGTAAGGTTAACATTCATTTAACTATGTCTGTAAGGTTAACATTCATTTAACCATGACTGTAAGGTTAACATTCATTTAACCATGACTGTAAGGTTAACATTCATTTAACTATGACTGTAAGGATAACATTCATTTAACTATGACTGTAAGGTTAACATTCATTTAACCATGACTGTAAGGTTAACATTCATTTAACTATGACTGTAAGGATAACATTCATTTAACCATGACTGTAAGGTTAACATTCATTTAACTATGACTGTAAGGTTAACATTCATTTAACTATGACTGTAAGGATAACGTTCATTTAACTATGACTGTAAGGTTAACATTCATTTAACCATGACTGTAAGGTTAACATTCATTTAACTATGACTGTAAGGATAACATTCATTTAACCATGACTGTAAGGTTAACATTCATTTAACCATGACTGTAAGGTTAACATTCATTTAACTATGACTGTAAGGTTAACATTCATTTAACTATGACTGTAAGGTTAACATTAATTTAACTATGACTGTAAGGTTAACATTCATTTAACTATGACTGTAAGGATAACATTCATTTAACCATGACTGTAAGGATAACATTCATTTAACTATGACTGTAAGGTTAACATTCATTTAACAATGACTGTAAGGTTAACATTCATTTAACTATGACTGTAAGGATAACATTCATTTAACCATGACTGTAAGGATAACATTCATTTAACTATGACTGTAAGGTTAACATTCATTTAACCATGACTGTAAGGTTAACATTCATTTAACCATGACTGTAAGGTTAACATTCATTTAACCATGACTGTAAGGTTAACATTCATTTAACCATGACTGTAAGGTTAACATTCATTTAACTATGACTGTAAGGATAACATTCATTTAACCATGACTGTAAGGTTAACATTCATTTAACCATGACTGTAAGGTTAACATTCATTTAACTATGACTGTAAGGTTAACATTCATTTAACTATGACTGTAAGGTTAACATTAATTTAACTATGACTGTAAGGTTAACATTCATTTAACTATGACTGTAAGGATAACATTCATTTAACCATGACTGTAAGGTTAACATTCATTTAACTATGACTGTAAGGTTAACATTCATTTAACTATGACTGTAAGGTTAACATTCATTTAACTATGACTGTAAGGTTAACATTAATTTAACCATGACTGTAAGGTTAACATTAATTTAACCATGACTGTAAGGTTAACGTTCATTTAACTATGACTGTAAGGTTAACATTAATTTAACCATGACTGTAAGGTTAACGTTCATTTAACTATGACTGTAAGGTTAACATTAATTTAACCATGACTGTAAGGTTAACGTTCATTTAACTATGACTGTAAGGTTAACATTCATTTAACCATGACTGTAAGGTTAACATTCATTTAACCATGACTGTAAGGTTAACGTTCATTTAACTATGACTGTAAGGTTAACATTCATTTAACTATGACTGTAAGGTTAACATTCATTTAACGATGACTGTAAGGATAACATTCATTTAACTATGACTGTAAGGATAACATTCATTTAACTATGACTGTAAGGTTAACATTCATTTAACTATGACTGTAAGGATAACATTAATTTAACCATGACTGTAAGGTTAACATTCATTTAACCATGACTGTAAGGTTAACACTCATTTAACTATGACTGTAAGGTTAACATTAATTTAACTATGACTGTAAGGTTAACATTCATTTAACTATGACTGTAAGGTTAACATTCATTTAACTATGACTGTAAGGTTAACATTCATTTAACTATGACTGTAAGGTTAACATTCATTTAACTATGACTGTAAGGTTAACACTCATTTAACTATGACTGTAAGGTTAACATTCATTTAACTATGACTGTAAGGTTAACATTCATTTATCTATGACTGTAAGGTTAACATTCATTTAACTATGACTGTAAGGTTAACATTCATTTAACTATGACTGTAAGGTTAACATTCATTTAACTATGACTGTAAGGTTAACATTCATTTATCTATGACTGTAAGGTTAACATTCATTTAACTATGACTGTAAGGTTAACATTCATTTAACTATGACTGTAAGGTTAACATTCATTTAACTATGACTGCAAGGATAACATTCATTTAACTATGACTGTAAGGTTAACATTCATTTAACCATGACTGTAAGGTTAACATTCATTTAACTATGACTGTAAGGATAACATTCATTTAACCATGACTGTAAGGTTAACATTCATTTAACCATGACTGTAAGGTTAACATTCATTTAACTATGACTGTAAGGTTAACATTCATTTAACCATGACTGTAAGGTTAACATTCATTTTAATTGACATGGTTTTATTAAACTCTTGTACCGGTTCAATTGAATCTGTGTGTATTTGTCCGTCTGCTTTCTAGCTATTTTTGATTAATCGATTTATGCATTTAAATTATACAGTATTATGTATGACTGTATATAGCTTCATAATTGCCTAACTCACTTTTTGGTCAAATTGTCATTTTTGCCTAGCTAACACTGCTGCATCATTATGCCTTGTGGCCAGTTGAACTATTCAAAAAGGTTTTTTTAAATAGTAAAAAAAAAAATCACACCCGTGTGAATCGAGTGGTGCAACTCCCCTCCCCCCCCCCCTCTCTCTCTCTCTCTCTATGTCTCTGTCATTAGCAGGCAACAGAGCAGCACCTCTCTCTGTTTCTGGCGCCCCCTACTGGTACTAATAAGTCATAATTATACTCATTATGCTCATGAACACAGGCTCAGCTACACAGGCATACGCACAGACGCACAGACATTGCTGGTTGTATAGGAGTGGTTGCACCACGGGGATACACATAAGGGGATTTAGCGGTGACGAAAATGGAGCCCCATATGTCTTTGTGTACTGTATTTGTGAAGTGTGTGTGTGAGCACAGTCTCGCAATCGAGAAAGGCTGTCATAGGCAGACCTGTATCCCGAGAGAAGACAGACTATGCACCCACTGCACACTAAACGAAGTGGAAACCGAGCTACACTTCCTAACCATCTGTCCATTGTACCAAGACATCAGAGACACATACTTCCCACAGATTACAACCACACACGGAGATTTTGAAAACATGACCAATGACAAAAAACTCCCATATCTGCTGGGCGAAGTACAACAATGTGCAAACACAGCAGCAAGATTTGTGAGTTGCTGTGATAGGAGAAGGATATAAAACGGAACACAACCACCCTAAAGACTAATCATTGTGTTTATTCCTGCACTAGTATACCTGCATTGAGTGATTTTGGTACATAGAATTCGATCTATTGAAGATTCTGACCTTCAAAAGTACATAATTTTTGTTTTGATTGTATTGCTGTATTGTTGTATTGTTCTTTCTGCTTTGGCAATGTAAACGTATGTTTTCTCATGCCAATAAAGCCCTTTGAATTGAATTGTGTGTGTGTGTGTGTGTGTGTGTGTGTGTGTGTGTGTGTGTGTGTGTGTGTGTGTGTGTGTGTGTGTGTGTGTGTGTGTGTGTGTGTGTGTGTGTGTGTGTGTGTGTGTGTGTGTGTGTGTGCGTGTGCGTGTGCGTGTGCGTGCGCGTGCGTGTGCGCGTGCGTGCGTGCGTGCGTGCCCCTCCCCCCCCAGGTTACCGCCGTCTCCAGAGGGACGTGGCGGACGGCGTCGTGGCGTCCGGCGACTCCTTCTACATCCGCCTCAACCTGGACGTGTCGGCCGGCCAATCGGACGGCTGCTCCCTGAGCGCGCTCTGTGACGACGTGGTGCACGTGCTGGACACGCGGCACCACCAGGGGGAGCCGGGGGGCCGCCAGGAGGAGGAGGCGTGGCTGTGTGTCCCCGTTGACCCCTTCACCGCCGGCGACCTACAGGCCGCCGACCGCGGCACGCTGCCCAGCAACGCACGGTATGATTGGTCCATTCATTGATTGATTGATTGATTGAAGTATCTTTTTTTGCGCCTTTTTATTGTTTTTCTTGAAGGGACAGACAGTAGGCTGACAGGAAACGGGAGAGAGAGATGGGGGGGGGGGGGGAGACATGCTGTAAATACAAAAAAATCGCTCAAAATTATAATTTCTTTCTACATATCCTCTCTTCATAATGTAAATAATATCCCAAGCGGCACACTTTACTACTTCTTTCGATGGAAATAAGCGAACTAGCATAACACCCCATAGCCCCATTCAATTCCCATTCAATTCAATGCAATTCATTGAGGGCTTATGGTAGGGGAAATAGCCAATAAGGAGTTTTTGCACAAAATAAGACCTGGACCTCTTTGGTCGGGACGTAACAACTACAAAGAAAGGTAAGAAAGATAAGAAAGCATTCTAGCATGGAATTCTCCTTTAAGCAGAAAAGGCATTGAAAATGTTCCGGAACACTGACTGATTATTACGATGTGGAGACATTTCGCTGGTGTGAATAATGTATTTGTTTTGGTGTGTACGTGCGTGCGTGCGTGTTCAGGGCCCAGCAGCTGCTGCTGGTGAAGATCCAGAAGTTACTGTATCGAGGAGGACGAGAGGAGAGCGAAGGTCATCGCAGCCTCACAGTCAGTTATACATTCTGTCACAAAACTATCCTTTGATCTGTTCTCTTCTCCTCAAACGCCCATCTCATGTGTCTGCTTTATTTGCACACACGCGCACACACACACACACACACACACACATACACACACACACACGCACACGTTCCTGACCCGTCCTGTTTTGGTGTGGACAGAACTCCTTACAGCCAGAGGACAGCAGCCATGTAGCAGATCCTAAAGCCAGTCCACGCATGTCCAGGGCCAGTGTCTTCATCACACAGATACTACAGGTAACGCACACACACACACACACACACACACACACACGCGCGCACACGCATGCACGCACGCACACACACCAAGTGCCATGTTTTCTTGATAGTCAGTGTGCCATATCAACACTGAGTTGAACTATTTCCGATAGAATTTTATTCTCCAGAAACATAACCTATCCCTATATTCTTCTTTAGAAATATTTTCTTTCATATCGGGATGATATTATTGGATGATCATCAGATCAATAAACCTCCACCTACCCCCAGGCAGAATTAGGAGTTTGAATGAATGTAGAATTATGTGCAGGATGTTTTGCATAGACCTACAGAGGGTTAACTGACTGTGTGTGTGTGTGTGTGTGTGTGTGTGTGTGTGTGTGTGTGTGTGTGTGTGTGTGCGTGTGTGTGTGTGTGTGTGTGTGCGTGTGCATGTGTGTGCATGCGTGTGTGCGCGTGCGTGCGCGTGTAGTTTGTCAGCAGGGTGGATCACAAGTACAAGAGGATGAACAGCACTGAGCGTGTGCGGATCATCAACACGGTGAACACGTCTCTCCCCAGACAAGGTCTGGAGACTCTCAGACCTGAGGGTGAGACAGAAAGAACCACTTAAGGCTCATTCATAGTCTGGATTTTGGGTGGTGAAGTGAGGTGACCACCGCTCCAGTGGTGGGGTGACCGCCGAACTACAACATGACGTCACTGAGGTGACCACCGTGACCACCGAACTACAACATGACGTCACTGAGGTGACCACCGAACTACAACATGACGTCACTGAGCCGCGGTGAAGAGCAAACCACCACCACCGCTCCAGCCCTTCTCTCTGTTTTTACTCACCACCGCTCAACGTTATTTCAGGTCCGGTGGTCACCTCACCACCGGAGCGGTGGTGGTCACCTCACCACCGAAGCGGTGGTCACCTCACCACCGGAGCGGTGGTGGTCACCTCACCACCGGAGCGGTGGTGGTCACCTCACCACCGAAAATCCAGACTATGAATGAGCCTATAATCTGTACCTAGAAAAATGTGGTAAAACATTTAACTCAGGACTGAGACCAGATTCTACAAAATGTCTTTTAAATCATGACAGTTTTCTGAAAAACCTATGATTTCTATGTCGGTGGTTTTGTCAAGGACCCCAAATATTATATGTAATTGGCCGCCGACCCCCCCCTCCCCCCCATCTGAACATATGTTGTTCCAGACCTCCCAGAAGCAAAGATTTGAGTTAAAAACGTTCGCTGTGAAAGCATAATTTATTCAAAGATTTACGCCACATTGTCACAACTTTTCTCAGACGCTGCAGACCCCGACAGCGGCGTGGGCCGGGGTCTCAGTCTGGTTCCGTACAGTCCCGTCACCCCCCGACGCCCCCAGAGGAAGAGACCGGTTCTGTTCAGCCCCGCCCCCATGGCCAGAACCATCATCCAGAAGATGCTCAACATGGGCGGGGCCATGGACTTCAACATCTGCAAACCAGGTCTGTATTGTTTAACCCATTCTGACCTGAGATCAGATTCTAAAAATGTTCTTCTACATCCTGACAGTTTTCATTCTGACCTGAGATCAGATTCTAAAAAATGTCTTCTATGTCAGTCGCTCTTCGATTAAAAAAAATCACACACGTGTGAACCGAGTGGTGCAACTCCCCTCTCTCCCCCCCCCCCTCTCTCTCTCTCATTAGCAAGCAGCAGGCACAGCATACCCCTCTCTCTGTTTCTGGCGCCCCCTACTGGTATTAATAAGTCACATACTCGTGTCGTTCCAATTTCACGCATGCGCACACCACTCGTGCTCATACACACAGGTACACAGGTGCTCAGGTACACGGACATTGCTGGTTGTAGGAGTGGTTGCAACCTTCAACCTCCTTCAACCGCAGCCGCAACCGTCTCCCAGAGGGAATAATGCGTTCCTTCCATGTTCTACACGTACGTCGTCCAACTGGGGAAACCCCCCAGTTCCCCAAGGAAGCATGAGGTCAGTCTGAAGACAATGAAGATGGATTGAAAGCAAGCAGGTGCCATTGGGATTCAGGTCAGCCATTGTCGGAGTTTAGGTAGTCAATGTTAAGGAGTGAAGGCGAGGCCAGAGAGAAGGCGAGAACGCGCAAGAGAGACAAAGATGGCCTAGTTGATAAAAAAACTAAAAAATGTTACTTCACTGTTACATCATTGGTGTGGATGAGGGTGATGGGGTGGGTGTGGTGGAAAAGGACTCAAATGTTTTAAGTATATCAATACAACATATATTATGTTGCAAGTAAAAGTTTGTTATTCAAAATTCACTTGAGTAAGCCCCGAGGTTCCAGGTGTTCGTTCAGACAGATTTCCTGGGGTATATGTTGTAATAGGACTGTAGTAAATAACCATAAATCAATTATTGGGACTACCAGTTTTAGAGTATTCTTTGTAGGCATCTGTTGTGAAACACGTCAACTGCCTTGTTGTCTCCTTTTCATTTCATTTTCCACGTTTCTCATCCGTATAGCAGACCTGGCAACACTACACTAGTGTCCTGTACAGTTTACAGTACTGGTTACAGACCTGGCAACACTAGTGTCCTGTACAGTTTTAGCTTGGTTCTTCTCATGATGTTGTTTGAGGAAAGGAAAGGAAAGGTACCATGTTTACATGTATGGGTAACTGGACTAAGCCCAATAACTTGTTTCCAGCCAGGCCCTGCTCATAGAACATTTCATGGTGGGGGTTCAATGCCTTGCTCAAGGGCACTTCAGCGGTGGTAATTTTAACGTGCCGGTCCGGGGATACGAACTATAGCGACCTTCCGATATCAAGACCGCTCCGCAAACCGTTGGGCCAACCGCTCCAGGTGTTTCTCAGTCTGATGAATGCACCTCTTGCTTTTGACACTCTACTCCTCAGTAGTCCTCAGCACACCTTTTAAGGCATTCTTTTACAGCCATGTGAACTGGAATCTCATTCTTTCTCTGAAATATTCATTGACATACTTTTCTCCTCCAGACAAAGCCCCCCCCCCCCCCCCCCCCCCACTGTGACTAAAATGGAACAATAACATTGTGTTGCTTTGTATTGTTATGCCAGGATGATATAACCCATTCACAGCAGGCCTGTTTTCTGTCAGTGGTGCTCAATATTTCATGTCAAGGACCCCTATCTGAAAATATGTTATTCCAGGAACCCCTCAGGAGCAACGCTTTGAGTTAAAAACGTTCGCTTTTGAAAGAATATATATTAAAAGATTTTGTGCCGCATTTTCACGGTTTTTCAAAAATAGCAGACCTACAAGATCTGTAGATCTCTGCTATTTTTCAATAGCTAAAGTATAACATAATGCTTATGACACCAAGAATTCCCACCAAGAATTGTGTTGAGTTGTGTTGTCAATGTTGAGTCGTGCTGTGTTGAGCTGCGCTGCCTTGTGTTCTGTTGTGTGTTGTAGAGTTCTCAACAGACCTGAAAATGAAGGCCCAGCCCTAACTGGGCCCTAAGCCAGACTGAATTGTACGTGTGTGAGAGAATGCCTGCCTTGAGGAGGCACGGTGGCACAGTTGGTAGTGCTGTCGCCTCACAGCTAGAAGGTCCTGGGTTCGATTCCCGCTGGCGGCGTGTTTCCTCCTCCGCGTCATCAGTACCCATACCCGAAGGCGGGGGTTGGTGAAAGGGCCTTTCTGTGTGGTGTTTGCATGTTCTCCCCGTGTCCCCTAGGGTAGGTACCCTCACAAAAAACATGCAGTAATCCTGGTCACTGAACTACCTCCCCCTGGCCAGCCGGGGCGCCTGATGGAGGGGAAAGGAACTGGTTGGAATAACGTGTTCCTTCCACGCGCTACGTCCAACCAGGGAAACTCCCCCCTGTCAGGTGTAAAGGAGCAACTTGGACACTCAGGCATGAAGGAAGCATGAGTTCAAGTCCGTTGCTCTCCCCTTGTCCCCCATGTATGGGGACTAGGTTGGTCTCCCCTTGTCCCCCATATATGGGGACTAGGTTGGTCTCCCCTTGTCCCCCATATATGGGGACTAGGTTGGTGGAGGGTGTGTAGAGCCCAGGATCACATTAGATGATTGACACAGGGGTGAAAAATGGGTCACAAAATTGTGGGATAAAAAATATATATAAAAAAAAAATAATGCCTGCCTTGCGGCTGGAAACAGTACAGAGCCAAGTAGCACTGTAGGTACAGTACAGTAGTACTGTAGTACTGTAGTTCCCAAGTTCAACCAGAGGTGTATTTATTGAACAAATGCTGCTCTTCATATATACAATATCTCTCAACTCTCCCACTGGCACTCCCCTTTTAACTTTAACTGCCTTTTAAAAAAGGCAACAATTCAAAATGTTCATGTTAAAAATGTATTCTTCAATCAACAACAATATAACTGTACAAATTGTTGTTGCACTGTACAAAAAGTGCCCAGTACTAAAAAGTAGAAAAGTAACCTTTTTATTGATTTTCAAATGCATTTACCGGTAGTTTTAGTTATGATACTTTCTGAACTAAATACAACTAGAACTGCACTCTGCCGAGTGCATACTTGCTTGTTGCACACTAGTAGGCCATAAATGGCCTACTAGTGCGCAAGCAGAGCGCGCAAGTACTTTCGACCGCTGGAAACTATCACATCTCAGTATCTCTGTGAAGGAACGTTTGAAATGTATAATCATTACGTGTAACTATTTGCTACCTAACTACTTTTTTACAGAAAAATGAATCATTGATATGTGATGAAAAAAAGGTATATAAACTGGTATATAAACTAAAATATATTATACAGTATAATTATTGTATTACTTATTGTAAATTGTCAATTGTTTTAAATGTATTTCATTTTGTACTATACAGAGTATGTAGTTGTAATTTGATTAGCAGTATACTGTGGTTACTTGGTTCCAAAAAGTGAAGACAAGTTTTCTTCAACGGTAAATCTGTGCCTGGTTTGCTGGGACTAGTTACAACATTACGTCATCCTTGAGAGAGTACATGGTGTGTATATGACGTAATGTTGTAACTTGTAACTAGTCCCAGCAAACCAGCAGTGTTGGGGAAGTTACTTTGAAAGCGTAGCTTGTAAAGCTACAAGTAGCTCACCATGGCAGTAGCTTGATCAAGCTACATAGCTACCCCTGGAGAAATGTAGCTTGTAAAGCTACAGCTACATGGAAAAAGTAGCTCAGCTACTTTATATTTTTCAGCGTTAAATTGAGAATGTACATGCGGTGCATATGAAACAAAATATAATATCCTACAAAAAAGTCACATGCCACGATGCCAGCTGAAATATGCCTCTCAACAGTTTTATTAAAAAAAATAAAGAAAATAAAAAAGACTTAGAGACTTACACAAATAAAAGAGGATCTGTTGAGGATACTGTGTGTTATACATGGCATTTAATCGTCAATGTTAACACATCTTAACTGTAAAAAAAGAGACCCTTGTATAATGAGAACTACACCTACATTATAACTAAACAACTGTTACATGATGACATTTGATCGTCAACATTTGAAGACCCCTGTTCTAGACAGATTTTCCCCCATTAAAGAAAGGATAAAACAAACCAATTGTTGAGAATGTTATTAAAACGGGCATAGTCTTTACAGTCACACAAATAAAAGAGGATCTGTTGAGGATACTGTGTGTTTAAATGGCATTTGATCGTCAATGTTAACACATCTTAACTGTGAAAATAATAATAAAGGTCTCTTGATAGCCACACCTATAAATAAATCTTAACTTAACACAACCTAAACTGTAACTTAACTGTAAAAGAAAGTTGGGCCTATATTTTTTTATATGCCAGGGCAGAACCGTTTGTTGACGCGACACATGAGCAGTCTCTCAAAGTTCTTATCGGATAAGCGGTTGCGTTTGGCACTGAAAATGTCCTTGCCAACACTGAAAAGCCGCTCACATGCGGCACTGGATGGGACACCACTGTTGAACTTGTGGTGTTCTAGTGGGGGGGTTGTTCTAGTACAAGCATTAACACAGCAACCAATGGTCAAAATGAATATATTTATTTCATGTTATTGCCCAAAATTGTAGCTTGTAACTTGAGTAGCTAAGCTACCAAAAATTACCCAAAAAGTAGCTGAGCTACTTGACGAGGTACACCAATATGAATGTAGCTAAGCTACCACAAGCTACAGCAAAATGTAGCTAAGCTACGTAGCTCAGCTACATGTAGCTTAATACTCCCCAACACTGCAAACCAGGCACAGACTGTATGTAGTTGTTCTAGTTACAACTACATACAGAGTATGTAGTTGTAATTTGATTAGCAGTATACTGTGGTTACTTGGTTCCAAAAAGTGAAGACAAGTTTTCTTCAACGGTAAATCTGTGCCTGGTTTGCTGGGACTAGTTACAACATTACGTCATCCTTGAGAGAGTACATGGTGTGTATATGACGTAATGTTGTAACTTGTAACTTGTAACTAGTCCCAGCAAACCAGGCACAGACTGTATGTAGTTGTTCTAGTTACAACTACATACAGAGTATGTAGTTGTAATTTGATTAGCAGTATACTGTGGTTACTTGGTTCCAAAAAGTGAAGACAAGTTTTCTTCAACGGTAAATCTGTGCCTGGTTTGCTGGGACTAGTTACAACATTACGTCATCCTTGAGAGAGTACATGGTGTGTATATGACGTAATGTTGTAACTTGTAACTTGTAACTTGTAACATTACGTCATATACACACCATGTACTCTCTCAAGGATGACGTAATGTTGTAACTAGTCCCAGCAAACCAGGCACAGATTTACCGTTGAAGAAAACTTGTCTTCACTTCGAAGAGACCAAGCGAAACGATTACTTGCGCGCTCTGCTTGCGCAAGTAAATACATTGGACACAAAAAGGCAATACTAATACTAGTCATTAAGTATAATTAAAGCGGGTCATGTTTAAGTGTTTGGAATTGCAAACAGCTGAAATCAATACTATATCAGTATTCTGATATTAACCTGTGGGCCACATTAAGAGAAGGTGGGGGGCCGCATGTGGCCCCCCGGGCCGCCAGTTGCCCACCCCTGTTCTAACCAATGAGAAGTCTCCGTTGTGTGCCAATCTACAGACATTCTAACCAATGAGAAGTCTCCATTGTGTGCCATTCTACAGACATTCTAACCAATGAGAAGTCTCCATTGTGTGCCAATCCACAGACATTCTAACCAATGAGAAGTCTCCGTTGTGTGCCATTCCACAGACATTCTAACCAATGAGAAGTCTCCATTGTGTGCCAATCTACAGACATTCATTTCTAACCAATGAGAAGTCTCCGTTGTGTGCCAATTTACAGACATTCTAACCAATGAGAAGTCTCCATTGTGTGCCATTCCACAGACATTCTAACCAATGAGAAGTCTCCCTTGTGTGCCAATCCACAGACATTCTGACCAAGGAGGAGTTTAACCGTCAGCAGAACGTTGAGCCCTTCATCCACTACAGAGAGAAACAGGCCACTTTTGAATGCATCACCCGAGAGAACATTGAGGCTGTGGCTGCCAAGGTGTGTGTGTGTGTGTGTGTGTGTGTGTGTGTGTGTGTGTGTGTGTGTGTGTGTGTGTGTGTGTGTGTGTGTGTGTGTGTGTGTGTGTGCGGGTGTGGGTGCGTGTGTGTGTGTGTGTGTGTGTGTCTGTGTCTAAATCCTCCAGTTTTCTGAAATAAATATTTTCACGATTTTTCAAAAGATAGTAGACATACAAGCTGGCCGTATTCTCTTGAACAGGGCAAGCACTGTCTCCTGGAGGCGGAGCTCGGCTGCGTCAAAGATCTTCTGAGGAGAGACATTTACCCCATCATCGTCTACATCAAGATCTGCGAGAAGAACGTGAAGAAGATACGGTACATGAAAGCAACACGTCTACTGTACACAGTGACATCCTCATTGTTCTTTTAGCTCAGTGAGTGTACTTACAAACCACACTTTAGCTCAGTGAGTGTACTTACAAACCACACTTTAGCTCAGTGAGTGTACTTACAAACCACACTTGCACACTCTTCAGAGTCTTCAAGTGGACAGTGGTGGAAAAAGTACTCAATTATTTTACTTAAGTTAAAAGTACCAATACTGCAATTTAGAACTACTTCGTTACAAGTAAAAGTACGGAATTGAAAATGTACTTGAGTACAAAAGTATCGGCATCACTTAAAGTACTAAATGTAAAAGTATTTACATTGCAGAATGTCCCATTTCACAAGTTCAAAATGTGTGGGTCTTCCGTCAGGTATGACGAAGACCCACGAGGGTCGAAACGTTGTACCTTTAATAAATATTTCCCTAGGGTAGGTACCCTCACATGTTCTCCCCGTGTACCCTAGGGTAGGTACCCTCACATGTTCTCCCCGTGTCCCCTAGGGTAGGTACCCTCACATGTTCTCCCTGTGTCCCCTAGGGTAGGTACCCTCACATGTTCTCCCTGTGTCCCCTAGGGTAGGTACCCTCACATGTTCTCCCTGTGTCCCCTAGGGTAGGTACCCTCACATGTTCTCCCCGTGTCCCCTAGGGTAGGTACCCTCACATGTTCTCCCTGTGTCCCCTAGGGTAGGTACCCTCACATGTTCTCCCCGTGTCCCCTAGGGTAGGTACCCTCACTAAAACATGCAGTAATCCTGGTCTATAAACTGCCTGATGGAGGGGGACGGAACTGGTCGGAATAACGTGTTCCTTCCACGCACTACAGTCCTCTGACCCCCCCCCCCCCCCCCCCCAGGTTGGCAGAGGAAGTGTAGAGCCCAGGATTACATTAGATAATTGACACTGCGTGAAAGAATGGGTTGCAAAATCGTGGGATAAATAAAATAAAAAAGAATACATAGGATAAACACATGGAAGAGTGAATTTAAAGAACAAGGACAACAATGCTGCGAGGTGTGATGATGACGGTGTCTCTTCAGGGTTTGTTCACACGTTTCCTATAAACCTTCACACATGACCACAACTACATGACACCTCGCTTCCTTCCTGTTTCCTGTCCACACACACACACACACAGGAAGCTGCCTCTGCGCGTGGAGTCGGAGGAGGAGTTTCTGAAGCTCTGTCGGTCGAGGGAGAAGGAGCTGGAGGCCGTTCCCTGCCTCTACGCCAGCGTGGAGCCAGACTCCTGGACGGGAACCGAAGACCTTCTGAAGGCCATCAAGGGCAGAATACTGGAGGAGCAGAGGAAGGTGGTCTGGGTGGAGCAAGACCTGCTGTAGAGAGAGAGAGAGAGAGAGAGACATAGGCATACTGGAGGAGCAGAGGAAGGTGGTCTGGGTGGAGCAAGACCTGCTGTAGAGAGAGAGAGAGGACCTTCTGAAGGCCATCAAGGGCAGAATACTGGAGGAGCAGAGGAAGGTGGTCTGGGTGGAGCAAGACCTGCTGTAGAGAGAGAGAGAGAGAGAGAGACATAGGGCAGAATACTGGAGGAGCAGAGGAAGGTGGTCTGGGTGGAGCAAGACCTGCTGTAGAGAGAGAGAGAGAGAGACATAGGCATTGTGCACACATTTTATATACATTTTATATACATTTTCTACACACATGTGACGCATGTGCAGTATACAGAAGATGCACGTTCATGCACAAACATTTTACATTATAAACGTGTACCATGTGCATATACAGGATGTAATCTCCTGTAAATCATTTTACATTATAAACGTGTACCATGTGCATATACAGGATGTAATCTCCTGTAAATCATTTTACATTATAAACGTGTACCATGTGCATATACAGGATGTAATCTCCTGTAAATCATTTTACATTATAAACGTGTACCATGTGCATATACAGGATGTAATCTCCTGTAAATCATTTTACATTATAAACGTGTACCATGTGCATACAGGATGTAATCTCCTGTAAATCATTTTACATTATAAACGTGTACAACATTTAATGTTCAGATTCTCAGATACTCAAACTGTTAAAAGACGAATTCATACATTCTGTGACTGTGAAGTACAGTGTGTTATTCATCTTATTTAGCCAAATAAAACTATAAAGAATATAAACCATAAAGAACCGTATTTTTAAATTTAGGTTTTAAATTTTACTTTGTAATCTACAGTTAGTATTGATAGTGAATTAGTGATAGTACATTTATTTTTTACTTATTTCTATGCTTGGGACCCAGCTTTAGAATTATACCACTTATGTTGCACTTTGGTGTCATCTAGTGGCAAAAATAAGCTTTACATGCTGTAACAAGAATGATCATTTTGACACTTATTTTCGTTGCTGTCGAGAAAACCTCATAACTTTTTTGAATTTATTTGGCATAAATCAGCGCTATTGATCACCCTTTATGTCTGTGTGTTGTTTAGAAAATATTTAACCAATGGAAAGTAGTAAAAAGTGCTTTGGACAAAACCTCTCAACTCCATTGGACCCTCAAAATGTCTGCTAAAGCAACTAACTCCACCACCTCTCTCTCCTCCCTCTCATGGAAGTAATTGACAATATATAAAGTCACAACACCGACTTTGATGAGGCTGTGTTGTTTTGTTTTTAAAAAAATATACGGTTTTCTTTATTTCCTGAAAAATGTCTATTTTTCATTTCCTGAGTTATGATGAAGTAGAGATATGGTATATTTTAAATATTTACCTTTATTTCCATAATTGGGCTCTATATGAAAAGGATGGGGCTCTGATTGGCGGGGAGACCTTGTCCAAATGTGGAGTTTTATGCGTCATAGATATGTCATAGAGGACTGACACAAAGCTGGCCACATTCAACAGCCACATCTGGCCTCCATTAAAAAATATTTGCCAAATGTATTTCTGTGGTTTGTTTAAATGGAACAATTAGCATGCCAGATGGGTGTGGCGATTCAATCAGTGCCAGAATACAGACAGTCACAGCAAAGACAATTTAAATGCCTATAACTGGAGTGTGCAGACTCCACGCCTCTCACACCCTGCACTGTTCCTCAACGTCTGACACGTCTGATCTGGGCCCGCGGACCACCAAAGGGGTCTTAACCCATTTTAGGCGGGGATGAACCCCTTTTGGTGTTTTAGACATTGTTATAATTTAGCTATTGAAAAATAGCAGATCTACAAGCTCGGTGCATGCGCTACAAGCTTGTATAGGTCTGCTATTTTTGAAAAATCGCTATAATGTTGCGGAAATCATTGAATATAATAGCGACGTGTTGTGCGCTTGTAGATTGGCTATTTTCAGCATGCAACCAAGTGTAAAATGACTTATACTGGATCTCTTGTCCACTAGTCCCTTCCTAACATTTTAGTCTAGTTTTTATTTGTTGACGAAATTGTCAGTATATTTAGTCTTAGTTTCATAGATTCGTTTTCATTTAGTTTTCTTCAGTGGAAAAAGGTAGTCGACGAACATTTTTCGTCTTAGTTTTAGTCGACGAAAACAACACTGGAGAGAAGGGACCGGTCCGACAATGATCCAGAACCTCGACTCTACAAACACAATTTAATGGCTACAGTTTAAGAACTGGGAGGACGGATTCACACAACCTGTGACTGTGAGTCACAGGGAAAAGCACCAGATGTTGTTCCTCTCCAGAGCACACAAGCTTTATTACCAGAAGTAATAGAATTTTTTCTTTTATTGTTTGAGGTGTTTTGATGTCTGATGATTTGTGATTTGTTTGTTTTATATTATCTTAAGAGCCGTCCTCTTGAATCTGTAAGAAACATACAGTTATGCAATGATTTTTTTTAACTTTTTTTAAATTTGCAAACTTTCGTACAGTTAAGGCTCATACATAGTCTGAATCTTCGGTGGTGAGCTGACCACCGGCACGTTAAAATGACCACCGCTGAAGTGCCCTTGGACAAGGCATCGAACCCCTACCATGAAATGTTCTATGAGCAGGGCCTGGCTGTAAACAAGTTCTTGAGCTTAGTCCAGTTACCCTGCAGGTAACTTCTTTTACTTCTACAGCAGTGGCTCTCAGACTTTTTCATGCCAAAATGATACTCATTCATTAGCCTGCGGACCCCCATTTGAAAATATAATAATAATAATGGATTTTATTTATAATGCACTTTACATTCCTCGGAATCTCAAAGTGCTACAGTAGGCATTAGGCAAAAATATGAAACAATAGGTAAAAGCAGAACAAAATAACATTACAAGCATTAAAAGCACACAGTTTTAGCATCAAGAAACATACAAAAAACAACAGTTATTGGTCAGGGAATAAAATCAGTGGGTTTGGGGGAAGGCCTTATCTCGAAGCAGTCCATTGGCGGTGTGCGGGGAGAGCATTCCACAGTTCAGGGGCAGCTCTAAATTATAGCTGCTTATATGTGGCAGTTATATTATGAAAATATATGCCATGGACCCCCATAAGAGAAGACTTTTACGGCTCTAGGACTGTAGTTCATTTCAAGGACCCCCAGTTTGACCTGAATTAGGCTACGAACCCCCTATTTAATGGCATCTCTATATCTGAGACTCCAATGTATATTGTAAAATCTATCTTTATTTTTTACTCTGAGTACAAATGGAACCAAATGGACCCTAAACATTTTGTACACTCTTGAGTTACAGAGCCATACGAGTCTATTTTGGTTCCTAACGATCATTTAGCTCCTTCAGGGTCCCGGACCCCACTTTGTGGGGGGGAAAAACTGTTCTACAAAGCAAGGCAGATCGGGGTGCATACTTAGTTTAGACTAGTCATTGGTTAGACATGGGTTAAGGTTATAGGTTTAGGTGTGCTGCCCCGTGGGAGGTTAGGTTTAGGGTGAGGGTTTGAGTTCTAGTTGTAGGACTAATGACTGGTCTAACCAATGACTAGTCTAAACCAAAAACTGTCTAAACTAAGTACTGCTAGTTTCCTGGTCTCTGTTCTGTGGCTTCGGCTTTGTTTTCAAGAGGGTTTATATAGAAATGTGCATAATGGGAAAACAAGACGAAAATCGACTATAACATCCATCCATATTCCGAGTGCGTTTGCATGTAACGCAAGGACATTTAAATCTCGGGTACATATTTTTGAAGTGTTGTTTGGTTGGTAGATCTTGCTGAGCTGGTCAGGGTTAAAAGTACAGTGGATGTACTCTATTTAAGTACAGTTTAGAGGTATTTGTACTTCACTTGAGTATTTCCAATATTTTAACTTCTACTCCTTTACTACTCAGAGGCAAATATTGTACTTTTACTCCACTCCACTACTAGTTACTAGTTACTTTGTAGGTAGTGATTATTATTACAAAACATATACATTTACCACATCAGCCACACACATTTCTGCAATTTAAAAAAAATAGCCGATCTACAAGCTCACAATGCGTCACGATGCAACGCATAGTGAGCTTGTAGATCTGAAAAAAAAAAAAAAGCATCACTCTGTAATGCAGCTTTTTAAACCAGTAAAAAGAACATTATGCAATATCACAATATTATAATATCCAGAACCCTGGGTCATATCTATAGTCTCGTATCATGATATCAATATCACAGTGGGTTCTAAATGGACCCTTACAGGTCTATAAGTCTGAGAGGGTACACATGGAAGCAAAAGGACCCTTATGGGTCCATTTGGTTCCATTTGTATACGCTCACAGAGTTATGGAGGATGGGGTCCTTGAAATTATTCAAATTAACTAACCAATGCATCAATTTAAGAAGGTTCTAAAATCACTTCTCCTAACCACCAAGTATACATGTTCTCCTATAGCGGTTTTATTGTCTGACTTCTGTCTATTGTGTCTATTTTTCTCTCTTCTTCTTGTCATACAGTACATTTCAGTCCTTTCACTGTCCCTGTATTTTATCTGTATTCTAATGTTTAATGTTTAATGTTCAATATGATTGTTTTTTCTTTAAACAAACAAAAACAACTATGAACGTATAAACATGGAGGGTTTTTATAGGCTTTCTCCTTCACATTTTTTTATTGGCCTTTTGTATCATTTCCGAAATATTTTTGTATGTGAAAATAAACAAACAGACAAACAAACAAACAATAAAATGTAATTTATTGCCCAGCCTTATAGCCTTAAAATAGTGTCATTGAACTATAGCTATTACATTAGGCTGGTTGAAACTTGCACTGGCGGGGCCATAGAGACCATATTGGGGAAACGAGGTCGATGCCTGCCCACTGGAAATGTACAGAGAATTCCCAAAACACAGAAAGGGCCATTTTAATGGAATCAATATCATGGACTATACAGGCCTATCATAAATAGTGTTGTTTCTGTGGCCTATATGTTAACCCATTATGTCATGCTTTATAGCCATTTAAAAATAGCAGATCTACAAGCTCAAGCTTGTAGGTCTGCTATTTTTGAAAAATCAAAGAACGACTGACATATATATAGAAACATAGCTTTTTTCAGAAAAACTGTCATTTTCAAACAGACATTTTTAGAATCTGATCTCAGGTCAGAATGGGTTAACCTATATTAAGCTATAGTGTCCCTTTAGTGTGTGTGTTCTACGTCTTAAACGTCCACACATCTGTCACAGCATACAGTGAGTAGCCTATATTATGGCATGATGCCGTTCCATTTCCTTCGGTGTGTGTGTGTGTGTGTGTGTGTGTGTGTGTGTGTGTGTGTGTGTGTGTGTGTGTGTGTGTGTGTGTGTGTGTGTGTGCCCTTGACTTGAGCATGTTTTCAGAGTCATCTGCTGAAAGGACGCTTTGCCAGATTTAATCTCACTCGCACAATAAATAGATTCCTTCCCTGTAACACTGAATTGCTCGTCTATTCGTTCATGCCGTGCCATCCTCTGCAGACTTCCTGGCATTCTGGCATTATTATGTCTGCCACAAAAAGAAAAGAAAATAAAGAAATCAGACAAAATCTGATGAAGCTCCAAAATCTAAATAAATAAACAGAGACATGGGAAAATAATATATTATATATAGCCTATAGCTATTTATGTGTTTATACTTATTTATATTGCGCTATATTTAGCTAAATAGCATTACATTTATATCTCTTCGCATCATCTCTTTAATGCTTTACTGTAGGGGTAAATGAACTGCTGGGCAGATAACGTTATTCACAGTCCTCCTGTGGGATTAGGATAAGGGAGGGGGGAGGATGGGGGGGGGGGGGGAGAAAGGGGGCAGGGCCGGGAGAGAGAGAGAGAGAGAGAAGAGAGAGAGAGAGAGAGAGAGAGAGAGAGAGAGAGAGAGCATAAATTATCCCAGACAGGAGACATGCTCAAACAAACTGACCCAGAAATGTGAGAGTTTTCTCTAATCCGTGCACTCTGCAGAAACCTGACCACAAACTCTCGCGATGTCTCGCGTGTCTCGCTCAAAAAAAAAAAAAACATCCTTGCTTTGCTTCTGCTCGTGCATCACACACACACACCTCGCTCACACAGTCACACATTACATTACGCGCCGCACACACACACACACACATCATCATCATCATACCACATACATACACAATCCTCAGTCACAGGCGAGGAGAGCTGTCGGGCCCCGGAGGCGGAGAAGAGGTGAGATTGTCCTGTTTTTTTTGTAGTCATTATATTAATAACTGTAGAGACATCCTTTGACTTGACATGAACCCTAGCTGGTCCCTGCTGTGGGGGCACAGGTCTGACTGGCTGCCCTATAGCTGGGCAGATATACGGTAATCACTATAGCCACAGGATAAACTAAAGCATGGACTGTCCCTCCGGGCGGCGGAAGATTTCTGGTTGTTGTTCTCCTCCTCTAGATCATATAATACAAATCAGATTTAATCAAATGCACAAGTTTGTACATTGATTGTAAATAATAACACGTCCCCCGGTCCTCGACTCCCTTCCGAAGAACAGTTCGTTCCGATGCGAGCTCCCCTGTGAAAGGCTACATTGTATCAGCTATGAGAGAGACCGACAGCTTGGCATCCGTTTCTAGAGGACTATATATCTGTGTCTGGGAGGGACGGTGATCCGTAGAGTTATATGTGATCCCTGATCATGATGGCACTCAACTGTTTTTATCTTGTGTTTAGTTTAGACCGTGTAGTTTATTTATTTATTAACTTGCTGTCTATCTTAGCTTTGTGACTATGATACGCGGCAGCCGGCCACGGACCGGATTTGTTGCTGAGAGAGAGAGAGAGAGAGAGAGAGAGAGAGAGAGAGAGAGAGAGGTGTTGATTTTCAAAACTATACTCTCAGCCTACTCGGCGAAATAAGGAAATAATAACCGAAAGAATGTTGAGTTGAGACTTGAGAGAGAATACCCTGCATGAAGTCAGTCTGTCTGTGGAATGGAAATATATCGCCCTTTTTAAACGGAAGGGGGAAAAAACTATAGCTCTTTAAGCTATGGACCAGAGCTGTAGGAAAACTATACAGAAATGTATATTTACCACACCTACAATTTATTGTACATTTTCTTGTTTGTTTGTAAAAAAAACAATGACTTAATTTGATGATTATCGTAGCCTTAGGGCAGTAGTAGGTAGGCACCTAAACCTTAGGCACCTCAACATTGAATGTGCATTACTGATATACAAATATCACTGATTAAATATCATCCCCACAATATTGTAGCAATATCGAGTTTAAAGTTATTCTGGTAAAAAAAAAAAAAAGAATATGCATATCACCAGCCCCAACACTAGAGTGTGTCTTTCTCGTGTGGTTTTATTTTGTGTATAGTTTGCTGTAAGCAAGCACATATTATAAGGTACCTAAAAAAATACAGGCTATCTTACTACTGACTGGTCCTCAACCTGTCCTCATGCCTTGTGTCACTGTCACACAAACAAACCCGTCTTTATCACAAGGGCTCTAAAAGAACTAAAACATCTAAAACAACACAAACAAACCCGTCTTTGTCACAGTGCTCTAACAGAACTAAATAAAACATCTAAAACAACACTACAAACCCGTCTTTGTCACAGGGCTCTAAAAGAACTAAAACATCTAAAACAACACTACAAACCCGTCTTTGTCACAGGGCTCTATAACAGAACTAAATAAAACATCTAAAACAACACAAACAAACCCGTCTTTGTCACAGTGCTCTAACAGAACTAAATAAAACATCTAAAACAACACAAACAAACCCGTCTTTGTCACAGGGCTCTAACAGAACTAAATAAAACATCTAAAACAACACAAACAAACCCGTCTTTGTCACAGGGCTCTAAAATAACTAAATAAAACATCTAAAACAACACTACAAACCCGTCTTTGTCACAGGGCTCTAACAGAACTAAATAAAACATCTAAAACAACACTACAAACCCGTCTTTGTCACAGGGCTCTAACAGAACTAAATAAAACATCTAAAACAACACTACAAACCCGTCTTTGTCACAGGGCTCTAAAAAAAGCCCCAAAATGTGGTGAAAGTAGCGTCGGGGCGCCATGTGTCTCTAAGGCGAGAGTAAGGGAGACCTTTGTTAACCCATTCTGACCTGAGATCAGATTCTAAAAATGTCTTCTACATCCTGACAGTTTTCATTCTGACCTGAGATCAGATTCTAAAAATGTCTTCTACATCCTGACAGTTGTTTTCATTCTGACCTGAGATCAGATTCAAAAAATGTCTTCTACATCCTGACAGTTTTCATTCTGACCTGAGATCAGATTCTAAAAATGTTCTTCTACATCCTGACAGTTTTCATTCTGACCTGAGATCAGATTCTAAAAATGTCAATGTCAAAATGTCTTTATTAGGAACAATCCCTTGAGATGAACGTTTTCAAGGGGTCCGCAATTCACAAAGTACACTTCATACATAGACACTTTTTAACAAACAATTCAACCAGACAAAACAAAACAATACAATTCCTAGATAAACAAGAAATGAACAACAACAACAAAACAAAAAACAAAACTGCAACAAAACAACATTTCACATAACATAACGTAGACATAACACATGGATCATTGCATCATGGATCTGCTGCAGTGATGATTAGTGAAAACATGAACAGGTAGTCTCCAGATGAGAGGACAGCACAGCTTTAATTAAACAAATGAAAAGATGTTATTGAACGAATATGGACAGGTAGATTGTTTCCAGTCACAAGGAGCTTTGAACAAAAAATATTTTTTGCCAACTGATGTGGGTATATTGAAGTAAACCTGTGAGCAATGTCTAGTTTCAATATACAGTACGGGCTGAAACTGGGTCTACAAACCATTCTATATAAAAATATGTGACTACTTTTATTAGAACTATATAGAAGGACTGTCATTGTGGATTTTGTGTCATATGAAAGCAGGGAATCATAGCACAAATAATTATGTATTGGTTAATTACTAGTAAATCTTTGCAACTATACAGCTTATGAAACTGAAGTCAAAGTTAAAACCCATTTTGGGGCGGGAACCCCTTTTGGTGTTAGCATTATGTTATGCTTTAGCTATTGAAAAGAATAGCAGACCTACAAGCTCATAGCGCGCCACCGAGTGGCGCGCTATGAGCTTGTAGGTCTGCTATTTTTTGGAAAATCAAAAGAACGACTGACATTAGAAACATAGCTTTTTCAGAAAACTGTCAGGATGTAGAAGAACATTTATAGAATCTGATCTCAGGTCAGAATGGGATAAAACACCATGTGCATCATGGCGTTGGCTATCATGCAGAGATGTAGGCTACAGTAGGCCTACTGTAACTACAGGACATTATCATATCATGCATAGTGGGGGTGGCATTCCTTTGTTTTCATCATGGTCATGATTTCACGCCCAGCTCTGTGGATGTCTTTTGTTGATTGATCTTTGAGACGAGACGTTCGACACTGCTGGTACTAGTGATCACAACATGTCATTGTTTTTTATTTGAGATTTACATTAGACACACAACACCAAGCCTGTTTATTTATTTTTATTTAAATAAATAAAAGAAAATCTCAGATTTGTATTTCTCCCGATCATTTGAAAATGACATCCCTAATTACAGATATATTATAGAACCAATCCGAAGGCTTTAGGACCTTTATAGGCCCTTCAGGGACCAGGGTTGACTGTGGCTTCGTTTTGTTTAGCGCTGTTCAAACTCAGCCTCGCGTAGCCCCGCCTTCATTCGCCTTTTGCGATGCACGTTGTAACGTGGCGGCGGTGGATCAGCGGTAGAGTGGCTGGATGGTTGCCAGTTCGCAAGGTTGCCGGTTCGAACCCTGTGGGCTTCCCCAGAGTTACTGTCCAAGTGTCCTTGAGCAAGACTCTGAACCCCTAATTGCTCCTGATGTGCAGGTTGGTGCCTTGCATGGTTTCCGCTGTCATCTGTGTATGAATGTGTGTGTGAATGGGTGAATGTAATAATGCACAATCTATGTAAAGCGCCTTGGATAAAGGCGCTATATATAAATGCACCATTTACCATGCTAGTTCAAAGTAAACCCATGCATTGAATTTAGATGAAGTCAGAGTTATCAGTTAGGTGGAGATCTGTAATTGTCTGGCTATACACAAGACGAGGCAGAGGCTGATCTATTCTGAAAATAGCAGATCTACAAGCTCACAGTGGGACACAGGCGCGTGTACTTTTGGTGCGCGACACTGCCGTACGGTACGCCACATACAACACTTTGGAAAAGCTTTGGGGGAGGTACAGTACGACAGACGGAGGCTATGATTTATGATGCATAAAGTTCCTCCCGTAATATGCAGGCATTTGACGGCAACCTGCGAGTTTGCAGCTGGGAGCGGGACTCGGGTCAGCTCCCATGAGGATGGGAGAAAGAAAGAACTCAGCCCTTTACAGCTGGGAGCGGGACTCGGGTCAACTCCCATGAGGATGGGAGAGAGAACTCAGCCCTTCCACTGGGAGCGGGACTCGGGTCAACTCCCATGAGGATGGGAGAAAGAACTCAGCCCTTCCAATTTGAATTTGCTGCCAGGCGACTTAACTTAACAAGCTGTTTTCATCAACCTGAGCAAAAGACTGTCTCACTGGAGCCGTGCTCTCAATTCAAAGGGCTTTACTGGCATGAGGAAACATAGGTTTATACATTGCCAAAGCAGAAAGAACAATACAACAATACAGCAATACAATCAAAACAAACATGATGTACATTTGAAGGTCAGAATCTTCAATAGATCAAATGATTGCGAACGCAGTGAGCACTTACTATGAGACCTAGCAGATCATGTCTGTGTGTGTGTCTGTCTGTCTGTCTGTCCGTGTGTCTGTCCCGCTATCCAAATATGGAGTGTGTTGCATCAGCAATGACTCAGCTCCATATATGGGCACAAAAGGGGCCAGGTCCACTCAGCTCCATATATGGGCACAAAAGGGTGTGTGTGTCTGTCCCGAGTGATTTGTCATTTATTCTAATTGTTATTGCAATTTACGATCTGCGTTCGCTTCCCGCGTTCGCGCGTCTTACTCGTATGTACCAAGGTCACAATGATTAGTCTTTAGGGTGGTTGTGTTCCATTTTGATATCCTTCTCCTATATCACAGCAACTCACAGATCTTGCTGCTGTGTTTTGCACATTGTTGTACTTCAGCCCAGCAGATATGGGAGTTTCTTTTGTCATTGGCTCTCATTATAAGCATTTCCTGTTCTTTCCTGCCCAAATACACTGTACGCCACTTGTGTGTTTAGAAGCTTTAGAGCTTTTTTAAACATGATTTGTGTCCGCAGCGCAGCAGTAACGGATCTACATACGGCTCAAAAAGTAATTTGAGATTAAGCATAATCTCATTTCTTGGCATATTTTCATCTGACCACTCAACGCCGCTACTAATCTGTGGGGAGTAGCAGTGGTCTACAACAGGGGAGGGGGGCTGCCAAATATTTGTGTGACTCACTGTTAATTGGAACCCTTTTGGTGTCAGCATCATGTCATGCTTTAGCTATTGAAAAATAGCAGATCTACAAGCTCATAGCGCGCCACCGAGTGGCGCGCTACGAGCTTGTAGGTCTGCTATTTTTTTGAAAAATCGAGGAACGACTGACACAGAAACATAGCTTTTTCAGAAAAACTGTCAGGATGTATAGAAGACATTTTTAGAATCTGATCTCGGGTCAGAATGGGTTAAACCCTATAGCATCACCTATTCTGCACGGAACATTAGCCAAATGTATCTTTGAGATCCAGCGCAGTGATTGGTCATTAGAGAGACACGGAAGGCAGGAGGTTAGTTCTAATTATCTCTCTCTGGACCCTCATTCATTCGCAAAAGTTAATTGATGTATACTCTCACTAATCATCAGTCTGTCTGTTTCTCATTTGCTGCAAGCTAACTCACTCACGCCCACAATACAATCAGGTGGTCCTCCTAAGCAGTGTTCACTCTACATGTCTAGCTGACAGGGACGTGTAGAGTGTGTTTAGATCACTCTACATGCCTATAGGGACGTGTAGAGTGTGTTTAGATCACTCTACATGCCTATAGGGACGTGTATAGAGTGTTTAGATCACTCTACATGCCTATAGGGACGTGTAGAGTGTGTTTAGATCACTCTACATGCCTATAGGGACGTGTAGAGTGTGTTTAGATCACTCTACATGCCTATAGGGACGTGTAGAGTGTGTTTAGATCACTCTACATGCCTATAGGGACGTGTATAGAGTGTTTAGATCACTCTACATGCCTATAGGGACGTGTAGAGTGTGTTTAGATCACTCTACATGCCTATAGGGACGTGTAGAGTGTGTTTAGATCACTCTACATGCCTATAGGGACGTGTATAGAGTGTTTAGATCACTCTACATGCCTATAGGGACGTGTAGAGTGTGTTTAGATCACTCTACATGCCTATAGGGACGTGTAGAGTGTGTTTAGATCACTCTACATGCCTATAGGGACGTGTATAGAGTGTTTAGATCACTCTACATGCCTATAGGGACGTGTAGAGAGTGTTTAGATCACTCTACATGCCTATAGGGACGTGTAGAGAGTGTTTAGATCACTCTACATGCCTATAGGGACGTGTAGAGAGTGTTTAGTTCACTCTACATGCCTATAGGGACGTGTATAGAGTGTTTAGAGAGTGTTTAGTTCACTCTACATGCCTATAGGGACGTGTAGAGAGCGTGTAGAGAGTGTTTAGTTCACTCTACATGCCTATAGGGACGTGTAGAGAGCGTGTAGAGAGTGTTTAGTTCACTCTACATGCCTAGCTGACAGGGACGTGTAGAGAGTGTTTAGTTCACTCTACATGCCTAGCTGATAGGGACGTGTAGAGAGTGTTTAGTTCACTCTACATGCCTAGCTGACGGGGACGTGTAGAGAGTGTTTAGTTCACTCTACATGCCTAGCTGACGGGGACGTGTAGAGAGTGTTTAGTTCACTCTACATGCCTAGCTGACAGGGACGTGTAGAGAGTGTTTAGTTCACTCTACATGCCTAGCTGACAGGGACGTGTAGAGAGTGTTTAGTTCACTCTACATGCCTAGCTGACAGGGACGTGTAGAGAGTGTTTAGTTCACTCTACATGCCTAGCTGACAGGGACGTGTAGAGTGTTTAGTTCACTCTACATGTCTAGCTGACAGGGACGTGTAGAGTGTTTAGTTCACTCTACATGTCTAGCTGACAGGGACGTGTAGAGAGTGTTTAGTTCACTCTACATGCCTAGCTGACAGGGACGTGTAGAGAGTGTTTAGTTCACTCTACATGTCTAGCTGACAGGGACGTGTATAGAGAGTGTTTAGTTCACTCTACATGCCTAGCTGACAGGAACGTGTAGAGAGTGTTTAGTTCACTCTACATGTCTAGCTGACAGGGACGTGTAGAGAGTGTTTAGTTCACTCTACATGCCTAGCTGACAGGGACGTGTAGAGAGTGTTTAGTTCACTCTACATGCCTAGCTGACAGGGACGTGTAGAGAGTGTTTAGTTCACTCTACATGCCTAGCTGACAGGGACGTGTAGAGAGTGTTTAGTTCACTCTACATGCCTAGCTGACAGGGACGTGTAGAGTGTTTAGTTCACTCTACATGCCTAGCTGACAGGGACGTGTAGAGAGTGTTTAGTTCACTCTACATGCCTAGCTGACAGTGACGTGTAGAGTGTTTAGTTCACTCTACATGCCTAGCTGACAGGGACGTGTAGAGAGTGTTTAGTTCACTCTACATGTCTAGCTGACAGGGACGTGTAGAGAGTGTTTAGTTCACTCTACATGTCTAGCTGACAGGGACGTGCAGACAGTGTTTAGTTCACTCTACATGCCTAGCTGACAGGGACGTGTAGAGTGTTTAGTTCACTCTACATGCCTAGCTGACAGGGACGTGTAGAGAGTGTTTAGTTCACTCTACATGTCTAGCTGACAGGGACGTGTAGAGAGTGTTTAGATCACTCTACATGTCTAGCTGACAGGGACGTGTAGAGAGTGTTTAGTTCACTCTACATGTCTAGCTGACAGGGACGTGTAGAGAGTGTTTAGTTCACTCTACATGTCTAGCTGACAGGGACGTGTAGAGAGTGTTTAGTTCACTCTACATGCCTAGCTGACAGGGACGTGTAGAGAGTGTTTAGTTCACTCTACATGTCTAGCTGACAGGGACGTGTAGAGAGTGTTTAGTTCACTCTACATGTCTAGCTGACAGGGACGTGTAGAGAGTGTTTAGTTCACTCTACATGTCTAGCTGACAGGGACGTGTAGAGAGTGTTTAGTTCACTCTACATGCCTAGCTGACAGGGACGTGTAGAGAGTGTTTAGTTCACTCTACATGTCTAGCTGACAGGGACGTGTAGAGTGTTTAGTTCACTCTACACGCCTAGCTGACAGGGACGTGTAGAGTGTTTAGTTCACTCTACATGCCTAGCTGACGTAGCTGAGAAGCAATTCTCCTGAACGCTGGCACGTATTCTCTGGCATGGCACGGAAAGGAGTCACATTTGCATTTCTTTCAACATAGTAAACGCTGCATTCGTGCTCTGGTTAAGGGCACTTTTTTTTCAGACGGGTAAAAGGGAAGGGGCTGGAGCCCCCTTTGATGTCTATGTGTGCACGTCCCTGCTATAGCTGGACACAGGGCAGGGTTGTTCAGATTCCATCCACCTCCCCAGCCTCCACCTCCCCAGCCTCCACCTCCCCAGCCTCCACCTCCTCCCTGTGGCATTTCGTTCTGTGGGTGATTCTGTGATTATAGATAGATAGATAGATAGATAGATAGATTTCTTTATTTTTGTGTCATGCACCAAAGGCGCCCAGCCCACATGGGCTTACAGGACACACCATATCATTACATTCAATATTGCATTGTGTACAATAGACAGATATGTTTTGTTGATATTCCCTTTTCTTTTTTTTCTTTTTTTTTTACACAAACAAAACATTCTGCCTTATTTCCCACGCCCTGCATAAAACGTCTGCCAAAGCAAAAGTACCTTTCCTAAAACACAATTCCAGTTTTTCATAGTCCTCCAACCAGAAAAAGTCAGCACAGATGGTTGTCATTTTACAAAATAATACATGTCTTAATTCTTCATATAATGGGCAGTAAAACAAAAGATGAATTTCTTTTTCAATTTCTTTTAAATCACACACTAGACAGACTCTGTCCTCCTCAGGAGTACCAATGAATCTACCCGTTTCTAAAGCTAATGGTAATTAAGGTCCCAGATTATAATTGTGATTCATGGATTGTATTATGAATCATGTGATACAGTATGTATCCGTGTGGTCGGTATATGGGATGCATGATTGAACGTTAGGTTGTTCATGTAATTAATGTCTTTGTCTTATGCTCGGCTCTGGGGGAGGGGGGGGGGGGTTGTTGTTGTAATATCAGATTGTGTGGCTACTGTAGATACAGTACACAGGTAATCTGTGACATCACATGATCACATGAGCAGAGCCACACCGCCAAAATAAATGCCATAGCTTTGCAATAAATGGTTAATGGTCAATCCTGAGCTGGAGAGTCTTAATGACAAAACGTAATCGCTAAACACAATTTTAAAACGATATCAAGTGGTGGTCCCATTCTGTATACGGGAACCCCAGCAGGGTTAGGTTTATACTTTAGCTGTTGAAAAATAGCAGATCTACAAGCGGATCACACGAGCTTGTAGATCTTGAAAATGTGGCGCAAACCTTTGAATGTATGTGTTCTTCTTTCAGAGCGAACGTTTTTAACTCAAATCTTTGCTTCTGGGAGGGGGTCCCTGGAACGGCAACATCATTTCAGATGGGGGTCCGTGGCCAAATACAGATAACTCTGGGGGTCCTTG
This sequence comes from Protomyctophum bolini, assembly GCF_963924005.1. NCBI lineage: Eukaryota > Metazoa > Chordata > Actinopteri > Myctophiformes > Myctophidae > Protomyctophum > Protomyctophum bolini. The sequence goes on from NC_137872.1 coordinate 2,265,868, forward strand.
ACATGAAAAAAGGTTGAGCAGGATTTAACCCATTCTGACCTGAGATCAGATTCATACGAGGTTTCCACTGGACACACACTGGTCTGATTAACCCATTCTGACCTGAGATCAGATTCATACGAGGTTTCCACTGGACACACACTGGTCTGATGAACCCATTCTGACCTGAGATCAGATTCTCAAAATGTCAGTCGTTCTTCGATTTTTCAAAAATAGCAGACCTACAAGCTCATAGCGCGCCACTCGGTGGCGCGCTATGAGCTTGTAGATCTGCTATTTTTCAATAGCTAAAGCATAACATGATGCTAACACCAAAACGGGTTCCCGGTCAGAATGGGTTAAAAGGTATTTGTAGAATCGTACTCGGGTCTAAAATTAAATGGGTTAATCTCTCTCTCCGAGATTTAATAAGGGATCCTTGGCATGAGAAACCTTTCCGGAAGATGTGCTGTTTGGTTTTTACCCCAGCGTGCTCTGTCCGTCTGACTGCTCTGCTCTGCCTGTGTGTGTGTGTGTGTGTGTGTGTGTGTGTGTGTGTGTGTGTGTGTGTGTGTGTGTGTGTGTGTGTGTGTGTGTGTGTGTGTGTGTGTGTGTGTGTGTGTGTGTGTGTGTGTGTGTGTGTGTGTGTGTGTGTGTGTGTGTGTGTGTGTGTGTGTGTGTGTGTGTGTGTGTGTGTGTGTGTGTGTGTGTGTGTGTGTGTGTGTGTGTGTCTCTGCAGGGTGCTGGTGACATGGAGCAGAGGTGAGATCGAACCCACCACAGTTGGTCAGTCCCACTACTATACAGTATACAGTAACTCCACAGCCCGCTGTGTGTCACATGATGGATGAAGCCCCTCCTGTATGAGCCCCCCCCCCCCCCCCATCCATCCATCTGGTCGTCATGGTGACCCCGTAAGAGAGGACTCTCTGCTATCTGGAACCCATGGTTACCATGGTTACGATGGTGTAGTCAGTAGTAGAGCGACCAGCCCAACCGCAGCAGCAGCAGCAGCAGCTCCACCTTCAGCCAATCGACTCCAATCTGTTGCCATGGTGAAGCTATAGCGCTATAGCGACCCGGGGCTGGGGGGGACGGGGGGACGGGGGGGTTGCTATGGCGATCTTGTAGCGAGACCAAAGCCCACATGGAGGTGTTCTTGTAGCACATAAGTCACCTTCCTCTTACCTCTCCACACCCCCGCCCTAGACCTTCATAGTCACCTTCTTCTTACCTCCCCACCCCCCGTAGTCCTTCTGGGAACAAACTGTCTGCCTGGCACCATGCTATAGGGCTGGGCAATTAACCCCAAATATAATAGAATAAAGTTATTATAATCGACTAAAATGTATTAGCCTGATTGACCCCCGTACGTAAACCCTGCAATCAGACTTAATTGCACGACGATGGTGCCGCACGGAAATAGTGAAAATAGCCGATCTACAACAAGACGTGTAGATCTGCTATTTTCACTCGTCGGGACACAGTCGTCCGTTAATAATAATAATCGCCACCGCCACCGCCACCACCGCGTTGTTGTTCCGAAAAGTTATAAATAATAACTGTGCGGAGTGTGGATTTGAAGTCCCGTCATCGCGTCGCGTTGCATCGCCCCCTGCCTGTCAGCCATGGGAACGTCCAGACTGTTCCGTATCTTCATGCTCCTGGGCTCCGCCTTCATGATCCTCCTGATCATCATCTACTGGGACGACGTGGGAGGAGCCTCCTCCTCGCACCTCTACCTGCACACCCCCGTCTCCCCCCCCCCCGGGCCCAAGACCCCCCCCCGGCACACGCCCCCTCCTCCTCCTCCTCCCCAGCATCCCCATCATCCCCAGACCTCCTCCTTCTCCTTCCTGTCCGACATCGATGCCTTCGTCAACCAGTTCCTGGAGCCGGGGGGGACCGGCGAGCCCACGCCGGAGAGCGCCGCTCCCGCCGCCAACCGGTCGGAGCGGGCGGAGGAGCGCTACGTGCCGCGGCGCGAGTGGAAGATCCACCTGACGCCGGTGGCGGCCGAGCTGCGCGACAGACAGGTTAAGATTATTATTATTATTATTAACCCGTTCTGACCTGAGATCAGTTTCATACGAGTTTTCCGCTGGACACACACACACTGGGTCTGATTAACCCCATTCTGACCTGAGATCAGATTCTATAAAAAAATGTCAGTCGTTCTTCGATTTCTCAAAAATAGCAGACCTACAAGCTCATAGCGCGCCACTCGGTGGCGCGCTATGAGCTTGTAGATCTGCTATTTTTCAATACCTAAAGCATAACATGACGCTAACACCAAAATGGGTTCCCGTTCAGAATGGGTTAATAACAGTCACCCTTTAATGCGCGCTACACTGTCTGTCTGTCTGTCTGTCTGTCTGTCTGTCTGCCTGCCTGCCTGCCTGCCTGTCTGTCTGTCTGTCTGTCTGCCTGTCTGTCTGTCTGTCTGTCTGTCTGTCTGCCTGCCTGCCTGCCTGCCTGCCTGCCTGCCTGTCTGTCTGTCTGTCTGTCTCTGTCTGTCTGTCTGCCTGCCTGCCTGCCTGCCTGCCTGTCTGCCTGCCTGCCTGCCTGCCTGCCTGCCTGCCTGCCTGTCTGTCTGTCTGTCTGTCTGTCTGTCTGTCTGTCTGTCTGTCTGTCTGTCTGTCTGTCTGTCTGTCTGTCTGCCTGCCTGCCTGCCTGCCTGCCTGTCTGCCTGCCTGCCTGCCTGCCTGCCTGCCTGCCTGCCTGCCTGCCTGCCTGCCTGTCTGTCTGTCTGCCTGTCTGTCTGTCTGTCTGTCTGTCTGTCTGTCTGTCTGTCGCTATCTCTTAGTTTTGATCTGATACAGTGAATGCAAACAGTAACCTCCAGTAAAACAGTATCTTCCATTCTCTCTACGCTGTGTATCAATCTGTTGTAGAGCTACAGTATAGTCACATTATATAACTTGCGCGTGTGGATTTGGGGAAAACATTTTGATCCATAATGTAAATACAGGTGCCAATATTATATTATATTATATTTCATGATCTGGGCGATCGTGCTTGGCTACATTTCGCTGCCAGCTCAGCGCGAGCCGAAGACGACCTGATTTAACCCAGTCTTCATCAGGTTAAATATTTATAAAAACCCCACAGACTTCTTAAACCACTTTGAACCTGACATTCCTTTTGGGCGAAAACGGTCAAAATGTTGTCAAAAGTAACTGAAAAAATATATATCTACACGATCACATGTTATGAGCTTTGTCGATTTTGGGGTATTTCCGCTACTTTCGAGCAACACCGTCATTATGCTTATATAAGTAGTTAATTTATCATTTTATTTAAAAAAAAAGCGAGGATTATGTGAAGTTATGGAGCGCTTCAGAGTTGAATTGTAGTGATAACTGAACCCTTCCTAAACGTTACAGGAGCAGAGACGTCTCCTCCTGAAGGAGATGTGCAGCAGCGACGGCTTGGCCTTCCCTGGGAAGAACCGCTCCTTCGATGACATTCCCAACAAGGAGCTGGATCACCTTATTGTGGACGACCGGCACGGCATCATCTACTGCTACGTTCCTAAGGTACAGTACAGTACACCATCTACTGCTACGTTCCTAAGGTACAGTACAGTACAGTACAGTATACCAGTAAGACGCGCAAACGCGGGAAGCGAACGCAGCTCGTACATATTTGGGTTTTGGACGTATAGCTGCTTTGGGGACTCCTTATATGGTTATGGCTGAGTCATGGTGACACAAATAACTCAGCTCCATATATGGGCACAAAAGCGGGACAGACAGACAGACAGACAGACAGACAGACAGACAGACAGACAGACAGACAGACCAGACAGACCAGACAGACAGACACACATGATCTGCTAGGTCTCATAGTAAGTGCTCACTGCGTTCGCAATCATCTACTGCTACGTTCCTAAGGTACAGTACAGTACAGTAGCCCTGTTGATGGGGGAAGTTGGTCATTAACCCATTCTGACCTGAGATCAGATTCTAAAAAATGTCTTCTACATCCTGACAGTTTTCTGATAGAAGCTATGTTTCTATATGTCAGTCGTTCTTCGATTTTTCAAAAAATAGCAGACCTACAAGCTCATAGCCACTCGGTGGCGCGCTATGAGCTTGTAGATCTGCTATTTTCCAATAGCTAAAGCATAACATAATGATAACACCAAAAGGGGTTCCCGCCCCAAAATGGGTTAATCTTGAAGATGGAGTGCCGTGATTTTTTTTTGGAACTTTCTTCTGTTTTGTACAGTATGTGTCTATAGAGTTGACGTTACTCTAATACCAGTGGTTCTGTATGTGTCTATGGACTTTACATTACTCTAATACCAGTGGTTCTGTTCTGTATGTGTCTATGGACTTTACATTACTCTAATACCAGTGGTTGTGTTCTGTATGTGTCTATGGACTTTACATTACTCTAATACCAGTGGTTCTGTATGTGTCTATGGACTTTACATTACTCTAATACCAGTGGTTCTGTTCTGTATGTGTCTATGGACTTTACATTACTCTAATACCAGTGGTTGTGTTCTGTATGTGTCTATGGACTTTACATTACTCTAATACCAGTGGTTGTGTTCTGTATGTGTCTATGGACTTTACATTACTCTAATACCAGTGGTTCTGTTCTGTATGTGTCTATGGACTTTACATTACTCTAATACCAGTGGTTCTGTTCTGTATGTGTCTATGGACTTTACATTACTCTAATACCAGTGGTTCTGTTCTGTATGTGTCTATGGACTTTACATTACTCTAATACCAGTGGTTCTGTTCTGTATGTGTCTATGGAGTTGACGTTACTCTAATACCAGTGGTTCTGTATGTGTCTATGGACTTTACATTACTCTAATACCAGTGGTTCTGTTCTGTATGTGTCTATGGACTTTACATTACTCTAATACCAGTGGTTCTGTTCTGTATGTGTCTATGGAGTTGACGTTACTCTAATACCAGTGGTTCTGTATGTGTCTATGGACTTTACATTACTCTAATACCAGTGGTTCTGTTCTGTATGTGTCTATGGACTTTACATTACTCTAATACCAGTGGTTCTGTTCTGTATGTGTCTATGGACTTTACATTACTCTAATACCAGTGGTTCTGTATGTGTCTATGGACTTTACATTACTCTAATACCAGTGGTTCTGTTCTGTATGTGTCTATGGACTTTACATTACTCTAATACCAGTGGTTCTGTTCTGTATGTGTCTATGGACTTTACATTACTGTAATACCAGTGGTTCTGTATGTGTCTATGGACTTTACATTACTCTAATACCAGTGGTTCTGTTCTGTATGTGTCTATGGACTTTACATTACTCTAATACCAGTGGTTCTGTTCTGTATGTGTCTATGGACTTTACATTACTCTAATACCAGTGGTTGTGTTCTGTATGTGTCTATGGACTTTACATTACTCTAATACCAGTGGTTCTGTTCTGTATGTGTCTATGGACTTTACATTACTCTAATACCAGTGGTTCTGTTCTGTATGTGTCTATGGACTTTACATTACTCTAATACCAGTGGTTCTGTTCTGTATGTGTCTATGGACTTTACATTACTCTAATACCAGTGGTTGTGTTCTGTATGTGTCTATGGACTTTACATTACTCTAATACCAGTGGTTGTGTTCTGTATGTGTCTATGGACTTTACATTACTCTAATACCAGTGGTTCTGTTCTGTATGTGTCTATGGACTTTACATTACTCTAATACCAGTGGTTCTGTATGTGTCTATGGACTTTACGTTACTCTAATACCAGTGGTTCTGTTCTGTATGTGTCTATGGACTTTACATTACTCTAATACCAGTGGTTCTGTATGTGTCTATGGACTTTACGTTACTCTAATACCAGTGGTTCTGTTCTGTATGTGTCTATGGACTTTACATTACTCTAATACCAGTGGTTCTGTATGTGTCTATGGACTTTACGTTACTCTAATACCAGTGGTTCTGTTCTGTATGTGTCTATGGACTTTACATTACTCTAATACCAGTGGTTCTGTATGTGTCTATGGACTTTACGTTACTCTAATACCAGTGGTTCTGTTCTGTATGTGTCTATGGACTTTACATTACTCTAATACCAGTGGTTCTGTTCTGTATGTGTTCTGCAGTCTACTCTGGAGCCTTGTGCGGCGGCCATTTTGGGGGCGTGGGAATATGAATGTAGCGAGACCATCTAGCACCTCCCGTCGCGATGCCACAACCACAATACACACACGTACAGTAACAATGTACAGTACACACACGTACAGTAACAATGATGACTGGTTGTCTGAAAGATGCAGGGTTTCCTTGGTGTGGGTCCAAAATGACACGTCTGTAGACCGAGTGTAGAAGAATAATTATGAAACCAAACCGGTTAATTGGTACCGTTCGTAAACTCTTGAGTTATTATGGGGCTCTTTGAAATAATAGCCCCACTGTCCCGTTGTCTTCCCCCCCCCCCCCGCGATTGAATTCACCACGCTATATATATATATATATATATATATATATTAGTGATGCACCGAATATTCGGCTGCAGAAAATATTCGGCAGAAAATGGCTAAAAATGCATTTTCGGCCTATTCGGTTTCGGCCCTAATAGGCAGAAAATATATCGCTGAATAGTGTATGCAATTAATGCATTCAAAAGAGCTGAATAAATGTTTTATCGACCCATATTAGTGATTATTATTTAAGTTAAGTTTTGCCATAACCATTTATTTTGCCATAAATCAGGTAGCTTTAAAGGTACGGCCATGACAGCAATGGTAGGAAAAACGATATATAATATTAATCATATTCGGATATTCGGTATTCGGTTTTCGGCCAACTGTTTCCTATATTCGGTATTCGGTTTTCGGCCAAGAATTTCCCTTTCAGTGCATCCCTAATATATATATATAGGCATCACTATCTTTCTCTCTCGTCTATTTTCTATAATGCGTACTGCAGCTTTCTCCGGAGGGACCCTTGTTTACTCAAACGTATATCAGGCTTTGCAGAGCTAATTATCCGTGGCTGGTTGGACGGCAAAGCATCTGGTTATACAGTAGTTCATCACGGAGAAAGTAATTGGGTGTGTGGATACTGTAGTATAGGCCCTGTTTTTAACCCGTTCGGGACGGGCAACCCCTTTTGGTGTTTTAAGCGTCATGTTACACTTTATAGCTATTGGAAAAATAGCTGATCTACAAGCTCGTAGTTGCTTGTAGTTCTGCTATTTTTGTTAAATCGTGAAAATGTGGCGCAAATCTTTGAATATATTCTTTCAGAGTGAATGTTTTTAACTTAAAGCTTTGTTTCTGGGGGGGGGGAGCTTGTAGGTCTGCTATTTTTTGAAAAATCAAAGGACGAACGACTGACATTTTTATAGAATCTGATCTCGGGTCAGAATGGGGTTCATCAGACCAGTGTGTGTGTCCTAGTGGAAACCCTCGTATGAATCTGATCTCAGGTCAGAATGGGTTAATGGGCCCAAATAATGGCCTATAATAAATGACATTTTAATAATTGGACGTTGTCGGACACCGTACCTGCACTCCACAGCGTCTGTCCGACATCACGATAGAAATGTCCCGTGCGGGACTCCGTCCGTCTGTCCGTCCGTCCGTCCGTCCGTCCGTCTGTCCTTCCATCTATCACCATGGTGACCCCTGTATAGAGAACTCTGCTGCCTTGAACCGGTTGCCACGACAACAGCACTCAAACGGCCCCAGAGCCCCCCCCCCCCCCCCCCCCCCTCCTCCTCGCCCACTCCAATCGGTTACCATGGTGACTCTATATAGTGCAAACTTAGGGGACTATTGTAATGGGTTGCCACGGGGACCAAACAAACCCCAGTGTGTGCACCGTTGGTCAGCATTGTCCCGCCCGCGTGACTCTGTGACCTCACCTCACCTCAGTCAGCTATTGGCTCTTTTCCACTGCAAAATGGGTGAGCCAGAATCTTCCAGAAGTTACCGCCGGGAAAACGTTTTTCCAGAACCGGTTGACGTCCTGTGATGGTTCCGTTCTGTCTCCATGAACCCATTTAGTCCTGTGATGGTTCGGTTCTGTTTCCATGAACCCATTTAGTCCTGTGATGGTTCCGTTCTGTTTCCATGAACCCATTTAGTCCTGTGATGGTTCCGTTCTGTCTCCATGAACCCATTTAGTCCTGTGATGGTTCGGTTCTGTCTCCATGAACCCATTTAGTCCTGTGATGGTTCCGTTCTGTCTCCATGAACCCATTTAGTCCTGTGATGGTTCGGTTCTGTCTCCATGAACCCATTTAGTCCTGTGATGGTTCCGTTCTGTTTCCATTAACCCATTTAGTCCTGTGATGGTTCCGTTCTGACTCCATTAACCCATTTAGTCCTGTGATGGTTCGGTTCTGTCTCCATGAACCCATTTAGTCCTGTGATGGTTCCGTTCTGTCTCCATGAACCCATTTAGTCCTGTGATGGTTCCGTTCTGACTCCATTAACCCATTTAGTCCTGTGATGGTTCCGTTCTGTCTCCATGAACCCATTTAGTCCTGTGATGGTTCGGTTCTGTCTCCATGAACCCATTTAGTCCTGTGATGGTTCGGTTCTGTCTCCATGAACCCATTTAGTCCTGTGATGGTTCCGTTCTGACTCCATTAACCCATTTAGTCCTGTGATGGTTCCGTTCTGACTCCATTAACCCATTTAGTCCTGTGATGGTTCCGTTCTGTTTCCATGAACCCATTTAGTCCTGTGATGGTTCGGTTCTGTCTCCATGAACCCATTTAGTCCTGTGATGGTTCGGTTCTGTTTCCATTAACCCATTTAGTCCTGTGATGGTTCCGTTCTGTTTCCATGAACCCATTTAGTCCTGTGATGGTTCGGTTCTGTTTCCATTAACCCATTTAGTCCTGTGATGGTTCGGTTCTGTCTCCATGAACCCATTTAGTCCTGTGATGGTTCCGTTCTGTCTCCATGAACCCATTTAGTCCTGTGATGGTTCCGTTCTGACTCCATTAACCCATTTAGTCCTGTGATGGTTCCGTTCTGTCTCCATGAACCCATTTAGTCCTGTGATGGTTCGGTTCTGTCTCCATGAACCCATTTAGTCCTGTGATGGTTCCGTTCTGACTCCATTAACCCATTTAGTCCTGTGATGGTTCCGTTCTGACTCCATTAACCCATTTAGTCCTGTGATGGTTCCGTTCTGTTTCCATGAACCCATTTAGTCCTGTGATGGTTCGGTTCTGTCTCCATGAACCCATTTAGTCCTGTGATGGTTCGGTTCTGTTTCCATTAACCCATTTAGTCCTGTGATGGTTCCGTTCTGTTTCCATGAACCCATTTAGTCCTGTGATGGTTCGGTTCTGTTTCCATTAACCCATTTAGTCCTGTGATGGTTCGGTTCTGTTTCCATTAACCCATTTAGTCCTGTGATGGTTCCGTTCTGTTTCCATGAACCCATTTAGTCCTGTGAAAAAAAAGTCTTCTAAAATCATTCATGACAGTTCTCTTAAAAACCCCCATGTTTCTATGTGACCCCTCACCCTTTAAAAACCCCCATGTTTCTATGTGACCCCCCATGTGACCCCCCATGTGACCCCTCACCCTGACCCCTCACCCTTTAAAAAAACCCCATGTTTCTATGTGACCCCCCATGTGACCCCTCACCCTGACCCCTCACCCTTTGTCGAGTCCGTGTTTCTGCCCCTCTTCGCACCCATTGGTTGCCATTTCGTGGTTGGACAAAAACCCTCTCTCTCCATCCACTACCATTGAAATAACAGGTTTTTTCAGTTTGCTTCGTGTTGATATTCTGTGCATTCATTCCATTCTTATTTTAACCCATTTTAGGCAGGGACCCCTTTTGGTGTTGTGCGTTTAGCTATTTAAAAAATAGCAGATCTACAAGCTCATAGCGCGCCACCGAGTGGCGCGCTACGAGCTTGTAGGTCAGCTATTTTTTTTTAAATCGAAGAGCGACTGACGTAGAAGTCATGCTGGCCAGTGGTTCTCTCTAAATCATGACCCTCTATGGCAGTGGTTTAGAGAGAACCACTGCCATAGAGGGTCATGATTTAGAGAGAACCACTGCCATAGAGGGTCATGATTTAGAGAGAACCACTGCCATAGAGGGTCATGATTTAGAGAGAACCACTGCCATAGAGGGTCATGATTTAGAGAGAACCACTGCCATAGAGGGTCATGATTTAGAGAGAACCACTGCCATAGAGGGTCATGATTTAGAGAGAACCACTGCCATAGATACACACAGGTCATGATTTAGAGAGAACCACTGCCATAGAGGGTCATGATTTAGAGAGAACCACTGCCATAGAGGGTCATGATTTAGAGAGAACCACTGCCATAGATACACAGGGGTCATGATTTAGAGAGAACCACTGCCATAGATACACAGGGGTCATGATTTAGAGAGAACCACTGCCATAGATACACAGGGGTCATGATTTAGAGAGAACCACTGCCATAGATACACAGGGGTCATGATTTAGAGAGAACCACTGCCATAGAGGGTCATGATTTAGAGAGAACCACTGCCATAGAGGGTCATGATTTAGAGAGAACCACTGCCATAGAGGGTCATGATTTAGAGAGAACCACTGCCATAGATACACACAGGTCATGATTTAGAGAGAACCACTGCCATAGAGGGTCATGATTTAGAGAGAACCACTGCCATAGATACACACAGGTCATGATTTAGAGAGAACCACTGCCATAGAGGGTCATGATTTAGAGAGAACCACTGCCATAGATACACACAGGTCATGATTTAGAGAGAACCACTGCCATAGAGGGTCATGATTTAGAGAGAACCACTGCCATAGATACACACAGGTCATGATTTAGAGAGAACCACTGCCATAGAGGGTCATGATTTAGAGAGAACCACTGCCATAGAGGGTCATGATTTAGAGAGAACCACTGCCATAGATACACACAGGTCATGATTTAGAGAGAACCACTGCCATAGAGGGTCATGATTTAGAGAGAACCACTGCCATAGAGGGTCATGATTTAGAGAGAACCACTGCCATAGATACACACAGGTCATGATTTAGAGAGAACCACTGCCATAGAGGGTCATGATTTAGAGAGAACCACTGCCATAGATACACACAGGTCATGATTTAGAGAGAACCACTGCCATAGAGGGTCATGATTTAGAGAGAACCACTGCCATAGATACACACAGGTCATGATTTAGAGAGAACCACTGCCATAGAGGGTCATGATTTAGAGAGAACCACTGCCATAGAGGGTCATGATTTAGAGAGAACCACTGCCATAGATACACACAGGTCATGATTTAGAGAGAACCACTGCCATAGAGGGTCATGATTTAGAGAGAACCACTGCCATAGAGGGTCATGATTTAGAGAGAACCACTGCCATAGATACACACAGGTCATGATTTAGAGAGAACCACTGCCATAGAGGGTCATGATTTAGAGAGAACCACTGCCATAGAGGGTCATGATTTAGAGAGAACCACTGCCATAGATACACACAGGTCATGATTTAGAGAGAACCACTGCCATAGAGGGTCATGATTTAGAGAGAACCACTGCCATAGAGGGTCATGATTTAGAGAGAACCACTGCCATAGATACACACAGGTCATGATTTAGAGAGAACCACTGCCATAGAGGGTCATGATTTAGAGAGAACCACTGCCATAGAGGGTCATGATTTAGAGAGAACCACTGCCATAGAGGGTCATGATTTAGAGAGAACCACTGCCATAGATACACACAGGTCATGATTTAGAGAGAACCACTGCCATAGAGGGTCATGATTTAGAGAGAACCACTGCCATAGAGGGTCATGATTTAGAGAGAACCACTGCCATAGAGGGTCATGATTTAGAGAGAACCACTGCCATAGATACACAGGGGTCATGATTTAGAGAGAACCACTGCCATAGAGGGTCATGATTTAGAGAGAACCCCTGCCATAGAGGGTCATGATTTAGAGAGAACCACTGCCATAGAGGGTCATGATTTAGAGAGAACCACTGCCATAGAGGGTCATGATTTAGAGAGAACCACTGCCATAGAGGGTCATGATTTAGAGAGAACCACTTCCATAGAGGGTCATGATTTAGAGAGAACCACTGCCATAGAGGGTCATGATTTAGAGAGAACCACTGCCATAGAGGGTCATGATTTAGAGAGAACCACTGCCATAGAGGGTCATGATTTAGAGAGAACCACTGCCATAGATACACACAGGTCATGATTTAGAGAGAACCACTGCCATAGAGGGTCATGATTTAGAGAGAACCACTGCCATAGAGGGTCATGATTTAGAGAGAACCACTGCCATAGAGGGTCATGATTTAGAGAGAACCACTGCCATAGATACACACAGGTCATGATTTAGAGAGAACCACTGCCATAGAGGGTCATGATTTAGAGAGAACCACTGCCATAGAGGGTCATGATTTAGAGAGAACCACTGCCATAGAGGGTCATGATTTAGAGAGAACCACTGCCATAGAGGGTCATGATTTAGAGAGAACCACTGCCATAGAGGGTCATGATTTAGAGAGAACCACTGCCATAGATACATGGGTCACATTTGTGTAGAATCGTCCTCCTCGTGGTCTAAACGGGTCCGAGTCTCAACGCCACCACCTTTCCCCTCCTCTAGGTGGCGTGCAGTAACTGGAAGCGGGTGATGATGGTGCTGAGTGAGAGCCTGCTGCAGGAGGGGGTCCCCTACACGGACCCCCTGGCCATCCCCACGGACCTGGTCCACAACAGCAGCATGCACTTCACCTTCAACAAGTTCTGGAAGCGCTACGGAAAGTTCTCACGCCACCTCATGAAGGTATGAAGGTCTATTATGAAAGTTCTCACGCCACCTCATGAAGGTATGAAGGTCTATTATGAAAGTTCTCACGCCACCTCATGAAGGTATGAAGGTCTATTATGAAAGTTCTCACGCCACCTCATGAAGGTATGAAGGTCTATTATGAAAGTTCTCACGCCACCTCATGAAGGTATGAAGGTCTATTATGAAAGTTCTCACGCCACCTCATGAAGGTATAAAGGTCTATTATGAAAGTTCTCACGCCACCTCATGAAGGTATGAAGGTCTATTATGAAAGTTCTCACGCCACCTCATGAAGGTATGAAGGTCTATTATGAAAGTTCTCACGCCACCTCATGAAGGTATGAAGGTCTATTATGACAGTTCTCACGCCACCTCATGAAGGTATAAAGGTCTATTATGACAGTTCTCACGCCACCTCATGAAGGTATAAAGGTCTATTATGAAAGTTCTCACGCCACCTCATGAAGGTATAAAGGTCTATTATGAAAGTTCTCACGCCACCTCATGAAGGTATAAAGGTCTATTATGAAAGTTCTCACGCCACCTCATGAAGTTATGAAGGTCTATTATGAAAGTTCTCACGCCACCTCATGAAGGTATGAAGGTCTATTATGAAAGTTCTCACGCCACCTCATGAAGGTATAAAGGTTTATTATGAAAGTTCTCACGCCACCTCATGAAGGTATAAAGGTCTATTATGAAAGTTCTCACGCCACCTCATGAAGGTATAAAGGCCTATTATGACAAACGAGTCACCTGGAATGTTTTAAGTGTACTTTTAGTCGACTAAATATCATAAGATTTTAGTCGACTAAATCTACAGTTGATTTAGTTGAACAAAATGTATTTTGGTGGGCCTTGATGCCGTCATAATGTTTTTTTTCCCCACTATTTTCAGCATGTGACTAATTGTAAAATGACTGGGTCTCTTGTCCACTAGTCCCTTCCTAAATGACTGGGTCTCTTGTCCACTAGTCCCTTCCTAAATGACTGGGTCTCTTGTCCACTAGTCCCTTCCTAAATGACAGGGTCTCTTGTCCACTAGTCCCTTCCTAAATGACAGGGTCTCTTGTCCACTAGTCCCTTCCTAAATGACTGGATCTCTTGTCCACTAGTCCCTTCCTAAATGACAGGGTCTCTTGTCCACTAGTCCCTTCCTAAATGACAGGGTCTCTTGTCCACTAGTCCCTTCCTAAATGACTGGGTCTCTTGTCCACTAGTCCCTTCCTAAATGACAGGGTCTCGTGTCCACTAGTCCCTTCCTAAATGACAGGGTCTCGTGTCCACTAGTCCCTTCCTAAATGACTGGGTCTCTTGTCCACTAGTCCCTTCCTAAATGACAGGGTCTCGTGTCCACTAGTCCCTTCCTAAATGACAGGGTCTCTTGTCCACTAGTCCCTTCCTAAATGACAGGGTCTCTTGTCCACTAGTCCCTTCCTAAATGACTGGGTCTCTTGTCCACTAGTCCCTTCCTAAATGACTGGGTCTCTTGTCCACTAGTCCCTTCCTAAATGACTGGGTCTCTTGTCCACTAGTCCCTTCCTAAATGACTGGGTCTCTTGTCCACTAGTCCCTTCCTAAATGACTGGGTCTCTTGTCCACTAGTCCCTTCCTAAATGACTGGGTCTCTTGTCCACTAGTCCCTTCCTAAATGACTGGGTCTCTTGTCCACTAGTCCCTTCCTAAATGACTGGGTCTCTTGTCCACTAGTCCCTTCCTAAATGACTGGGTCTCTTGTCCACTAGTCCCTTCCTAAATGACTGGGTCTCTTGTCCACTAGTCCCTTCCTAAATGACTGGGTCTCGTGTCCACTAGTCCCTTCCTAAATGACTGGGTCTCTTGTCCACTAGTCCCTTCCTAAATGACTGGGTCTCTTGTCCACTAGTCCCTTCCTAAATGACTGGGTCTCTTGTCCACTAGTCCCTTCCTAAATGACTGGGTCTCTTGTCCACTAGTCCCTTCCTAACATTTTAGTCTAGTTTTTATTTGTTGACGAAATTGTCTTATTAGTTTTAGTCATCATAGCTTAGTTTTCATTTAGTTTTCATCAGTGAAAAAAGGTAGTCACGAAAAACATGTGTCTTGGTTTTAGTCGACAAAATCTACCCTGATGACCGAAGCCCTTTCAGAAAGCCTGACTGTTGCACCACAACGCAACGCAGTTCCGCAAAACGGATGGCTGGTCTAACGGCGTCGATGAAATAAAGAAATATCAATGTGTTACAGTTATTAAATCTTATTTGAAGGAAGAATACTGCTTCCGGAGCTTAATTCCATAACTAAGAAGAGCAGTACTGAGTCGTCACTGAGCCATTCAGTCCTTGTTTTATTTTACTTTTATAAATGTATAGAGTTTCAACCCTGATGACGACATTGCAATTTATTTTTACCACAAGTAAAAATAATGCTAGAATCCCGTGTGCGCTGCATTTCCCCCAAACCCTGTCTCCCTCTCTCTCAACTGCATTTTCCCAAACCCTGTCTCCCTCTCTCAACTGCATTTTCCCCAAACCCTGTCTCCCTCTCTCTCAACTGCATTTTCCCCAAACCCTGTCTCCCTCTCTCTCAACTGCATTTTCCCCAAACCCTGTCTCCCTCTCTCAACTGCATTTTCCCCAAACCCTGTCTCCCTCTCTCTCAACTGCATTTTCCCAAACCCTGTCTCTCTCTCTCAACTGCATTTTCCCCAAACCCTGTCTCCCTCTCTCTCAACTGCATTTCCCCCAAACCCTGTCTCCCTCTCTCTCAACTGCAATTTCCCCCAAACCCTGTCTCTCCCTCTCTCAACTGCATTTCCCCAAACCCTGTCTCCCTCTCTCTCAACTGCAATTTCCCCCAAACCCTGTCTCTCCCTCTCTCAACTGCATTTTCCCCAAACCCTGTCTCCCTCTCTCTCAACTGCATTTCCCCAAACCCTGTCTCTCCCTCTCTCAACTGCATTTCCCCCAAACCCTGTCTCCCTCTCTCAACTGCATTTTCCCAAACCCTGTCTCTCTCTCTCTCAACTGCATTTCCCCCAAACCCTGTCTCCCTCTCTCTCAACTGCATTTTCCCAAACCCTGTCTCCCTCTCTCAACTGCATTTCCCCCAAACCCTGTCTCCCTCTCTCTCAACTGCATTTCCCCCAAACCCTGTCTCCCTCTCTCTCAACTGCATTTCCCCCAAACCCTGTCTCCCTCTCTCAACTGCATTTCCCCCAAACCCTGTCTCTCCCTCTCTCTCAACTGCATTTTCCCAAACCCTGTCTCTCTCTCTCTCAACTGCATTTCCCCCAAACCCTGTCTCCCTCTCTCTCAACTGCATTTCCCCAAACCCTGTCTCCCTCTCTCTCAACTGCATTTCCCCCAAACCCTGTCTCCCTCTCTCTCAACTGCATTTCCCCCAAACCCTGTCTCCCTCTCTCTCAACTGCATTTCCCCCAAACCCTGTCTCCCTCTCTCTCAACTGCATTTCCCCCAAACCCTGTCTCCCTCTCTCTCAACTGCATTTCCCCAAACCCTGTCTCCCTCTCTCTCAACTGCATTTCCCCAAACCCTGTCTCTCTCTCTCAACTGCATTTCCCCCAAACCCTGTCTCCCTCTCTCTCAACTGCATTTCCCCCAAACCCTGTCTCCCTCTCTCAACTGCATTTCCCCCAAACCCTGTCTCCCTCTCTCAACTGCATTTCCCCAAACCCTGTCTCTCTCTCTCAACTGCATTTCCCCAAACCCTGTCTCCCTCTCTCTCAACTGCATTTCCCCAAACCCTGTCTCTCTCTCTCTCAACTGCATTTCCCCAAACCCTGTCTCCCTCTCTCTCAACTGCATTTCCCCCGTGACGTTCACAAAAATTAAAAACACACCTCTTTAGATTGGCCTTCTCAATCCTCCCATAGCACATAGCAGTTATTTTCATGATCTTATATGTATGTATTTTTTTTAACTCTATTGTCTTTTTTTAACTCTATGCCTGACCTTTTATTCCCCTCTTATGTTGATTGCGAACGCAGTGAGCACTTACTATGAGACCTAGCAGATCATGTCTGTCTGTCTGTCTGTCTGTCTGTCTGTGTGTCTGTCCCGCTATCCAAATATGGAGTGTGTTGCATCAGCAATCACTCAGCTCCATATATGGGCACAAAAGGGGCCAGGTCCACTCAGCTCCATATATAGGCACAAAAGGGGCACCATATAAGGAGTCCCCAAAGCAGCTATACGTCCAAAACCCAAATATGTACGAGCTGCGTTCGCTTCCCGCGTTTGCGCGTCTTACTCGTGATTATATGCATACTAAGGGACTGTGTCTGATATGTTATGACCTAACTGTAAAGTACCTGATGTGTGTCCTGCCTGTGAAGCACTTTGAACTGCAACTCTGTATGAAAGGTGCTATACAAATAAAGTTTATTATTATTATTATTATTATTATTCATTTTCCTCCAAAAAGGTGAAGCTAAAAAAGTACACCAAGTTCCTGTTCGTGCGGGACCCCTTCGTGCGCCTCATCTCCGCCTACCGCAACAAGTTCGAGCTGCGCAACGAGGACTTCTACCGGCGCTTCGCCGCGCTCATGCTGCGGCGCTACGCCGCCGCCGCAGACGGCCAGCCCACGGCGCCGGCCTCCGCCGACGCCGCCTTCGCCGCGGGGCTCCACCCGTCCTTCGGCCACTTCGTGCGCTACCTGCTGGACCCGCGCACGGAGCGCGACGCGCCCTTCAACGAGCACTGGCGCCAGGTGTACCGCCTCTGCCACCCCTGCCAGATCCAGTACGACTTCGTGGGCCACCTGGAGTCGGGCGAGGAGGACGCCGAGCAGCTCCTGCGTCAGCTGCGCGTGGACAACGTGGTGGAGTTCCCCACGTCTCACCGGAACCTCACCGCCTCCACCTGGCTGGACGACTGGTTCGCCGCGGTGCCCCTGGAGGCCCGGAGGGAACTCTACGCGCTCTACGAGCCGGACTTCAGGCTCTTTGGTTACGACAGACCGGACTCCATCCTTAACGAATGAACTCTACGCGCTCTACGAGCCGGACTTCAGGCTCTTTGGTTACGACAGACCGGACTCCATCCTCAACGAATGAACTCTACGCACTCTACGAGCCGGACTTCAGGCTCTTTGGTTACGACAGACCGGAACTCCATCCTTAACGAATGAACTCTACGCGCTCTACGAGCCGGACTTCAGGCTCTTTGGTTACGACAGACCGGACTCCATCCTTAACGAATGAACTCTACGCGCTCTACGAGCCGGACTTCAGGCTCTTTGGTTACGACAGACCGGACTCCATCCTTAACGAATGAACTCTACGCGCTCTACGAGCCGGACTTCAGGCTCTTTGGTTACGACAGACCGGACTCCATCCTTAACGAATGAACTCTACGCGCTCTACGAGCCGGACTTCAGGCTCTTTGGTTACGACAGACCGGACTCCATCCTCAACGAATGACCACGAGCAGAGCACCCCCCCCCCCCCCCCCACGCCAGCCCCACCCATCCATGCCCCAGAGGAAAGGAAAAGGGAGACAAACTGCTTTGTATGTGATTTTGGGGGAAGAAGAAAAAAACAAAGATGGCACATTCTTACGGTCTTTGCACATGAAGTCCAAACGTTATACATTTCAAGTGCAATGAAACGAACACAAGCTTCGTGTTTTGTAATTTACAGATTATTGTTATAACTTCAAACCAACTTATTGGATATTGTCTATAATAATATCTGTCAAAATGACTTTCATTCAACGGTTTAAGACTTTTCTGCATTTCTTTTCCACCATCGGTCAACAAGTGGCTTGTTAGTGGCTCAGAATCCTTGGATAATAACGGATATGACAAAACGCATAATATATGAACATTTCAGACTTGGTGTTCAAAGACCTTTTTACAGAGAGAGAGAGAGAGAGAGAGAGAGAGAGAGAGAGACATCAGCCGGCGTTGACGTAGGCTAGTTTACTCTAATCTAGTATTCAAAAGGAAACTCTCACCGTGAGTATATATACTCTATACCGTGAGTATCTGCATTCCTGACTTTAATGTCGTACAGAACTATGCCTGTAATATTATATTTGAGATGTCACAGGTATTTTTTTTTCTTTTCGTTTTTATTTTTTTTGAGGCCGACTGTGACGTCGCACAGGGCCTTAGTTTGTAGCTTTGGAGGGTTCTTGAGAAATCTCTCCGATGTGATGTCGCAGAACCGTTGTAGCCGTATGTGATGTCAAAATGGACCCCCAAACGCCTATGGTTGCGATGCTGATACTGACGCAGTCGGAACAGGGTCGAGGGACGTTGTTTTTTTTCCCGTTTTTTATTTTGGGGGCATTTGTTTTAACGCCACGATAGTGAGTTGTAGTTTTGAAAGGTAGTTGCATATATTTTAGTTAACTTATTTGAATGCGTTAGTGCAAATGTTTATGTTAAGGTTAAGCATGTATAGGCCTAAGGGATTTTACTATGTCCGACATTTCTTACATGTAAATGTCAACATGTGGAAAGCCTCTCTCGGTAGAGAGGAAGAGGTCACTCTTCTATACCTCGTAATCATTTATAGTTGCGTAATAACGTGCTACTCTCACTTAATGAACAGACACACCCGACCAAAAACCTTTTTGCTTCTTGTGTCATCATCGGTACGTTACATTTCTGTGAGGATAAGTTTACTATTTTACTATTATACGTCAGTGTAATGGTCAATGAGAACATTATAGCAGCTGGTTTTCCTTCCAAAGCATGCCGTTTAAGCACAAGATGCTCCGTTGAACTTCAAGGCTGATATCTGGAGAGCGTACTGTAGCTATTATTAGTCTCATCAGGGTCTTCAGAGGAGAATGAGGGAAAAGAAGTTGAGTCTAACAACATTCCTTTTGTTTTACTTAAAAGAGTGAAAACTTAAAAGTGTCTATTTCTGTGTTGGGCATTTTCCCCCAAAGGGAATAGTTTGTTCATCATCGTTCTCCATCCTCTAACGTCGTGTTATAGTTCAGATATCATTTGTGTGTGTTCGGGTATCACGACCTACGCGTCGTGGCGACAGTGTTTTCAGAGGATCGTGGTTACCTTGGCGACAGTGTTTTTTTTCCCTGTATAGTTATCAATGTCGTACGTATTACGGACGTGTAAAACCGTGACTAACGCAAAACACTCCCAGCCTGTCCATAGAAACGTCTGCCGAGATTCAGTGTTTTGTTTTTTTTGTTGCAAGGATGAGATTTGCTGCTTCAGCCGAGCGCGTGAAATCATACCGTAGCCGGCGGCAACTTAACCCATTCTGAACGGGAACCCATTTCGGTGTTATAGCATCATGTTATGCTTTAGCTATTGAAAAATAGCAGACCTACAAGCTCATAGCGCGCCACCGAGTGGCGCGCTATGAGCTTGTAGGTCTGCTATTTTTGAAAAATCGAAGAACGACTGAAATTTTTAGAATCTGATCTCAGGTCAGAATGGGTTAATCATGAGACCAGTGTGTGTCCAGTGGAAACCTCGTATGAATCTGATCTCAGGTCAGAATGGGTTAAAATGTGTTGATGCACAACATGCACAGATCACTCCATATACGCCGAGGATGTCTTTAGGGGGCCAGTTGTAGTGCAATCATTAGGCCAGTATTAATGTCACAATAAGCGGAGTCTTGGGTGGATCAAGGTTTAGGTTCAGAGTTAGTGGAGTGATGATTTGAAAGGGGCCAGAGCAGAGCGTTTGCTAGATGGATCATAGTCGTGGCTGGATATGTAGCAGTGGGAAGATAAGACAGTGCCTTTTGGTTGCTATTAATGAGACAACGTTTACACGGCAAAAACAACATAGTATTTTTGTAAGAGAATTAAACTTTTCACTTTGATCACCGTACAGTGTTTACGTACAGTATGACGTGTGAACGAGGTGCAGTATATTTTTGACACGCCGTCGTTCTATAATCGGGCCTCATGTACAATGTGTGGTTATTGTGTGAGACCTGGGGAAATGATAGGGATTTATTTACCAGTCTGGGAATAATATGGTTTTCATGACGAGATTCTCTGTGGACGTTTTTCAATATAAAGAGTTTCATTCCTATTATCCACAATTAGGGGAAGAAGGGAATGTCGACGCACAATATTCTGCTCTCTCCCGTCTTTAAAAAAAACCAACAATCTTGAACAGCGTTTGGCCCGTTTGGCCCTGTTGTCGGGCTTCTTCATGGGGTTGGGAATTGACACAGAGCTCCGGCTATAGAGGGAATGATTCCTGATGCGAAAGGCCTCACTCACACCTTTCCACCTAGCGTACAACATCGATACACGCTAGATGTAAGCAAGATGTAAGTGTCATGGCCGCCCCCAATGCATCTCCAATGGAAGTCACATGGTTTGACACAACATTTGTGTTGTACGGCTTTCGGCTGTGTATTCCATTGTTTATTTTCACATTTTTGAATAGTTATATCGACATGAATACGGATTTTAAAGCGCCCATACGTTGGTTTCCATTGATACAAGCCAATCGGATTTATCATTCAAATTGACGTCCTTTTTGAACGCCGGGCCAGCCCAACGCGGCCTGGCCTCTTAACCGTGGTCAAGCTTTCAAGGTTCTGGAGAGGGGGCGAAGGTTGGGAACCGCTGCCATGGACCTTTCAAGGTTCTGGAGAGGGGGCGAAGGTTGGGAACCCGCTGCCATGGACCTTTCAAGGTTCTGGAGAGGGGGCGAAGGTTGGGAACCGCTGCCATGGACCTTTCAAGGTTCTGGAGAGGGGGCGAAGGTTGGGAACCACTGCCATGGACCTTGATCTGTGCCTCATTGTCGTATGTATGGCTGCATGTATACGTACGGTGTCCAGGAAACAGCCCATCTACGTTTTGAGCTTGTAGATCTGCTATAGTTCCATGTTACACTCCATTGTGTCAGTGTTGCTTTCCCATTGCCTTTACGCTTTTGTTTGATAGATTTTGTAAATGTGCGCAGTGGGCACACGAGATTGTACTTTGAAACCGTTGCAAGCATAATGATTCACCAGGAATGGTCCCAGATCTATACCATGGTGTAGATCTATCTATATATCTATACTAGGGATGCACCGAAAGGGAAATTCTTGGCCAAAACCGAATACCGAATATAGGAAACGAATATGATTCATATTATATATCTTTTTTCCTACCATTGCTGTCATGGCCGTACCTTAAAGCTACCTGATTTATGGCAAAATAAATGGTTATGGCAACACTTAACTTAAATAATAATCACTATTATGGGTCCATAAAACATGTATTCAGCTCTTTTAAATGCATTCATTTCATACACTATTCTGTGATATATTTTCTGCCTATTCGGGCCGAAACCGAATAGGCCGAAAATGCATTTTTAGCTATTTTATGCCGAATATTTTCTGCGGCCGAATATTCGGTGCATCACTAATCTATACCATGGTAGATCTGGGACTCCCAAGAGCATCTCATTGACGAACAATAAATGTCAATTTATCTTTCATTGTCATGGGGGGACCTTTCTTGGATCATTTTGACCATATACAGCAGTGGTTCTAAAAGTGGGGTCCGTCCGGGGACCCCCAGGGGTCCTCGAGGGAGTTCCAGGGGGTCCCCGGCTGTAACTCCTTGAGAGTGTACAAATGGAACGAAATCAAAGTTAAAATGAACATTGATTTTACAAGATGAATATAGGGGTATTATGGGATAAATCGGTGTATGAGATAGAAATGCCATTACATTGGGGGGTCCGTAGCCTATTACATATCAAACTGGGGGTCCCCTGGGGGGGGGGGGGGGGGTCCCTGCAATATTTAATATGGGGGTCCGCGGGCTAATTAGTGTCAAGTTCTCATTCAAACGACATGTTTTTTTTCCATCACTGGTGAACCTTTATGACTTGCACGTGTTCTCCCATCAGCAGATTATACTAGTAATACTTGGTGTCATGTTAGCATCATGTTAGCATGTTAGCAGGCATCACCATGCAGCGGCACATCCACACAGAATGCCCTTCTATTGGCTTATATGGTACGCATAAATATGACCCCATGCAGTGCCTGTTGTTGTGTTAATGGGAAAGCCAGCTTTGAGGCGATGTCGGGCCCTTATGGATCAAGATCAGAATACCAGTGTTGTCCGTTCGGGACCGTACCTATGTTCCCTCAGCCCTATGTTCCCTCAGCCCTATGTTCCCTCAGCCCTATGTTCCCTCAGCCCTATGTTCCCTCGGGTCCGCGTCAATATGCCGACGGTCCGATGGACAACCTACCTCAAACCCTCACCCTAACCCTAACCTCCCCCGGGGCAGACACCTAAACCTAACCCCAAACCCTCACCCTAACCTCTCCCGGGGCAGCACACCTAAACCTAACCACCCACCCTCTCCCGACCCCCAGTGCACCTCGGACCAATGCTCCTTCTGAGGGAACATAGGGCTGAGGGAACATAGGGCTGAGGGAACATAGGGCTGAGGGAACATAGGGCTGAGGGAACATAGGGCTGAGGGAACATAGGTATGACCCCGTCCGCTCATGTCCACGCGGCAAAGTCACTATAAGCCTGCTTTATACTCTATGTTGGTATAAATTAAACTGACATGAAACCAAATGAACCCTGATGTTAAGCCGACTGCATAGCGTGACTCTAATGTTAATGTGAGATATATATATATATATATATATATATATATATATATATATATATATATATATATATATATAATATTGTGTTCATTAGTCCTTTGAAGATAAAACCAGATTTTGTGGCTTGGCCAGAAGCATCCAAGAATGGATGTTTGGAGAGTTAACAGATACATTCAGAAGGGGATATAGATCTGCTGTTGAATCCATTTCTCCTCTCATCGACAGGAACCATTAATTTATTGCAGTGTCATATTTCACAAGTATTATGGTGTAATGCTTCATTTGGTCGTCATATGAAAGAAATAAAAGTTTACTGGGCATGACGGAAGATGTAAATTTTGCTCTTGCTCCATTGTAATTTCCTCTGTCCCCCCCTTACCTCTGCAGAATGCTGCCCTCTGGTGGACAGAACACTGCACTACACACATGTCATGTTTATCATTAGTCGTCACAGTAGTGCCAGCAACATAGTATTTAGGCTATATGCTTATACAATGTACAGTATTTATTCAAACTCAATTGCTTGTTCGTGCTACATATTTACAATTTTACAAATTAAAAAAAGAGACAAGAAAAACATCTGTCGGTACCTTCTGCATGGCAAACTCCATTTAGTGCCAGTCATGATATGTTTTCTCATGCCAATAAAGCCCTTTGAATTGAATTGATATACCCATTTATATATTGAGTATAGCATGTCATTCCTCCAGCCTGGATTTACCATGGGGGGAAAAACAATGGCACGGCACGCCCAATCATATCGCATTCTATACCGACTCCTTTTCATTGATTTCATTCAAAATATAAACCGTTACAGTCAACACACTATTGTATAGCATTGGTTGCACTCTAGAGAACTCCATTCTCTCTCGTCACTCCATCTATATTGTTACTGTATATAATATGGACAAAGCTGGTTTTAGGTTTTATTAAGCATATACTGTACTACACTACGTGGCTCGTTACATACAGGCTACGTAATTGGAACGATAATGAGGGTTATGTTGCATGATCTCATTATTGGGCTGACACTGAACAACAATAAGCCCCATTAATAAGCGCACTTCTGGAAGACCTTGAATCTTATTCGTGTATTTATTTAATTGTCAAAATTAAGAAACTATCCACTTTATTACTTATCATTCACGCCCCCTTATAGGTTTGTGTTCATATAATGAGTGCGCTTAGAGTGGTATATTAATGTGTTAACTTAACGTTAGGTTTGTGTTCATATAATGAGTGCGCTTAGAGTGGTATATTAATGTGTTAACTTAACGTTAGGTTTGTGTTCATATAATGAGTGCGCTTAGAGTGGTATATTAATGTGTTAACTTAACGTTAGGTTTGTGTTCATATAATGAGTGCGCTTAGAGTGGTATATTAATGTGTTAACTTAACGTTAGGTTTGTGTTCATATAATGAGTGCGCTTAGAGTGGTATATTAATGTGTTAACTTAACGTTAGGTTTGTGTTCATATAATGAGTGCGCTTAGAGTGGTATATTAATGTGTTAACTTAACGTTAGGTTTGTGTTCATATAATGAGTGCGCTTAGAGTGGTATATTAATGTGTTAACTTAACGTTAGGTTTGTGTTCATATAATGAGTGCGCTTAGAGTGGTATATTAATGTGTTAACTTAACGTTAGGTTTGTGTTCATATAATGAGTGCGCTTAGAGTGGTATATTAATGTGTTAACTTAACGTTAGGTTTGTGTTCATATAATGAGTGCGCTTAGAGTGGTATATTAATGTGTTAACTTAACGTCACTGGATTTGATCCTGCTGGTGATTTGAAGTTGAACTCCGATTGAATCCCCTCGAGGGGAAATAAATAACCCTCTGGCATACAGTGACTTTTTACAGATAAAGCCCAAAGAAATGTTGATGAAATAATCTGCTGTGTGTGTGTGTGTGTGTGTGTGTGTTGGAAGGGTCTTATCTCTCCCTTGGTTACGTCACAGTAGATTTCTCAAGACCTGATCTGTGCTGACCTTACGGTTAAACGCTGCTTTATTCTAGCTTTTGTCTCTGAGTGGAAACTCCTCGGATCAAACCCGGGGCTGCACTAAAACGAAAAGCCTGGCCGTCTTAAAGTTCTTAATCCTGAGCTCTCTCACGTTTCACGGGTTTTCAAGTTAATGAGAAGAATTTAATATCCTATAAATAAACCCAACCCATCTCTAGACCGCTCGGTCAGAGACTGAGTCACGACGTAAGACTTTATTTTTGGAGCCAATGAAAAAGCCCCGTCATAAACAAATGAGCCAATGAAAAGCCCCGTCATAAACAAATGAGCCAATGAAAAGCCCCGCCATAAACAAATGAGCCAATGAAAAGCCCCGTCATAAACAAATGTAATGCGGGGAGAATGATGTTTGCACTTGGAGTTATAACTCGAGTCTTCTTGGGAGGATAAAAAAAAACACTTTTATCACTTTAATCCAAATAAGACTATCATGTTAAATGACTCAGTTGAACTGATAGTCCCAAATATTATATAACACTTTTCTGAAAGGTATTTAATTGGTAACTGTGCAACATGGGATACTGTCTATGTTTAGGACCAGCAGGTGATTGCGAACGCAGTGAGCACTTACTATGAGACCTAGCAGATCATGTCTGTGTGTGTGTCTGTCTGTCTGTCCCGCTTTTGTGCCCATATATGGAGCTGAGTGATTTGTTTGTGATTGATGCAAGTGTCTGTCCCGCTGTTACGTCACCATGACTCAGCCATAACCATATAGTCCCCCAAAGCAGCTATACGTCCAAAACCCAAATATGTACGAGCTGCGTTCGCTTCCCGCGTGTGCGCGTCTTACTGGTTCAATTAAGCACTAGAAAGAAACAAAATGACTGTATGGACAGAGCTCTGGTGGTTTGTTTTTGGCAGCAAATTTTGAGGTCTGCTATTTTTGAAAAATCGAAAGAACGACTGACATTTTTAGAATCTTATCTCAGGTCAGAATGGGGTTAATCAGACCAGTGTGTGTCCATGCAGTGGAAACCTGGTATGAATCTGATCTCAGGTCAGTCCGCGGTGGGCGTAACCAGGTATCCGTTGAAGGTGATGTAGACGTCCACCTCGTCGCTGTACACGGCGGTCTCCCTCTCCCGCCTGTACAGGCGCACCCAGACCTGGTCGCCCGGCGCCAGCGCCAGCATCAGGCTCTGGCTCTGCATGACGGAGCGCTCGCCGGGCTGCGCGTAGAGGACGGCGCGCTCGCGCTCGTTGTGCATGACGTGCAGGTACGTCTCCTTGAGGTTCCACGTGTGCACGTTGACGTTGAAGAAGTAGACGCCGGGCGCCGGGCCGCAGCGGAACAGCCCCGTGAACATGTCGAAGTGGCCGCCGCCGCCGCCGCCGCGCGGGAGGTCCACGAACACCGTGTCGAACAGCAGCGGCCGGTAGTGCTCCAGGCTGTGGAGGGACTTGCGCCGGCCCACCGAGAAGGCGGAACGCTGGAGTGTCGTCGACGACGTCTTGCTGCAGGCGGCGTCGTCGCCCGGGGGGCCCGCCCGGCCGTCGGCGCCTTTGGGGCCCGCGGGCCCCGTGGAGCCCTCCTCTCCGCCTTTACCCGGTGTCCCTCGGGCGCCGCGGTCGCCCTTGTCACCTGTGGTGGGGGGGGGGGGGCGGGGCGGGGCGTGACAGGAAACATAACGTGCCGGTATACTGTGTTGTGCGCAAAACTGCAGAAATGGACAAGAAAGGTTTCTTTCCGCGTGACAATAACAATGTAGAACGTTTGTCTCGGACACATACAGATACAATACTGTTAATAAATGACACATTTGTGACACATGGAACCTTTTTGCAGGGGGGGTATAAGTGGGGGACATGGAACCTGTAATATTGTAATATTTTATGCTTTTTTGAGTGGTACAAGTAGTACACTCCAAGGAACAGCAATGTCCCTGTTCACCTATGTGTCCGTGTGACGTTAATGAGCACCAGTATATGACTATTAGTACCAGTAGGGGCGCTGTTGTGCCAGAAACACCGAGAGAGAGAGAGAGTACTGCACTGTTGCCTGCTAATGAGAGAGAGAGAGAGAGTGCTGCACTGTTGCCTGCTAATGAGAGAGAGAGCTGCACTGTTGCCTGCTAATGAGAGAGAGAGAGAGAGAGACACTGCTGTACAGCAGTTTGGTCAACTCTGGTTGCCTTGATTTGACTTGACTTGAGATTGACCACATGAACCCTACTGTAGCTTCTCTATACTTGGCATGTCATAATAGGCGAAGATTCGGCGAAAACCAGGCAAACATTCAGCAAAAATGACCCACAGATCCATTTGACATACAAAGAAGTATAGATGGTTTATGTTTTTAATGGATTTGGGTTTGATCCCTGAAACAACGAAAGCAAGTCAATCTGAACCAGAGCGTCCGGCCGCTAAATGCCTAAAAGCCAGGAGTCCTATAAAAACTCCACATATAGATAACATTTTATGGAATTTCGCTGTCTCCTCTTTAAAATTGTTTTCCATTTCAGCACAAATGTTCCCTGTGGTTTAGTTTAGCCTACTTCTCACATTCCTTTTCTCCACAATTTGACTTTTTTTTTTTTACATTATTCAGAAAACCACCAGTATGCTACGTTACGTACACCCCTTCTCCGTACCCTCCATGGCTGTCAGGCTCTGTCTCTTGCCTACCAGACACAAAAGGAAGCATGCCACTTGATGAATGTTACTTCTACTGCCACAGAAGATGAATGTTATTTCTACTGCCACAGAAGATGAATGTTACTTCTACTGCCACAGAAGATGAATGTTACTTCTACTGCCACAGAAGATGAATGTTACTTCTACTGCCACAGAAGATGAATGTTACTTCTACTGCCACAGAAGATGAATGTTACTTCTACTGCCACAGAAGATGAATGTTACTTCTACTGCCACAGAAGATGAATGTTACTTCTACTGCCACATAAGATGAATGTTACTTCTACTGCCACAGAAGATGAATGTTACTTCTACTGCCACATAAGATGAATGTTACTTCTACTGCCACAGAAGATGAATGTTACTTCTACTGCCACAGAAGATGAATGTTACTTCTACTGCCACATAAGATGAATGTTACTTCTACTGCCACAGAAGATGAATGTTACTTCTACTGCCACATAAGATGAATGTTACTTCTACTGCCACAGAAGATGAATGTTACTTCTACTGCCACATAAGATGAATGTTACTTCTACTGCCACAGAAGATGAATGTTACTTCTACTGCCACAGAAGATGAATGTTACTTCTACTGCCACAGAAGATGAATGTTACTTCTACTGCCACATAAGATGAATGTTACTTCTACTGCCACAGAAGATGAATGTTACTTCTACTGCCACAGAAGATGAATGTTACTTCTACTGCCACAGAAGATGAATGTTACTTCTACTGCCACAGAAGATGAATGTTACTTCTACTGCCACATAAGATGAATGTTACTTCTACTGCCACAGAAGATGAATGTTACTTCTACTGCCACAGAAGATGAATGTTACTTCTACTGCCACAGAAGATGAATGTTACTTCTACTGCCACATAAGATGAATGTTACTTCTACTGCCACAGAAGATGAATGTTACTTCTACTGCCACAGAAGATGAATGTTACTTCTACTGCCACAGAAGATGAATGTTACTTCTACTGCCACAGAAGATGAATGTTACTTCTACTGCCACAGAAGATGAATGTTACTTCTACTGCCACAGAAGATGAATGTTATTTCTACTGCCACAGAAGATGAATGTTATTTCTACTGCCACAGAAGATGAATGTTATTTCTACTGCCACAGAAGATGAATGTTATTTCTACTGCCACAGAAGATGAATGTTATTTCTACTGCCACAGAAGATGAATGTTATTTCTACTGCCACAGAAGATAAATGTTACTTGAGTTTGAGTTTGAGTTTGAATCTTTATTTCGGTCATTTTTTACAAAACAGATAAACAAAATAGGTTGAAGCAATTTACATTGCTTAATTACTAATTACTTAGTCAACGCAGTGACTAGTTTAACCGAAAAGGTATGGGCTGAAGCATAAAGCTTATTTTGCCCACCTTTTTATATAATACAAATAATAATAATAATAATAGTCTGTGGTCAATTATCACAGTAGCATAATTTATGAAAAACACAAATGAAAAGTAAAAGTAAATATTACTAATTTCTACTGCCACATAAGATAAATGTTAATTCTACTGCCACAGAAGCACATTTGGGGCCAAATCAAACCTATAACCTAAGAGAGCAACAGGCGCTTTAGCATCAGGAAGGGGGGGGTCTTGGCAGCTGAACCTACTGCATTAGGAAGAACAAACAGCTCAGAGGAGAGTGCAACCCTCGAGGACAGCATGCAGCGTTAGGCCATTTAGACCCGAGAACCATTCTACAAATGCCTTCGAAATTCTGACAGTTTTCTGAAAAAACCCTATGTTTCTGTGTCAGTGGTTTTCATGTCAAGGACCCCCAAAAATATCATGTAATTGGGCCACCGACCCCCATCTGAAAATATGTTGTTCCAGGGACCCCCCCCCCCCCAGAAGCAAGGATTTGACTTAAAACATTTGCTCTGAAAGAATATATCAAAGATTTGCTCCACATTTTTCTAAAATAGCAGACCTACACAAGCTCGTAGCGCGCCACTCGGTGCCGCGCTACGAGCTTGTAGATCTGCTATCTTTCAATAGCTAAAGAATAACATAATGCTTAAAACACCAAAAGGGGTTCCCGCCCAGAATGGGTTATATAGTTAGGCCAGTACTGAATCACACTGAATCCAATGAAGGCACGGCTCCAGCACCAATTTGTCCGTCAAGAATCCAGACCTCTCGTACGTTTTGTAAACCCGTGTGGAAACGCAGACCTGACCGGGACCTTTCATTTAAAGTTCTGACGGGACCTGAAAGCTGCCAAAAGTTTACTTTCCATCTGCAAGTGAAAACTATTGAGCAATATGCATGACCTAATTTATACTCCAAACTGTGTGACCATGGTGTACTGCCAACGATAATATTCCAAAGATAACTTCCAGTAGTTTAAAAAACAAGGCCACAAAAGCATCTGTTTCTTATATAGGATAATGCTTTTTTTCCCCTATGACTGACTAATATGTTCAGACTATAGCCATGTATTGTATTGTACTGTATTGTATTGTGTTTTTGTATGGACGTAGTGTTGGGTGCTTGCACATATGCACACATGGCATCAACGCATGGTGTTGTGTGCAGGCGCCCTACACTTTGTTCTTCTTTTTTATCATTCATTCATTTTTTAAGAGCCTGCCCAACAGGGACTACAGATGAAATTTAGCTTCGGCTAACTCTGGCCCATTTACATTGATGTGAAAACTGACATGTTGATTAATGAGCTTTGTCCCTGTCAAATAAATAAATAAATAAATAAATAAAATTGCTATACAATTGTCCATTCCGGCCCAATGCAATTACAATGATTTAAAATTTAGGGCAATGAGACAGAGGACTGTATTTTGCGTGTCTTAAGTACCAGGTCTTATTCCCTAACTTGAGTAAACTAAAGACCTGGAGGTTGTGATCAATGCTCTTCGGCCACTCAGAATAGCCAAATGGCATTGACCACGCCTCCAGGTCTTTAGTTTACTCAAGTTAGGGGATAAGACCTGGTACTTAAGACACGCAAAATACAGCCCTAAACGTCCGTGTTGTTTGTGTGTGTGTGTCATGAATGAGACTAAACGTGTGTGTTGTTTGTGTGTGTCATGAATGAGACTAAACGTCTGTGTTGTTTGTGTGTGTGTGTCATGAATGAGACTAAACGTGTGTGTTGTTTGTGTGTGTCATGAATGAGACTAAACGTCCGTGTTGTTTGTGTGTGTGTGTCATGAATGAGACTAAACGTCTGTGTTGTTTGTGTGTGTGTGTCATGAATGAGACTAATCGTCCGTGTTGTTTGTGTGTGTGTCATGAATGCTAATATTACGCAGCTATAGAGAGGCAGGGGCTGACATCCCGTAAGAGGGCACTTTCGGACAAACAAATGCGAAAATAGCAGATCTACAAGCTGTGACACGTTGAGAGCTTGTAGATCTGCTATTTCCGGGGCGTAACCCATCCATCCATCTTCAACCGCTTATCCGTAGTCGGCTCCAACAGAGTGCTCCAGAGTTACCTCTCCTCCAGAGCAACATTAGTGACTTCCTCCTGGGGGATCCAGAGACGTTCCAAGGCCAGTGAGTCGATGTGTTTCCTCCAACTGCGCCTTGGTCTGCGGTCTGGGGTCTCCTCCCAGTGGGATGTGGTCCTTGGTCTGCCCCGGGGTCTCCTCCCAGTGGGACGTGATCCTTGGTCTGCCCCCCGGGGTCTCCTCCCAGTGGGACGTGGTCCTTGGTCTGCCCCGGGGTCTCCTCCCAGTGGGACGTGGTCCTTGGTCTGCCCCCCGGGGTCTCCTCCCAGTGGGACGTGGTCCTTGGTCTGCCCCCCGGGGTCTCCTCCCAGTGGGACGTGATCCTTGGTCTGCCCCCCGGGGTCTCCTCCCAGTGGGACGTGATCCTTGGTCTGCCCCGGGGTCTCCTCCCAGTGGGACGTGATCCTTGGTCTGCCCCGGGGTCTCCTCCCAGTGGAACGTGATCCTTGGTCTGCCCCGGGGTCTCCTCCCAGTGGGACGTGATCCTTGGTCTGCCCCGGGGTCTCCTCCCAGTGGAACGTGATCCTTGGTCTGCCCCGGGGTCTCCTCCCAGTGGGACGTGATCCTTGGTCTGCCCC
The DNA here is from genome assembly GCF_963924005.1 of Protomyctophum bolini. NCBI lineage: Eukaryota > Metazoa > Chordata > Actinopteri > Myctophiformes > Myctophidae > Protomyctophum > Protomyctophum bolini. Next base: position 2,297,986 of record NC_137872.1, read on the forward strand.
GGGGTCTCCTCCCAGTGGGACGTGGTCCTTGGTCTGCCCCTGCTCCTCCCAGTGGGACGTGGTCCTTGGTCTGCCCCGGGGTCTCCTCCCAGTGGGACGTGGTCCTTGGTCTGCCCCTGCTCCTCCCAGTGGGACGTGATCCTTGGTCTGCCCCGGGGTCTCCTCCCAGTGGGACGTAACCCAGCACATGGTAGTACGACATGGATTTCGAAACAGCTCAACGCGCAAAATGCTCAACTTCAGGAGTCTTCGGGAAAAAGCTGAATGCTAGACAGGTACAAAGGGCACGGGGCTTTAAGCCCCCTTTGATGTCTATGCCTGCAATACAATATATAATAATATATAATATATAATATAATAATATACAATACCTCTGAGGATGGTCATGTTGATGAATTGAATACAACACCTCTGAGGATGGTCATGTTGATGAATTGAATACAATACCTCTGAGGATGGTCATGTTGATGAAGGTGCGGACCTCGGGCATCTGGCCGAGGCCTGCCATGGCGGGTGCCTCATGGGCTCCGCTGCCCTCTGCTGGCTCCATGTGGTCACAGCAGCGTCTGCAGGCGGCTGGGGCGGGGCCAGGGGGAGGCACCGAATCCACCAGGGAGGGGGAGGGGGAGAGCAGGAGGAGGAGGAGGAGCATTACGTCAGCCAACATGGCTGCACCTGGCGAAGAGAAAACAGTCAGAACAAGAAGAGAGAGGAAATGGCAAAGCAGACAGCTCCGCCCCCTCAGGCAGTGGCGTGCACAGACATTTTATTTAGAGGGGCAGGTGGTGCTCAAGTGAAAAAAAAGGGCACCTTGTGCAGCGCATTTTGGTGGCGGGAACCCATTTGGGTGCTTTGACTTGACTTACTTACTTAAGGGTGCTTTAGCTATTGGAAAATAGCAGATCTACAAGCTCGTAGCGCGCCACTTGCTATTTATTTATTTTTAATCGAAGAACCACTGACATAGAAACATAGCTTTAGATTGTGGGGGGCCTAAATAATATAGTAGAAGCGTTTTTTTATCTAGATTTGATCAATGTCACCATATGGTCCACACACTACAAATTAAGAAAAATTAAAAAGTTTTTTTTATTTATTTTTATCACATTGCCAAAAGGGCCTCCTAGTGTCTATCTGTGCAAGTCACTGCCCTCAGGGGAGGCTGACATTACGATTTGCACCTGTCGCGCTTCCAAATTCACACAACCGCCGCCATAACACAGTAAAACTCTGTTTTGTGGATATTTCACTCGGGGTCTGTCAGGCTGAAAATTATGTTTGAACACATATAGGGCGCGTTCGGAAATGCGCCCTGAACGCACTGGTGTGCTCTCTTGTCGTTCGTTTATTCAGTGCACTCAGTGCGTTGTCGTTCGAAAATCCAGTGCGCTGCGCACCGGGTGTGCTGAGTGCACGCACTGAGCAACCCTACCCTCAGGGTAGGGTTGCTCGGTGTGAATGGTGTGCTTACGTCACAGCTGTGTCTCTAGCGCTCCCAGGTGGCGTTCTGTACCTAGGTACAGAACGCACACAGTCAGTGGGCAGCGCTGTGATTAGCCCAAGGCTATAGTGCCTACTTTATACATTCTCAACTTCGCCGTCATCCTCGTCGCTGTCCACTATTGCAACAACAACAACGGCTGAACTTGCCAACAGAGAAACAACTGTAGCCATCGCTTCTGCCATGTTGCTCTTCTACAGTAGGCTAGGCTACTTGCTTGTGAAGTTGTACTTGTGCTGCGTTTCTCGTTGGCTGCAGAGACTCGAGTTTTAGTGCAGGCGTAGGATCAAAACAATCACAAACGTGCACGCCCCCTACAGGAAGGTGTGTTTGGTTGTAACTGGTCGTTCGTAAATAAGGCACACTGAACGCACTCTGTGACGTCACCGCCCACCACACTCAACAAACTGACCACATTCCCGGTGCGCATTTCCGAACGCGCCCATAGTATACAGTATGTAGCTGTCCCAGCAATGGGTATTTTGTAATATTCTATTTTATTGCTTACCTTTCTGAAAATGTATAATATGTGAACATTATATGTATGTTTATTTGGGGTACATATTGTATTTGCATGCTGTGTGTGGTCCTTTATTGCTGTTCATTATGACCTAGAAGGGCATGCAGGAGCAGAGCCCTGTGATTAGAGTGAGGCAGCATTGATTCATTGCACCTGTGTGAGCTGAACTCAGAACAAGCTGAGTTTCAGTGGTGCAAGGAGCTCTTCCCACGTCTAAAAAGGAGTGTCCTTAAATAGAGAATATAAGAGAAGATAAAGTAGCTCTCCTAAAATAATCTGCAGAAGGCGCACACGGTATGTTACATCTTGTTGTTTTTCTTTGTTTGTAAACAGTGTTCGTTTAATTGTTTGTGTACATCTCATTGTGTTTGTTTACATCTAATGACATCATGATTGACTGACAACAGGGACATATTTCATATTTCATGTTTATTTCATTGTGTTTAAAAGGATATTGTTATGTTTTGTGTTGCAGTAATTTTTCACGTTGTCTTTGGGGGAAATAAACAACCTTGAGATATCAGGTATCAGTTTGTTATTCTGCTGGATAGGAGCGGTTATAATATATATGCCCCAATTATTGTAGTTCCTTCTTCTGGGTAACGGATCGGGTAAATACCTATGGTATAAATCAAATGTTGTACAACAACAACCCTGCATGTATTAGCAGTTCACAAGCACTATCACAATAGATATTAAGCCACAACAAAACCGTCCATGATCTATGCAAGTTGACGGAAGATTGAGTAGAATCTGGTCTCTTTACTCCACTAGCATTCAGAAATGACCACAGATGGACACTTGGTCTTAGAGCAATACAGCCGCATCGCTAATATGAATGTATAGCTGGTGCTGCTCAAACAGAAATCATTTATTTGTTCATTTGACTGCACACAGAGTCAGGGGCGGCCTTAGGAATCTGGAGGCCCGTTTCAAGACCAAATATGAGGCACCCATATACCTATATGACATAATTATTTTGCTGATACAGCCGTATTGATACAAATAGTTTGAATGTTCAATATCACACGCAGCCATTACTCTCGACAATATAGCAACAACAACACCTCTCCTCATCCTGTCATTTTACCCTGTAGGTTATTTACATAAAATAGGTGTAACTTAACATTGTGGGAGAGAGCAAGGCAGTGAGTGAGCGAGTTGGAGAGAGAAAGAGAGAGGGCCAAGACGTGGCGGGGGGTTTGACTGACTGACGCCTGGCGTTCAGTTGGAGCTCGGAGGCCCCCCTGAGGGTGGAGGCCCGTTTCAATTGTAACTGGTGAAACATAGCTAAGGCCTCCTATGCACAGAGTTCAACCTAATTACAGTTATGTGCACCACAAGGCCCTCCTAAAACCCACTGTCCAAAAACCCAAAAACCCTGTTCTATCAGCTTTAGTTCAACAGCGACATAGCCTACTGTAATCAGGGGTTAATTTAGACCATGGGATTTCCCCAGGACCACCACGATAAAGAACATGTTCCGTCCACACTCCACACAGTGCTTTCTCTGCAGGCACAGAGAACACAGAACACAGAACACAGAACACAGAACAGCGCCAGGGTGCACCTAGTTTGTCTTTGTTGTGACTAATGCTGGCCTGTGGCCTGGCCTGACTCTCTGCTACAGTGGAGCAACATCCGTACGCAGCTACGGAGGATATGAAATATAGCTGTACCTGGAAGGCATACATGTTGAGGAAAAAGGAAATTGCTTGCCGTTTATAATGAGGCAGGGTAATGGGAATAAAACAAATGTATACAAAGGTTTCTCCTTTTGGATATTCTGAAGGCCACACACATTTCCACAGTAGAGCAGACTGTCTTTTTTCCCCTCAGATTTTGTGTACAAAAATATGTTGCTGAAACAGGATGTGAATGTGAATTAGTTAAAACGAGGAGGGGTTGAGTGAAGTCGTCTGGGAATATATATCCCTCTTTATTGCTCTTGTGTGTCCCTGACCCCAGCGTTGGGACCAAAGGAAGGGTGTTTGGTCAATGAGGTCATGGTAAATGAACGACAGTCCTGTCTGCAGGAGAAATACAATAATTCACATTCCGTGAAGTGATTAAATGATACGCATAACCTATCAGTGGTTCATTTTATTTATTTAAGGATCCTGTACGTTTTAATGTTTACATTTTGTTGGTGATGGAGGACTTTACAAACGGGACAGACTGTAGGACTGAGGTGAACAGCTAGCTACGCGTCAGGTGTAGAAGAATGACAAGCAAAGCAAGAAAGACGATTTGAGAGTTGTGCCATTTACGGGTTAACACCGTTTAAAAACATTTCACCCGCGACAGAGGCAACAGATCCGACACAGACACAGACACTGTCCATTTCACTGTTGTTTTTGGTAGCAATTTATTTTAGTTTTAGTCTCTTGAATAGTTTCCATTTAGTTTTAGTCACATTTTAGTCACCTGGAATGTGTTAGTGTTTAGTCTAGTTTTAGTCGACTACATCTACAGTTGATTTAGTCGACTAAAATGTATTTTGGCGGGCCTTGATGCCGTCGTAATGACCGTTTTTACACGTGCTGATAATAGCAGATCTACAAGCTCACAACGTGTCGCAGCGTGACGCGCTGTGAGCTTGTAGATCGGCTATTTTCAGCATGCAACCAAGTGTAAAATGACTTATACTGGATCTCTTGTCCACTAGTCCCTTCCTAACATTTTAGTCTAGTTTGTATTTGTTGACGAAATTGTCTTTGTCAGTATATTTAGTCTCAGTTTTAGTCATCATACCGGTAGCTTAGTTTTCATTTGGTTTCCATTTAGTTTTCCTCGGTGAACAAAGGTAGTCGACGAAACATTTTCTCTTCATAGTTTTAGTCGACTTAGGCTCCTCATGCCTTTGTATTTGAGCATTGACTTAATTAATACTGCAGTCTAATGTTTACTAATACTGCAGTCTAATGTTTACTAATACTGCAGTCTAATGTTTACTAATACTGCAGTCTAATGTTTACTAATACTGCAGTCTAATGTTTACTAATACTGCAGTCTAATGTTTACTAATACTGCAGTCTCATGTTTACTAATACTGCAGTCTAATGTTTACTAATAATGCAGTCTAATGTTTACTAATACTGCAGTCTAATGTTTACTAATACTGCAGTCTAATGTTTACTAATACTGCAGTCTAATGTTTACTAATACTGCAGTCTAATGTTTACTAATACTGCAGTCTAATGTTTACTAATACTGCAGTCTAATGTTTACTAATACTGCAGTCTAATGTTATACTAATACCGCAGTCTAATGTTTACTAATACTGCAGTCTAATGTTTACTAATACTGCAGTCTAATGTTTACTAATACTGCAGTCTAATGTTTACTAATACTGCAGTCTAATGTTTACTAATACTGCAGTCTAATGTTATACTAATACCGCAGTCTAATGTTTACTAATACTGCAGTCTAATGTTTACTAATACTGCAGTCTAATGTTTACTAATACTGCAGTCTCATGTTTACTAATACTGCAGTCTCATGTTTACTAATACTGCAGTCTAATGTTTACTAATACTGCAGTCTCATGTTTACTAATACTGCAGTCTAATGTTTACTAATACTGCAGTCTCATGTTTACTAATACTGCAGTCTAATGTTTACTAATACTGCAGTCTCATGTTTACTAATACTGCAGTCCTTCTGACTTATTCTCAATTAAGGGTCTGACTTCTGAAGAGTCGAGTCCAAAGAAAACCAGGCCGAGTGCCTGTAGGATTCTTTTTTCTGTGCTCTGGATTTACACTACTGATTCACCCTCCCCCCCCCTACCCCCCCCCCCCTCCTGTGTCAATGTTTTATTAATCAGTACTAAGGAAAGGAAAGGTACTATGTTTACCCAGGGTAACTGGACTAAGGAAAGGAAAGGTATATGTTTACCCAGGGTAACTGGACTAAGGAAAGGAAAGGTACCATGTTTACCCAGGGTAACTGGACTAAGGAAGGGAAAGGTACTATGTTTACCCAGGGTAACTGGACTAAGGAAAGGAAAGGTACTATGTTTACCCAGGGTAACTGGACTAAGGAAAGGAAAGGTACTATGTTTACCCAGGGTAACTGGACTAAGGAAAGGAAAGGTACTATGTTTACCCAGGGTAACTGGACTAAGGAAAGGAAAGGTACTATGTTTACCCAGGGTAACTGGACTAAGGAAAGGAAAGGTACTATGTTTACCCAGGGTAACTGGACTAAGGAAAGGAAAGGTACTATGTTTACCCAGGGTAACTGGACTAAGCTCAAGAACTTGTTTACAGCCAGGCCCTGCTCATAGAACATTTCATGGTAGAGGAGGTTCAATGCCTTGCTCAAAGGGCACTTTAGCGGTGGTAATTTTAACGTGCCGGTCCGGGGATACGAACGAACTATAGCGACCTTCCGATATCAAGACCGCTCCGCAAACCGTCCGGCCACCGCTGCCCCAATGCCCCATAGACTGTGATTCAAACCGTCCGGCCACCGCTGCCCCAATGCCCCATAGACTGTGATTTTCCCAACAAATCCTCTTGGGAGGGGGTTATAGGCTTTTATGAATTGTTAAAGAGGAAGCACTATTCTGTATATTGTGGAATAAATATGTGTCCCAAAGTGGGGTCCAGGGGGGCAGGGGGGCCAGGGGGGCCAGGGGGGCCCCAGCTAAATGATAGTTTGGAACTAAATGGGACCCTTACGGGTCCTTTTGTACACTCTCAGAGTCAAATTAACATTGATTTTACAATACAAATTGGGGGGGGGGGGGTCCCAGAGATAGAAATGCTGTTAAATGGGGGTCCGTATAGACTAGTGTGTGTGTGCGTGTGCGTGTGTGTGTGTGTGTGTGTGTGTGTGTGTGTGTGTGTGTGTGTGTTGTTGTTCAATCAAGACACTATTTTGTCTTTCTAGTGGAAATCAGTGACCGCTGTTCCTAATTGATCTCCTCAGAACAAACAACAGGAAGTTGCACTTGCACATAATTTGCTATTTGAAAACACCCATAGCTAAAGAAATGTTCCAGACTGAGAGATAAGGCTCATTCACACTCATAGCCAGGCCTGTACATGTACACACATCATGAATGAGCTGAGTGACATCTACTATTGTGCCCTTGAGCAACACAGGCAGACTATAGATTATATATTTCGTCACACGACGGTGTCGTTAAATTGTGGTCAAAAAATGTCAAAATATAGCCGAGCAAGAGCGACCCCGCGGCGCGCAACTTTCTGCGAGCGTCTGCTCAACAGATCAGAGCAGAGGAGCAGCTGGTCTAGCCTACTTGTCCCTGCATCAGGGATAACAACGTAAAACAAACTAAACTAAACTAAAATTAAACCATAATCAATAATGCATTCAGACAGAGTGCAGCTATAGCAGTGGTCTTGTTGTGGTCGTATAATTAACCTAACCACTATAGCGTCTGCGGTTTGGAACAATAACAACGCCAATTATCAATCATTATTATAATGCCGGTGTGTGGCTCACCGACTATCGTGCGTTCATGCATTTGCATCGTCGGTGCAAGGGGAACCATACCCATAGATCCGAATTCCGAAGTCCCGTTAGTCCGAACATGCACTTCTCCCGTGCTTGCGGTTATAGGTCCGGTGCAAGAACTATTTTAAACGGTAATGAAAGAGATTCACGATGGAATTATAACCTCACCTTGTTCACGACTTTGCAAACACTTCAGACGGTTGATGCGCATAGTTTGGAAGAGAATTCCTGAGTCAGCGCCTCTCTCTCTCTCTGTGTGTGTGTGTGTGTGTGTGTGTGTGTGTCTCTCTGTCTCTCTGTCTCTCTCTCTCTCTCTCTCTCTCTCTCTCTCTGTGTGTGTGTGTGTGTGTGTGTCTCTCTGTCTCTCTCTCTCTCTCTCTCTCTCTCTCTCTCTCTCTCTCTCTCTGTGTGTGTGTCTCTCTCTCTGTGTGTGTGTGTGTGTGTGTGTGTGTGTGTGTGTGTGTCCCTCTCTCTCTCTCTCTCTCTCTCTCTCTCTGTGTGTGTGTGTGTGTGTGTGTGTGTGTCTCTCTGTCTCTCTCTCTCTCTCTCTCTCTCTCTCTCTCTCTCTCTCTGTGTGTGTGTCTCTCTCTCTCTCTCTCTCTCTCTCTGTGTGTGTGTGTGTGTGTGTCCCTCTCTCTCTCTCTCTCTGTGTGTGTGTGTGTGTGTGTGTGTCTCTCTCTCTCTCTCTCTCTCTCTCTCTCTCTCTCTCTCTCTCTGTGTGTGTGTGTGTGTGTGTGTGTGTGTGTGTGTCCCTCTCTCTCTCTCTCTCTCTCTCTCTCTCTCTGTGTGTGTGTGTGTGTGTGTCCCTCTCTCTCTCTCTCTCTCTCTCTGTCTCTCTCCCTCCTCCCACTCTCCCACTTGCTTTGTGCAGCTAATAGGCCTAATAGTATAGGCTACTGTACTGTACTGTATAAGTGTGCTCGTGCATGCGTAAATTGTATCCCTTTGAGCGTAATGTTTTCTCAATAAATCATTTCATCGAGACAAATCTATAGTCTCAACTTATTCCCAAACACAAAAGTAACATTTTCAAACAACTCAGTCAGTTGGCTCAGTCAGTCCATCCCGTTTCCAGCAGACCCGCTGGCCTGCCTGCCTTAATTGGAATGAAATGCTGGCAGCAAAAACGTTCCCATTAATGTGTCACTGAAACCTCACTGTATAGTGTATAGCATGACATTTATTATACTGCAGCTTTAATCGTGAGAGAAAATACTGTCTGTGACATGCAAGGGGTCATTGAGAAAGGAGATAAAGTCGTAAAACATTGAAATTCACAGTGAGTCACTCAGAGGCCTCACCGAAGTAACTGAATATCCATGCAAGAGGGGACGCCGAACAAGCCCACCTCCCCATCTTACAGCCTCTGGAACATTTGTTTGAGTAATGGAGACCCCCCCCCCCCCCTTATTATCACAGTTCGGGAGAAAACGGAGCTCAGATTTGTAGCTACTGTACACCGTGGCGTACACGTGTAACAAGTCTAGAGCACAGCTGTTGAACATTACCGCGATTCCGGTTCCCAAGAGGTGAGGCTCCACAGACTGTTATGTAATTATATCAGCCGTGTTTATATTTCCTTCACATATGATAGGCTATATTAAAAGGGACCCGTTATGTCCCATTATTTACACTTCTTGTACGGTATATTTATTTAATAAATCATTATTTTGTCCAAATGTTCCCACTTTTTCCACCCAATTTAGTTGTTATGCCGATTCCCTTTTAACTTTTAACACACTCAGTGGCGTGCACAGACATTTAGAGGGGCAGGTGGTGCTCAAGTGAAAAAAGGGCACCTTGTAGTACAGCGTGTGGAACCGGGCCGGTGCAAGGTTCAAGGAGTTTATAGATTGTGGGGCATAAATATTATTTATATATCAATATGTTTTTTTTTTTATCAAGAATTGATCAATGTCATCATGGTCCACATACTGTACACTGTACTTTTTCTTTCATTTTCTTTCTTCAAAAGGGCACATTGCTGTCCAGAGGCGCCCCCTAGTGTCTATCTGTGCGCGCCACTGCACACACTTGTCACGACTCCTTACGCCAGGGGTGTCGAACTCATTTGGGGCGAGGGCCGCATTGGTCAAAAGGTCACTTGATGGGGGCCACAACCAGTTGCGGACGCACGCTCGATGTCTCAAGCCCAACACACACCGGCTCCGTCCGACGCGGCGCGTCAGCGCACGTCGGACGCCGCCGGTGTGCGATAGGTTCATTGAAAATGATGGAGGCGGCTGTTTTGACGCGCGGCGTTCGCAGACGGTGTGGGAGGCCCTTCAGTCAGTCACTGCTATAATATATATCTATCTATGCTCAGATCCAGCCAGCCAGCCAGCAAGCCACACACATAGTGCTCAGACCCAGCCAGCCAGCAAGCCACACACATAGTGCTCAGACCCAGCCAGCCAGCCAGCCAGCCAGCCACACACGTACCGTACATAGTGCTCAGAGCCAGCCAGCCACACACATAGTGCTCAGACCCAGCCAGCCAGCAAGCCACACACATAGTGCTCAGACCCAGCCAGCCACACACAGCTCCGTAAGGGAGTGGTTGCACCACTCAAAAAATCTTCAAAAAACTGAAGAGGCTACTGGAGATTGGAGAACCTGATTTGGACATGATCTGATGCAGGACAATGTCACTATGACAGAAAGAGAAGATGGGTCTTCACACATTCTCACACACACACACACACACACACACACACACACATGTACACACATGACTTTGTCCCTATAATGTGCACGGCACCGTTCTACTTCATCATATCACGCAAGAGACGCCACACACCAGTATGGAAGAGAGATAGTCACTTACTCACTTGTTGTAACTTGTAGGGATGCCACAAAGTGAACATCAGCCAAATTGAATAGTCGACAGCTCTGCCGATTAATAATCGATTAATTGAACCCACCCCCCATATTAATCAATATCAGATAAAACGTATAAGATTTTATATTATGCACATGCCATGGTCACATAACCATTATGTTGAGTGCATGCTTTGATGGTTACAGTTATATAATCAGTTTTGATGAGTAAACATTTGTGGAGATCTTCTCAGTTCTCATTGTATGCTAGTTACTGCCATTCAGGATGGAAAATGAAATCCATTTGGATTTGGGGAGAAGTAGTTTCATAAAGGGCTGGTATGAAGTACTTGATATAAAGAGAACATGTTCAGTTCACTAGTCTACACTCTACTCTACACCTGCCTTCATTTCATCTGATTGTCTGTCTGGCAGGCACTTAACAAGCAATCGTTAACTGTGTCTGTTAGAGAGAGGGGCAGAGAAGAGTGGCTTTGCTCAACTTGATTTATACTTATATTCTCCACTCTGATGAAGGTACATGTTCGATATATCATGCAGCCTTACTTATAAGCCTATATTTTTTTCTTGAGGCAGGCGGGCCACATTAAATGACATGGCGGGCCACATGTGGCCCGCGGGCCTTGAGTTTGACACCCGTGCCTTACGCCTTCTGGTTGGGTCCTCCTTACGCCTTCTGGTTGGGTCCTCCTTACCCCTTCTGGTTGGGTCCTCCTTACGCCTTCTGGTTGGGTCCTCCTTACGCCTTCTGGTTGGGTCCTCCTTATGCCTTCTGGTTGGGTCCTCCTTACGCCTTCTGGTTGGGTCCTCCTTACGCCTTCTGGTTGGGTCCTCCTTACCCCTTCTGGTTGGGTCCTCCTTACGCCTTCTGGTTGGGTCCTCCTTACGCCTTCTGGTTGGGTCCTCCTTACCCCTTCTGGTTGGGTCCTCCTTACGCCTTTTGGTTGGGTCCTCCTTACGCCTTCTGGTTGGGTCCTCCTTACCCCTTCTGGTTGGGTCCTCCTTACGCCTTCTGGTTGGGTCCTCCTTACGCCTTCTGGTTGGGTCCTCCTTACGCGTCGCCTTCTGGTTGGGTCCTCCTTACGCCTTCTGGTTGGGTCCTCCTTACGCGTCGCCTTCTGGTTGGGTCCTCCTTACGCCTTCTGGTTGGGTCCTCCTTACGCCTTCTGGTTGGGTCCTCCTTACGCCTTCTGGTTGGGTCCTCCTTACGCCTTCTGGTTGGGTCCTCCTTACGCCTTCTGGTTGGGTCCTCGCCTCGGACTGGTTGCGGTCCTAGGATGATAGCCGTCGCTAGTGCAGTAACGTCAGATTGGAGTCCTGGTCCAAACATGGCCAATTTGGTTCATCAGAATGCCTGTCCAAATTACACCACAGCACAGATGATTCAGACCCTACAGCCTCTGCACTTGTGGGCAGGGACTTTACCCCTGTGCCACCCTAGCACCCCATGTCCCATTAATAATAATAATAATAAAACTTTATTTGTATAGCACCTTTCATGACATGAAATGCAGCTCAAAGTGCTTTACAGAGCAATGGAGAAAAAAAAAGAAAAGCAAGGCAACGACATTAAAAAAACAAGCATAGTAATGCAATACAGTGAGGACATGAATAACAAAAAATAAAAGATCAATTAAAAGCAATGTTGTAGAAGTGGGTCTTGAGCTGTGCTTTAAAAATGTCTACAGAGGCTGCCTGTCGAAGGTACAGTGGGAGCTTGTTCCATGCCGACGGCCCGTAGAAGCAAAAAGCTGCATCCCCGTATTCTTTAGTTGTCATTTCTTTAGGCAAAGCGAGCAGGCCAGCAGTGGAAGACCTTAGGGGGCGGTTTGGGACATATTTAGGCAGGCAGTCATGTAGGTAGGAAGGTGCGAGACCATTGAGAGCTTTATAGACAAGTAAAATCATATATATATATCACCCATTCTTGAGATAAGGGACAAAACTTTTTTCAAACTGGATTTTTTTTTTTTTTAAGATACATTCAAATCAAATAGATGTATTTGTAGACACAGGTCTCAACTACCAATCTTGAGAAGGAACAGGTTTTTCGCATAACATTTCTTTCTAAAATGGGACATTTATGCACTTAATACCTGATTCATGTCAACTCCGTCAGACACACTAAAATCCCTTTTAATTGAATTTTATCATTTCAACAATAATATAAAGTCCTCAGTTATCTTATAATGGCTTTCAGTAATCAAGTTAAGTAATACAAATCTTTTAATATTATTTTGTTCCAATATCACACTATTATGAAATATCCAATTTCTCAAAACCGTTATTTCAACCTTTATTTTCAATATTATAACATGAAAACCATGTAAAAAAAAAAAAAATCATCATTACGTATCATTTCAGTTGGTGTTTCAATACATAAGCACAAAAGATTTGACAGCGAATTTTCTATTTCTTTGGAAATTAACAAAAACATCACAGGACGAACGTCTGACGGAGTTGACGAACATCTGACGCAGTTGACAAGTTTAACTGATTTAGGTTCTAGACCACCTAGGATCTTGATTCTGGTGACTAATCCCACATTTTCAAGGATGAGGAATACAGTGGTACTATTTAGATTTGCCCTGTGAACATGGCAGCCATTTTTCAAAATGGCCGCCAACTTTCTGTTATTTCCCAATAACTCAAGTTCTACACCACCTAGGATCTTGATTCTGGTGACTAATCATACATTTTCAAGGATGTGGGATACATTGGTACTATTTAGATTTGTCCTGTGACCATGGTAGACATTTTTCAAAATGGCCGCCAACTTTCTGTTATTTCCCAATAACTCAAGTTCTACACCACCTAGGCTCTTGATTCTGGTGACCAATCATACATTTTCAAGGGTGAGGAATACAGTTGTACTATTTAGATTTATCCTGTGACCATGGATGGTAGACATTTTCAAAAATGGTGGACCTGCTATTATTTTACCAATTTACTCAGGGAATATTATCAGAATAATATAAAATCTGTGAATACATTTCTTACCAAGAATTTTCTTCACCAATGTTTGTAAAGGTGTCTACTAACATATCCCACATTGGTTTCTATTTGACCACCCTAGGGGCATGTTTGACAGCTGCTGAAAGTTGGGTACCATCAACAACCAATATAAGGCTAAATGTTCTAAATTTCATTATGCTTTAAGTAGCATGTGGCATGTCAAACTAGGGGCTTTTCATGATTCTGGATCCATTCCAAGCATTAGTTTTGCACAGAAAACACTACGTTGGCTAAAAACGGCCATAGCCATCATCACAGATGTCACCTGGGGCTGGGTGAGCAACCGTATCCTGTATCTAAACTCACAACTAAATACAGACACTTGGCCAGACTGCCGTTTGAAAGGGTCAAACCCCTCATCCTGATTGGGGAAGACCACCCCACCTAATCACACCAACCGAACAAGTGAGGTTGGGGCCTCCAGGTGGGCCAGCAGCCATCTGCACAAGACTGGGCTGGACCCTGCAGGAAAGCAATCTCCAGGCAAGACAATGTAAGTTGACTATAACAGAGCCCCAGAACACAGAGCTCAGGAGAAGGATGGAGAAACACTGGCAGGAGGCCACCAAGATACAATGCCCCAGAGACCCAGAGTGTGCCACCACTGGCAGTAAGGAGATCAACTCCTGCAGCAAAGATGTCATGAAAGGCAAGTCTCCACCAAAAAAAACCCTGAACGTAATCAGGGTGTCAAGAGACCAAAGTTTCTCCCCCACAGTTCCCTGCAGTGGCCAGTGAAGTCAAACTGTGCATCTGTACCTGAAAGGGGCAAGTCAAAGGCCAGAAAGCCCACCTCCTTTTAATGTCCTGTCAGTAGAAACTCAACCTGCACCTGAAATAAGCCCTTACCTCTCCCAGAGAAAGTTCATCCTTGAAAATGTAATGATTAGTCGCCAGAATCAAGATCCTTGGTGGTCTAAAACTTGAGTTATTGGTAAAATAACAGCAGGTTGGTGGTCATTTTGAAAAACAATGGCTGCCATGGTCACAGGACAAATCTAAATAGTACCACTGTATTTCTCATCTTTTAAAATGTATGATTAGTCGCCAAAATCAAGATCCTAGGTGGTCTAAAACTTGAGTTATTGTAAAATAACAGCAGGTGGCGGCCATTTTGAAAGAAAAATGGCTGCTATGGTCACAGGACAAATCTAAATATTACCAATGTACCCCACATCCTTGAAAATGTATGATTAGTCACCAGAATCAAGATCCTAGGTGGTGTAGAACTTGAGTTATTGTAAAATAACAGCAGGTGGCGGCCATTTTGAAAAATGGCTGCCATGGTCACAGGGAAAGTCTAAATAGTACCACTGTATCCCTCATCCTTGAAAATGAGGTCTTAGTCACCAGAATCAAGATCCTAGGTGGTGTAGAACTTGAGTTATTGTAAAATAACATCAGGTGGTGGCTCTTTTGTAATATGGCTGCCATGGTCACCACGAGACACATCTGTGATGGCCCCATAGCCAAAAATGTTCCTTAAGGCATGCTCTAACTGTGTGCCAAATTAGAATACTGCCCATTATTCAAAAACAATAATTTTATTGTTTTAGGAACACTTTTGTCAACTCCGTCAGATACACGTCAACTCCGTCAGACACAAAATCTGACGGAGTTGACGTCTGACGGAGTTGACAAAATGGCATTTGTTTTCATCTTAACCCTCTTTAGTACAATGTAGCCATTTTGTTTTTGCTTAATTTTGTTAGCTAAACCTAACCCCTAAACTAAAATAATAAACATTATTTTGGAATTCTTAACAAAGATCATAAAAATGTGCAGACGGAGTTGACATGTAAAAGCTGTGACCACATTGTTATCAACATTGTTTGTTTAAAATATCAAACAATTGAATGCTTGTCAGACCAGGTACTCCACTGTTGCAACAAATATAAATGGGACTTGGAAAAGGAGTCTTCAGGCTAAATCTGTCGACAATATTTTCTGATTAATTTAAGACTTTTAAAAAAACCTGACGGAGTTGACGGAGACGTGGGACGAACATTTGATATGAGATATTTAATAGAAAATATAAATTAAAATTAACTGTGTATATTATTTGCTATGTTGTTGACAATCTACTTTAATTTAGTATGTATATTTATGTGATTGTGACAGTATTAGACACTTTTTTGGCAGTTTGAAATTGTGGCCACTAGCTGGGGACAGGCTAAATACAGGCCTTTTTGGGTACAGGGCCTGCTTTTAACTAATTCAGATGGAATATGAAAACAATTATAATGAAATGAAGGGCATAATAGTACACAACTGTATTACACTTAACTTTGCAAGTGCTTTTATTTTTATGAATTAATTTATTTTTTACATAAAATAAGGCTCTTATGTGTGGGACATGTTTTTTCCACTTTTGTCCCTCATCTCAAGAATGAGTGATATGTTCTCTCATCTTAGTTCTATAGTTAAAACTCCTGGCTGCTGCATTTTGGACAAGTTGTAATCTGTCAGTTGTTTTCTTAGGCAGTCCTGAAAAAAGTGCATTGCCGTAATCAAGCCGAGAAAAAACCAAGGCGTGGATTAGCGCTTTTGCATCGTCCGCACGTACAGAGACAGCCTCCCATCCCTCTGTACGTGGGTTTTGACCTCCAACTGTATAATAGGCCTACTTTATGTTTACACAATGCTCTACCTTATGTATACACTCTACCCCTTTTCAACTGTTTTTTATTATATATTTCTTGACACTTGCTTTGACAATAACGTAGGCCTATTATGTTTACACTTATTTACCACGACTTTTGGCTTGTTTTTATTTATGTATTTCCATAGTATTTAGTATCAATAATAAATGGTTTACACAACAATACGGTTCCATTTCATTTCATTTAATTTCATCTTTATATTTTATTAGGATTATATAATCTGGCCATAGCGTTTGGTTTATTATTTATCTCTCCATGAAGAGCTGGGTGGTGTTACAGCGACACCTGTTGGTGGCACGGTGACATAACAGAATGCAATGTGGAATAGATTTAAACCGCGGCTGAAATCGAAACTAAATGTTAAAATTCAGGACCAAAATGGTACTGGAAGCAGCAAAAAGGTTTTTTAAACTGCCCTCCATACCTGAAACAGTCACTGGTACTATATACATCTCCATACCCACTTAGAAATACTCAACATCCCTACTTTTCTATTCCCAGAAGAATGTTCTCTGAATCCGGACGCGGGTCATTCCATTACAAAGCCCCATTTGACTGGAACAATTCCTTCCCCTTTCTCTCAGATCTGTGACCTCTCCCGGCCGCTTCAGGACTTCTCTGTACCGAAGAGTTGGGGGATGGGGGAGTGGGTGGGAGAGAATGAGCAAGCAAACTATCTGTACGTGTCTGTATTGTCTATTGCCCACTGTCTATTTGTGTAACTGCACTGTACTGTATGTAATGTTTTTCCCTGTATACGGGACCCCCTCTAAAATGAGATGCTGCATCTCAAGGGGCTATCCTTTCAATACATTCTGACCAAATTCTGACAAAATGTCGATGACGTCACTGGGGAAGATCTGGATAATGTGCTGAGGGAGGAATTCACAGGGGCTGCGTCCGAAATCATTCCCTATGCCCCATATAGTGCACTACTTTGAGGTTCCGCCATTTTGTTATAGTGTCCGAATATGTAGTGAGCATTTTTGCACCCTAACGTAGTGGACTGAAGTATCCCATAATGCACCGGGAATTGTAGGGAGCATCCGATGGTCACTACAAAAACACAGCGAAGCAAATCTGCCCCATAATGCATTGTGCAAGCTCGCTCTTGAGCGCACATGCACGCGTTTGCGCACGTGCGCTGCTTCTGCATGCATGCGCTCATTGCGCTCCAACTCAGAAGAGGCAGAAGTTGAACCAGCGAAAGAAATCAACACAAATGTACTTTTTAAACTTTCGTTTTCCCCTCTTTTCTTCCCTGGCGGATCTCGAAGCTACAGATCTCGAGACAAATGATCTGTGCATTTATTTGAAATTGTTTTATTTTATTTATAATAAATCTACTCATTTGCAATAGTATTACTAATCTGATTCATTGTATCACCCAGGCCCAGCGCATGACGTTAGGAGAGGAATCAGTTGCTTGCTGTAGAATATATTTGTGAGATTCTTTATCACAAATGATAAATGCATTAAAACTTCATTGTGTAGGCAGTCATTTATTGGACTGCTGTTTCTGTTAACACCAAACGTCCGTATTGTGAGCAGAGCTTGTAGATCGGCTACTTTTGGTAATTCTTTACCAAAAGTACCCAAGTAAAAGTATACAAGCTCACAACATGGACGTCGCGCGTTGCTTATAGATCGGCTATTTTTGGTAGGCCTATCCCCCCCGCCCCAGGATTAGCGGGGGTTCATGTGGTTAATCAATCATGCTGCTGATATTTTCATATATTGTCAAGGTTGTGCACTGTTTTCATATTGCTGGATAATGGATATAGCCTAATATTAATTTATTGATAATAATCATAGGCCCATTGTTATGGTTATGTTGTTTAAAATAACCTTTTTATCATAGATATATAGGCCTAAATGCCTGCAAACATATTTTCATTAACCTATTTGTTCTTTATTCATTCATGAATTTAAAAATAACTTTACAAACTGTCCTTGCAGGGAGGTGACAGCCTGCAGTCACTTATTTGATACAGTCTGTTCCTAGCAGAAATTCAGCAGCAGCGTTTTGATTGGTTTCTTGTAGTCAGTTGATTCTTCATATCCAAATGAGTGAAACGGCCGGGATGATTTGTTTATTTTTCAAACAGTTCTTTATGAGGCGATCTGAAAAAACCTAATGGGGGATTTCATGCAAATAAAAAGTACATGAACCCGCGGAACTACAGCGCCCTCTATCGATATTGACGTCAGAGTCGGTGCTCCCCATACAGGGAGTATTGTCCGAAATCATCACTATAGAGTCCACTAGAGTCTGGATCCCCGTATGGGGGATAGGGAGTAGGGAACAACCCTAGCAATTCGGACGCAGCCAGGGACTCAGACTCAAGGCGGGTCTGACCTATAGGGGGAGTGTCCTAGAGGTTAGGCCCCGGCTCAGGGTCGAGTCCGAGAGGCTGGGGTGAAGGAGGAAGGTTCACACACACAGGCTCACAGGCATACTGTAAAGCTCACAGCAGAGGAACCTGCTGGAACCAGAAGAGCACAACAATGGAGGCCCTCCTGTCTTCCTTGTTCTTCACGGTGAACAGCAGAGTTTTAACGGCTTTGAGGCCCAAGAGTGAGACCATCATGAAGATTAATTTCTACACGCTCCTGGTGCTGGTGCTGTGGACGAGCTGTAACACACCGGGGACAGGTACAATTAAGGCTATTATTTATGTACACTTACATTCACATTCACTTGTTTTACACTGCTACTAAAACCCGTCTGGAAACTAAAACCCTTTACTTTTGAACAGGGTGTGGTTTTCAAAAAAGGTCCTTCCAAATGGATTCAATGTGTTTTATATTCATTTTTATACAGCTGTGTGTATCATTGTGTGACTGTCTGGATATAGCTTTATAGCTTATAGTCTGTTCTGTGTGCATGCCGCGATGCGCACATGCACGCGCGTCACGTTCCGTGATACCAGTAAAAAAAATGCCTATAGGCCTACTATATTTTGATTATTTGGTCTTGTTTCTAAAGTGTAGTTGTTTATTTGGACTTGTTTCTAAAGTGTAGTTGTTTATTTGGTCTTGTTTCTAAAGTGTAGTTGTTTATTTGGTCTTGTTTCTAAAGTGTAGTTGTTTATTTGGTCTTGTTTCTAAAGTGTAGTTGTTTATTTGGTCTTGTTTCTAAAGTGTAGTTGTTTATTTGGTCTTGTTTCTAATGTGTAGTTGTTTATTTGGGCTTGTTTCTAATGTGTAGTTGTTTATTTTGTCTTGTTTCTAAAGTGTAGTTGTTTATTTGGTCTTGTTTCTAAAGTGTAGTTGTTTATTTGGTCTTGTTTCTAAAGTGTAGTTGTTTATTTGGGCTTGTTCTTGTTTTTTGTAGAGCGAGAGAGAGAGAGAGAGAGAATCTAGAATACGGAATACGGGTGTGATTTTTTTTAAGGTGGTCGTTTATTTTAGTTTTTCTCTCCCCTCCTGTTTGTAAGGGAGCTCACATTACGTGTCTAAACGTGGGACACACGCACACACAATTTACGCATGCACGAGCACACTTATACAGTACAGTAGCCTATACTAATAGGCCTATTAGCTGCACAAAGCAAGTGGGAGAGAGAGAGAGAGAGAGAGAGAGGGACACACACACACACACACACACACACACACACACACGCGCGCACAAAACAGCCTTTTTCAGCATGTCGGTGTCACGGTGGACTCGGTGACCCGCCGAAATGTGTGACCGTCGCGGTCGCGTAGACAATCGCATATGACGGTCGGGCGTCCCACCGTAAATCACTGCCGGTTTTGGTTCATCAGCAGATGCTCAATGTTAATTAGTCCACGGAGTTAAAAAACAAAACCTAATAATACCTAATAATAAGTCGCACCATTAAGATGGTCACATATCTCATCAGGTCACCAATGTCGCCGTGACACCGCCATGCTGCCTGGTATCATGGCGAGTGAATTAAACTATATGTATGACCAAAGCATAGAATGCCATACCTTTTGTATACTATTTAAATTGTCTTGATGGGGGCCATGTGCAAAAGCTCCTTATTGGCCGTTTTCCCTACCATAAGCCCTCAATGAATTGCATTGAATGGGGCTATGGGGTGTTATGCTAATTCGCTTATTTCCATCGAAAGAAGTATAGTAAAGTGTTGCCGCTTGGGATATTATTTACATTATGAAGAGAGGATATATACAAAGAAATTGTAATTTTGAGCGATGGAAATAAGCGAATTAGCACAACACCATTCAATTCAATGCAATTCATTTAGGGCTTATGGTAGGGGAAACGGCCAATAAGGAGCTTTTGCACAAAATAACACCTGGACCTCTTTGATGGGGACGTAACAACTACAAAGAAAGGTAAGAAAGCCTTTTAGTATGGAATTCTCCTTTAATTTAGCAAATAATTAGAAATGGGAGGAAAACAGCCATAGCCGTCATCACAAATGTGATGAGGTCAGCACATCTGGGCAAGTGGATATGGCCGGATTTATCTTTAGGATTAGGTGATTTAGGCCTTTATTATAAGAACTCTACGTCTCTGTCAGAGCAGGGATGGGCAACTTTGACGATGGAGAGGGCCACTATAGTTCCACACTCACTCCAGAGGGCCACTGTAGTTCCACACTCACTCCAGAGGACCACTATAGTTCCACACTCACTCCAGAGGGCCACTAAAGTTCCACACTCACTCCAGAGGACCACTATAGTTCCACACTCACTCCAGAGGGCCACTATAGTTCCACACTCACTCCAGAGGGCCACTAAAGTTCCACACTCACTCCAGAGGGCCACTAAAGTTCCACACTCACTCCAGAGGACCACTATAGTTCCACACTCACTCCAGAGGGCCACTATAGTTCCACACTCACTCCAGAGGGCCACTAAAGTTCCACACTCACTCCAGAGGGCCACTATCGTTCCACACTCACTCCAGAGGGCCACTATAGTTCCACACTCACTCCAGAGGGCCACTATAGTTCCACACTCACTCCAGAGGGCCACTAAAGTTCCACACTCACTCCAGAGGGCCACTAAAGTTCCACACTCACTCCAGAGGGCCACTAAAGTTCCACACTCACTCCAGAGGACCACTATAGTTCCACACTCACTCCAGAGGGCCACTATAGTTCCACACTCACTCCAGAGGGCCACTATAGTTCCACACTCACTCCAGAGGGCCACTAAAGTTCCACACTCACTCCAGAGGGCCACTAAAGTTCCACACTCACTCCAGAGGGCCACTATAGTTCCACACTCACTCCAGAGGGCCACTAAAGTTCCACACTCACTCCAGATCAGGGCCACTAAAGTTCCACACTCACTCCAGAGGGCCACTATAGTTCCACACTCACTCCAGAGGACCACTATAGTTCCACACTCACTCCAGAGGACCACTATAGTTCCACACTCACTCCAGAGGACCACTATAGTTCCACACTCACTCCAGAGGGCCACTATAGTTCCACTCTCACTCCAGAGGGCCACTATAGTTCCACACTCACTCCAGAGGGCCACTATAGTTCCACACTCACTCCAGAGGGCCACTATAGTTCCACATGAGGCCTTCACCTAATGTGGCCCTCGGGTTAATATCAACTTGTGGCCCGGTTGGGGGCCTAATGTGGCCCTCAGGTTAATATCAGAATACTGAAAAATGATTGATCTCAGATAATTACTAAATGTTATTGTCCTTTTTTATGTCCATTATATTTGTTTTTAGTTCATAAAGTTAACATAACTATAAAATAATCTAAATGAAATAATTCTAATTATTTTTATTTTTATTTTATGTCACAATCCCTTTAAGAATCAATTAAGGTGATTGGAGATAACCATGTGATTGGCTCCTCTCAACCCGTGCTGGCCGGCGTGGGAGGTGTGGCCATCCTCCCATGTCACATCCACCCACCAATCAGCATGCAGAGTTGGGGAACGGTGATGTGGACCAGAAACGACCAGCGCCTGCTTGTCGTCGCCTTCTCGTTGGGGCGGTACCTCACCGAGGACCAGAACCCGGCCTACAAGTACGCAAATGTTTTACTGACCTGAGATCAGATTCTATAAATGTCTTCCACATCCTGACCGTTTTCCATTCTGACCTGAGATCAGATTCTATAAATGTCTTCCACATCCTGACCGTTTTCCATTCTGACCTGAGATCAGATTCTATAAATGTCTTCCACATCCTGACATGTTTCTATGTCAGTGGTTCTTCCAACTTTAATCTTTATCAACCTAGTTCATGATTTAGGTCGTTATTAGACAAAGTAAAAGATTAGTGTTAATTTTTCTTCATTTGCTGCTTTCTTTCGTTTTTAGGGATTTTAGCTGTTTTTGACAGGGGGGCGGGGGCATTCGAGCATGCGTGATCTTTGGTGGCCAGATGTAATTTCCTGGGGTCTATTAGAACTATAGTAAATAAATAAAAAAATTAATCACCATAATATTTTGTAAAATAATAATACTTAAGTACTTAAGTACAGTATACTTAAGTAAAAGTACTTATAGTCCCTTTCCACCATCGACAGGCAGAGAGCGACAATGTTCCTGTCGGATCTGTCCGGGGGTGTCATTTCCTTGAAGCTGTCCAGGGTCAGGCTGTCGGACCAGGGAACCTACCGCTGCTCGGTGCCAGAGATGGGCATGGGCGCTGACATCCAGCTCCACGTTGGTAAGACCTGCTCTTTGTTATCCAAATAATGGTTTTATTTCATTCTTTAAGACGGTTTTCAACAAGGCCCCATTATGTATTCGGCTTTTGAGCCACTAACTTTTGAGCCACTAACCCATTTGATGAGGTTTAGCCTTCATTTGAGATTTGAGTTAAAAATGTTCACTCTGAAACAATATCTATCAGTGATGTAAATAGGTTTTTATAGTGATGTATTGCCATGGTTTTTGTTCTTGCCTAATGTAAGTCGCTCTGGATTCAGAGCGTCTGATAAATGCCTAAATTGTAACTTGACTGCCATGCGTTTCTCTCCACAGCCCATGAGGTGACGTACCTTCCACCACGAGGCAGAGGCATCCGTGTGGAACTGCTTCCAGACCACAGCTCTGTTCCTGAAGCCGTCACCAGCATCCTGTGGAGGCACGGACGCAACTTGGTAGCGGACTGGGATCTGGGTCATAGTCTGGATTACTACGGGACGTATAGAAACCGCTCCACACTGGACCCAGACACCGGACGGCTGGTCATCCACAACATGACCGTAGAAGACATCGGGCTGTATTCTGTGGAGATCAACGGCAGACGTCACTTCAAGACTTACCTGCTTAAAGAGATGAGTAAGTATGACTCACAACAAGACTTAACTGCAGTAATTGTGATCCGTCTTCATTCTCTATTATCAGGCTGCCCAGGCAAGTCTCTGAAAAGCCTACAGTTAGTTCAAAATGCTGCGGCGCGTGTGTTGACAGGTACCAGAAGAAGAGACCATATCACTCCTTCACTGGCCTCCCTACACTGGCTCCCGGTCAAATACAGAATAGAGTTCAAAGTTCTTCTTCTCACTTACAAAGCCCTCAATGGTCAGGCACCACAATATCTCAAGGATCTCATTGATCCCTACAAACCAAATAGAACAGCAGTGCGTTTGCAATATGCAAACATGCTTACTGTTCCAAAAATATCAAAAGTTACAATAGGAGGCAGGGCGTTTAGGTCCCAGGCACCGCAGCTGTGGAACCTTCTCCCGGCTTCGGTCCGTGGGGCTGACACGCTCTGCACATTCAAGACAAGGTTGAAAACCTTTCTCTACGACAAAGCCTATGGCCAGACTTGTCTCCGGGTCTAGCTGGATACCATGGTCGTACATTGTTGTGTGGGTTTGTCTCCCAGCAGTACTTGTAATATACACTATATAGGCTCCAGTAAGGCCTGCCACTAATCCAGCATCCGGGGAATCTCTCCCCGGAGTCTCTTTTCGTCCTCCCCGTCGCAGTTCTGTGGACCTCTAATATTAACCCCCAACTGACCGCCGAGTGTGACCGTGGATCAGGCCTCTTCATGGAGCCCACCAGAAGTGTGACCTGGACCCGGCCTCACAGAGCTCGACCTGGACCAGATGTGGACCAGACCCCTCCACGGAGCCCACCTGCCTATTCTCTGTCTTTTCTCTCTGTCTATCTCTCTCTCTCTCCCTCTACCCCCCCCCCCCCCCCCCCCCCCCCGACACGGTCGAGGCAGATGGCCACCCACCCTAGAGTCGGGTTCTGCCTGACGTTTCTTCCTAAAGGGGAGTTTTTCGTTACCATTGTCGCAATGTTGCTTGCTCTGGGTGGATCTTTGTTGGTTGTAAAGTGTCTTGAGACAACTTGTTGTGATTTGACACTATAATAAAATTGAATTGAATTGAATTGATTCTGTCTCCTCAACAGAGAGTCCCAGATCCAGACCTGACCATCGTGGCACCATGTGACTCATTCTGTCTCCTCAACAGAGAGAGTCCCAGATCCAGACCTGACCATCGTGACACCATGTGACTCATTCTGTCTCCTCAACAGAGAGCGTCCCAGATCCAGACCTGACCATCGTGGCACCATGTGACTCATTCTGTCTCCTCAACAGAGAGAGTCCCAGATCCAGACCTGACCATCGTGACACCATGTGACTCATTCTGTCTCCTCAACAGAGAGAGTCCCAGATCCAGGCCTGACCATCGTGACACCATGTGACTCATTCTGTCTCCTCAACAGAGAGAGTCCCAGATCCAGACCTGACCATCATGGCACCATGTGACTCATTCTGTCTCCTCAACAGAGAGAGTCCCAGATCCAGACCTGACCATCGTGACACCATGTGACTCATTCTGTCTCCTCAACAGAGAGAGTCCCAGATCCAGACCTGACCATCGTGACACCATGTGACTCCAACTCCAGCAACTGCACGCTGCAGTGCATCGGAGACGTCACAGAGGCGGCCGTGGTCTATCGATGGAGGTTCCAAGGTGATAAATGGACTCGACCCAAACCCAACGAGACCAGGTTCTACAGCGATGAGGAATGGAGCGGACCCGACTCCCGGACGGTGACGATCAGCGACGACGAGGAAGGGAGAAAAGTTAAAAGAATATCCTGTGCGATAACGAACCCGTTCAGTGTGGAGCAGAGCGAGGCTGTAGACAACCCGCTATACAAAGGTGTGTGTGTGTGTGTGTGTGTGTGTGCGCGTGTGCATGTGCGTGTGCAAGGGTTATAGTTCAGATTTTTGGCCTTTACTTTATATCCCATAGCCTGGATGTATGTAATCCCATTGCCCAGGGGTTCTGTCCATCTCTCCTCCCATTTGCCAGCCATGCCAGTGGTTATCAAAGTGCGGTCCGGGGACCCCCAGGGGGTCCTTGAGGGGTTGCTAGGGGGGGGGGGGGGGGGGGGGACCATAATTATTGACCATATTATTGCCATAACTCCAGTTTGCAGCATGCCAAAGGTCCCAAACCTGATGGGTGGGTTAGTAGGAATTATTGTTTTATCAAAGTGGAAAGCCGTACAGACTTCCACTTTCATAAAACTATAATTCCTACTTCCGGTTTGTCGGATTGACTCCTCCCACAACTCTATGAGGGGGGGTGGAGCTAGATGGTGCAACCAGGACGTGGATGTGTTCACTTCCTGTTTTACTAGGAAGCATTCGCAGGGGAATTACATTTTTTTCAGTGATTTTCTTTTCTATTTATGTTTTATATTTCTGTCTTTCAGCTCCTAAAGGACCAACAGCCAGAGGATCAAGACGTGGGATTATTGTTACTCTCTGCATGTACGCAGTAGCACTGGCAGCTTTATACGGGAACAAGAAACCTCGTGAGTCTTTAATTGGTTTTTAACTAGATTTATTTACAATCTATATTGATATAAATCCATCCATCTCTGTGTCATTCTGTGAAGACGAGAATGATCCTATAGTCAGTGTCTCCTCACTGACCAATCACTGTCTCACATCTCACTGACCAATCACTGTCTCACATCTCACTGACCAATCACTGTCTCACATCTCACTGACCAATCACTGTCTCACAACTCACTGACCAATCACTGTCTCACAACTCACTGACCAATCACTGCCTCACATCTCACTGACCAATCACTGTCTCACATCTCACTGACCAATCACTGTCTCTCATCTCACTGACCAATCACTGTCTCACAACTCACTGACCAATCACTGTCTCACAACTCACTGACCAATCACTGTCTCTCATCTCACTGACCAATCACTGTCTCACAACTCACTGACCAATCACTGTCTCACAACTCACTGACCAATCACTGTCTCACAACTCACTGACCAATCACTGCCTCACATCTCAGCTTTGACAGAAGGAGAGAAGGAAAGACGAGACAGAAGACGAGAGAAGGAAAGACGAGACGGATCTGCCAAACTGAGAGGTAAGGTGTGTGTGTGTGTGTGTGTGTGTGTGTGTGTGTGTGTGCTCGCGCTCGCGTGTGCGTGCGTGTGTAACTAACATGGAAATGCTTTGTTCGCTACAGGTCTGTTGGAGAGAACACCAGGATATCGTCACATCACTGACTATGAAGAGCAGCTTCAACGCAACATGAACAGCACATATCTGAGTGTAGAACTGGGCACACAGTCTGAGGTCGTGTTTGAAAACGTCTTCGCTCCGCTCTACAATGTAGACATCGAAAGAACAGACATCCACAGCCATCATGAGGTCAGACAGATGGAGATGAAGAAGGCAGGAGAGGGAACAGAAATCCAACTGGGTCAGATGTTCAAAGAACTTTCTGGACGAATCATAAGAACAGTGCTGACCGTTGGCTGTGCAGGAATTGGAAAAACGTTCCTCGTACACAAATTTTTGTTCGACTGGGCCAAGAAATGTTTCCCCCAAGACCAACACCTCGTGTTCCCGCTCAAGTTCCGCCAGTTAAATATGCTCAAGGGAAAAAAGTTTACTTTGGCACAGCTAATTCACTGCTGCATCGCGGAAACCAGATTTATTGAGGAAGACATTCTTAATCTTATCTTCACTAAAGTGCAGAAGTCAGGAGACTACAGCAACAGCCCCTTCAAAGTCATGTTTGTTCTGGATGGTTATGATGAAAATAATTTCAAGTTTGATTTCAAAACAGAAATTGGCCTCATGAATGTCAACCACTCTTACCCAGTGAAAGATCTCCTTGTAAACCTCATCAAGGGGAAGCTCCTCCCCTCTGCTCGCATCTGGATAACCTCGCGACCTGTAGCAGCCAATCAGATCCCTAAGGAGTTTGTAAGCAGGATGACAGAAGTACGAGGGTTCTTCAGAGATGACCAGAAGAAGGAGTTCTTCGAGAAGACGTTCAGTGATGAGAACCAGGCCAGATCAATCCTCTCACAGATCAAAGAATCAAAGATCCTCCTCACCATGTGTGAAATCCCAGTCTTCTGTTGGATCCTTGCTACCGTTGTGAAGAACATGGCGAAGAACATGGGGGCGACATTCAGTCTGCCCAAAACCCTGGTTGAGCTGTTCTGCCACTTCCTGATGGGTGAGATACAGCGGGAGAATCCTGAACAAGGCGAGGCAGACAGAGGGAAGCTCATAAAGTATGCAAGAGAAGTTCTTCTGAAGCTGGGCAAGCTGGCGTTTCACCAACTGAACAAAGGCAACATCATTTTCTATGAGGAGGACCTGAAGGCGTGTGGTCTTGATGTGAACAAGGACTTGAAGAACTTGGGCTTTTGCACAAAGTTCTTCAAAGAAGACGGTTTATTCTTCCACAAAACGGTCTACTGCTTCGTTCATCTGAGCATCCAGGAGTTTCTGGCGGCAGTCTACCTGTCCCACTGTTTCACTCAGAAGAACACAGAGGTCCTGAAGACATTCCTGGGAGACCGCCGTTTCAACAGTAAACGTTCCCTGTCTGACTTCCTGAAGGCTGCTATGAAGAAAACCCTGCAGAGTAAGAGTGGACAACTGGACCTCTTTGTCCGCTTCCTTCATGGTCTCTCACTGCAGTCCAACCAGAGACTGTTAGGAGGCCTGCTGGGTCAGACAGAGAACAGTCCAGAGGAGATCCAGAGAGTCATCGACAACCTGAAGAAGATGAACGATGATGATGCCTCTCCTGACAGATGTATCAACATCTTCCACTGTCTGATGGAGATGAACGACCCGTCAGTCAGTCGGGGGATCCAACAGTACCTGGAGTCAGAGAACAGATCAGGGAAGGAACTCACTGTGCCCCATTGTTCAGCTCTGGCCTCCATGCTGCAGATGCAGGAGGTTCTGGAGGAGTTGGACCTGCAGAAATACAACACATCAAAGGAGGGGCGACGAAGACTGGTCCCAGCTGTGAGGAACTGCACAACAGCCAGGTTAGTAGTGTGAAGGTTAACATGTTAGATCATACTTCATTCATTCATTCATTCATTAAAAAACACAGAGAGAGAGAGAGAGAGAGAGAGAGAGACCCTCACTTCATATTTATATATATTAGTATTGCAATCCAATTCAAGTGTGATTAGTGTTTAGTATATTTAGTGATATCAGGGTGATTTTGCCATGGCATGCGGTCGTACAGACTGTTCATCTGTTGACAGAACATTTATTCACTTCACTGCCATAGAGTGGAACAACAGCAGCGAGTTGGGATCGTTTTAATTATTTAATGTTTGTATTACAATCAAATGAGAACAGTGGAAAGTTATGAGCACATTTAAATTAAATATGTGTTACTGCTATTTGCTTAGTTAGAAAAGTATCCAAACACACACACATTTCAGACAGCACCACAGGGAACCTCCTTGACAGTGAACATGGTCTGTTATGTTTTGATCATCTCTGATTTTACATTTAATCTGTAATTACAGACTTGTTGACTGTGACCTCAGAGAGGAACACGTTGAAGTTGTGGCTTCAGCTCTCAGCTCCAATCCGTCCCATTTGAGAGAACTGGACCTGAGTGGAAACGGCTTGAGGGATTCTGGACTGGATCTCATCTGTGCTGCACTGAAGAGCCCAAACTGTTGTCTGGAGACTCTCAGGTCAGATTCATTTAACATTTTTATTTGTATTTGGTTAAGCCTCTCCAGCTGATCCAAAATGCCGCAGCTCGCTTGGTCTTCAACCAGCCAAAATTCTCACATGTCTCCCCCCTGCTCCGCTCCCTCCACTGGCTCCCGGTCGCTGCCCGCACAGAATACAAAACTCTGATGCTGGCATTCAAAGCAACCAAAGGTATGGCTCCCCCATATCTTGCAAGTATGATTGAACCCTACAAACCCTCCCGCGCACTCAGATCAGCCAACGCAGGGAAGCTGGAAGTACCCTCACTAAAAACGCCGGGACAACGCTCCACACGTCCCAAACTCTTCTCCCTTCTGGCTCCAAAACTGTGGAATGCACTTCCCAGGCCATTACAGTCAGAACTGCAGCATCACTCCCAATCTTCCGCCGTAGTCTGAAAACCCACCTTTTCAGACTCCATCATGGCCCATAGCACTTACCCTACCCCCCTTAGATAGCATTTCTGTAGACTTAGATAGCATTTGATACAGACTTATAGCATGTTATGTAGACAGCACTAGAATTGCATTGTATGTAGTCATAGCACACCATAGTACATATGTATAGCATAGTAGTATATGTATAGTTCTATATGTATAGTTTCATTATATAGATATTCCACTGTTACTTTCTGAGCTTACGCATGTTTCATGATAAATGCTTTTATGTGATGTATTTCCATGCTTTTGTTCTTGCTTAATGTAAGTCGCTCTGGATTAAGAGCGTCTGCTAAATGCCTAAATTGTAATTGTAATTGTCTAAACACCTCTGAGTGGTTCAATGTGTTATGTTGTCAGTGTCATCCCCTAGTTTTGAATGATATTTATATTAACTTTTTCACTGCTATCTACGTTTATAAAAGTAGCGAGGCTAACGGTACCTAATGGTGCTAACTATGCGTACAGTATGTGCATAGACTAGACAACCGTATACTCCATATATGAAAGCGTAGTAGCATAGCTTACTTTATAATTAACCCATTTTGGGCGGGAACCCATTTTGGTGTTTTAACTAAGCATTATGTTATGCTTAGCTATTGAAAAATAGCAGATCTACAAGCTCATAGCGTGCCACCGAGTGGCGCGCTATGAGCTTGTAGGTCTGCTATTTTTGAAAAATCGTGAAAAGGCAACACATCTTTAAAGGACAACTTTAGTTTTTTTCAACCGAGGTTCATATTCTAGGTTGTCATTAGATCAAGTAAAAGTTGGGTGGTGTTTTTTCTTCATGTACTGCTTTCTTTAGTTTTAGCGATTTCCGCGATTTTTGGACAGGGGGGCGGGGGCATTCGAACAGGGGGCTAAATATGTATTAGTTTACTAAATTTCACGGCGATTTCTTTATTATTATTTACGATAACCCTCCTACACCCTATGAAACTATATATGACCAATATCACGGGGTCTTTTCTTGTGAAAGGGGAGGTGACAAACTGACGCGTTGAACTGCGACAAGACAACATGGCAGCCTCCAGCAGCACGTTCGTTCAGACCAGACAGTATTATGCTACAGCTACACAGATTACACAGACACGGAAAACAATTGGTAGTTTATTAGTTTGAACTGTTTGATGTTTAGTAATACTGCGTTCAGTTACTTTTTGGCGTTTCATGTTTTTCACCAGATAAAGTCATGGTTCGTCGTTGCGCTTATCCAAATTGTGGTAATATAATGAGCCCGTTTGACACGCTCAGCTTCCACAGACTTCCATTGAAATCTCTGCCAATTCTCAAACTATGGCTCGTAAATCTACAAATGGACGTAGAATGTTCAGAAGTACAGCTGCGCGCTAAAGATTTGAGGGTTTGTGGTGCTCACTTCGATAAAGAAGACTTGAAATACAGACGACCGTCATAAGTGAATGTATTCGTCATGCGAACTAGTATCGATATTGTCTTTTAGGAGCGCATGCCATGTCGGTGGTAATATTACATACAAAAACTGTTTACGTGTGGTGTAGCTCTGTCTTGTTATTCAATGCTGCTGGAGGCTGCCATGTTGTCTTGTCGCAGTTCAACGCGTCAGTTTGTCACCTCCCCTTTCACAAGAAAAGACCCCGTGATATTGGTCATATATAGTTTCATAGGGTGTAGGAGGGTTATCGTAAATAATAATAAAGAAATCGCCGTGAAATTTAGTAAACTAATACATATTTAGCCCCCTGTTCGAATGCCCCCGCCCCCCTGTCCAAAAATCGCGGAAATCGCTAAAACTAAAGAAAGCAGTACATGAAGAAAAAACACCACCCAACTTTTACTTGATCTAATGACAACCTAGAATATGAACCTCGGTTGAAAAAAACTAAAGTTGTCCTTTAATAAATATTCTTTCGACGTCTGGCCTAAATGGGTTAAACATTATGTTATAATTTAGCCATTGAAAAATAGCAGATCTATCTAGATCTAGGTCTGCTATTTTTGAAAAATCGTTAAAATGTGGCGCAAATCATTGAATATATATTTCAGAGTGAACATTTTTAACTAAAATATTTGCTTCTGGGGGGGTCCCTGGAACTACATATTTTGAGATGGGGGTCCGTGGCCCAATAGAGAGAATTCTGGGGGTCCTTGACATGAAAAAGGTTGAACACCACTGACATACAAACATTACAAACATTACAAACAAAAACTTTTTCAGAAAAACTTTATGGATTTAGAAGCCTTTTTTTTAATCGACCTCAGTCCAAAATGGGCTAATAGCGTTTCTGTGCTTGCTCAGTATGAAGAAAGTGTCCAGAGATATGAGGGACTGAGACAGACTATCCTTCAGTAGACAGGCTTTTATTTCCGTTCGCATCGGCAGACTAGAGAGAGAAAGACTGACGGACTTGTGTGATTCACATTGAATGTGATCCACATTGAATGTGATTCACATGCAATAATTCACATGCAATTCTCTCTCTGTCTCTCTCTCTCTCTCTCTCTCTCTCTCTCTCTCTCTCTCTCTCATCTGGTTGTATTCTTCATTTAGACTGGAGAACTGCTTCTTAACAGAGAGATGCTGTGAAGTTCTGGCCTCAGCTCTAACTTCTAATCCCTCCCTCCATCTGAGAGAATTGGACCTGAGTCTCAACATGGTGAATGAGTCAGGAATGAAGATGCTGCTCTCTGCTGGGCTGGAGAATCTCAAGTGAGTAGACCCTGTTGTGGGGCCCGGTTTACAGGAGAACCTTTTTACTATGTGTGGGTAATGTTTGTGGTGCATAACCACTATTTTACTATTTTCAGACATGTGATGATTGATGCATTGTTGTTCTACTTCCTACAGAGTGAAACACTGTAGTGTCAGCTAGTGGAGACGTTGTGTTAGACAGTCAGACATTGATGCATTGTTGTTCTACTTCCTACAGAGTGAAACATGGTGGAGAAGATCGGTTCAATCGTCATCTCATTCAAGGACGTGAGTATCTCTCACTATTGACATCTTATACAGAGTTTTTTAACACCTACTGTATAGTTTGGTAGACTTCAGGGCTGCAGTTGTAACATTGTTGGCTGGGTTTGCTTTCACATTGTAGTTTGTCAAGCATGCAGTCTGGCGCGCACACAGTGCATCTTCAGGCGTGTGCGTGTTGGTCAAACAAGGATTTCATACTCCTTAGTGACACGTTGCAGACAACTACAGCCTTGGCTGAGAGATAAAGCCAGTCAATAGAAATATGTGGGAGATCGGAATGACAGAAACACTCACTCACGTGTTTCCCCTTTTGGTGTTTTATAGCATTATGTTATACTTTAGCTATTGAAAAATAGCAGATCTACAAGCTCATTCTTGGAGGGGGGGGGGGGTGTCACTGGAACAACATATTTTCAGATGGGGGGGGTGGAGGCATGAAGTAGCATGTGTTTTTTTGTGTAAAACTAATGCCTGGAATGATATGATATGATATTATTTGTATAGCGCTTTTCAAAACATAGTTCCAAAGTGCTGCACAGAACAGGATTAAAACAAGAAGAAACAGACAGTAACAAATATAATTATAATGGCAAACAAAACAATATCAAGCATGTATGTACAGATTGGCTAATTAAGTAGTTAAAAATACTCTGTATAAAGGTGGGTTTTTAGACGAGACTTAAAAATGGGGACGGATGGGGCTATACCCTAATGTGCGCTGGCAGTGCATTCCACAGTTTGGGAGCTCGAGCGGAAAAAGCCCGGTTGCCCCGGGTAACTAGATTGGTATGGGGGACAGCCAGGAGAGCCTCATCCGAGGATCTAAGGGTACGCACGGAGTTAGGGAGGGATGACATCTCACGGATGTAAATAGGGGCCAGCCCATTTAGGGCTTTGAACGTGATTAAAAGAATCTTAAAATCACATCTGGTGCTCACTGGCAGCCAGTGCAGATCTGCTAAAATTGGTGTGATATGGTCTCGTTTCTTGGTGTTGGTCAGTAGTCGAGCGGCAGAGTTTTGTATGAGTTGTAGGCGGGAAGTCGTTTTCTTTGGGAGGCCAGAGTATTATATGGAGTTACAGTAATCGAGACGTGATGAGATGAGGGCGTGAATGACTGTTTCGAGATCCGGGGCTGAGAGAAATGACTTGATTTTGGCTATGTTCCTTAACTGGAAGTAGCAGGATTGGACGACTGTTGTTACCTGTTTTTTAAATGAGAGGTCTGAATCAAAAATCACCCCCAGGTTACGGGCTGCAGGAGTAATATTGGTGGAGAAGGAACCAAG
This sequence comes from Protomyctophum bolini, assembly GCF_963924005.1. Classification (NCBI taxonomy): domain Eukaryota; kingdom Metazoa; phylum Chordata; class Actinopteri; order Myctophiformes; family Myctophidae; genus Protomyctophum; species Protomyctophum bolini. The sequence continues at coordinate 2,331,687 of NC_137872.1, forward strand.
TTGAGAGTGTAGTGGAAGGGTTAAATTGGAGGGGCCGAATAAAATGATTTCTGTTTTTGACTGATTTAGTTGGAGAAAGTTCTGTGTCATCCAGTCTTTAATTGGTTTTAATGGCATGTACAGCTGGGTATCGTTTGCATAGCAATGGAAATTAATGTCATGGGAGCGGATTATGTTGCCGATGGGAAGCATGTATAGGCTGAATAAGAGTGCCCCTAGGATAGATCCCTGTGGGACCCCACAAGTGAAAGGGGCTTGGGAAGAGGAAGCCTCACCAATGGTGACGGAGACACTCCTGCCTGTGAGGTAGGACCTCAACCAGTCCAGTGCCACCTCATTAATCCCCACCCAGTGCTCCAGTCTCTCAATCAAAATGGAGTGGTCAACGGTGTCGAAGGCGGAGCTTAGGTCCAGGAGGAAGAGAACAGAGCAGTCCCCAGAGTCAGCGGCGAGGAGCAGGTCGTTAGTGACCTTTAAAAGTGTTGTTTCAGTACTATGGAGGGTGCGGAAGCCAGATTGAATTTTTTTGAAGACACTGTTAAAATTAAGATAGGAAATTAATTGGTTGGAAACTACTTTCTCTAAAATCTTGGATAAAAACGAAAGTTTAGAAATAGGTCTAAAATGGTTTAAAATGAGGGGGTCAAGGGAAGGCTTTTTCAGTATTGGCTGTATCAGGGCACTTTTAAGGGACTTTGGGAAAACGCCAGTGGCTAGGGAACTGTTTAAAATAGCTAAGATGGAGGGACCAACAGTGTCCAGGACCTCTTTCAGGAATAGGGTGGGGATGGAATCTAGTGCACATGAGGATGATTTCATGAGTGATATTATCTCTATGAGTGTTGTTAATGAGATTGAATGAAATGAGCTGAGATGTGAAGGAGGTGGAGGACAGTTATCCGGGGTTCTAGGTACTGGGGGGAGATTTTGTCTAATGTTTTCTACCTTGTTAATAAAAAAGTTAAGGAACTCCTCACATTTTTCAGGGGAGGCCTCTAGAGGCTCACTGGGCATAGGGCTAATAACTGAGTCAATCACTTTAAATAGGATTTTAGAGTTATGGGAGTGTGAGGTGATGAGTTTAGAGAAGTAACTGCTTCTCGCATCCTTCACTGCGGATTGGTAGCTGAGCATCAATTCCCTGAGATGGTCTAGGGTGGAGGTGAGTTTGTGTTTTTTCCAGTTTCTTTCGGCCTTCATACATTGTCTCTTGATATCCCTGGTGCGGTCATTTAGCCAGAGCATGGCTTTGGGCTTGGAGTGATTGGTTTTAAAGGGTGCAATGGAGTCCAGGATATGGGAGCTGGGAGCATGTACTGTTAAATGTTTCGACTAGATCATCAACCGATCGTGGTGGGAGTATGGTGGAATTGGCTGGGGTGGCTGGGAAAGCCTGACGAAAGTGATGACTGGAGTTTGAATTAAAAGTCCGGGACCGGGAAGATGTACGTGGCAGGGGTTCCGGAGGAGGGAGCATAGTGTTAAAAAAGACAGCTTTGTGGTCAGAGGGAGGGAATTCTACAATATCTAAGTTGTCCAGGGAAACACCATGAGTGAGTACTAAATCAAGGGTGTGGCCTAGTTTATGGGTGGGACCATTAACATGCTGCGTCAGGTTAAAGGTTTCATAAAGGTCAATAAAATCAGTTACAAAAGTGGAGGAAGGGCAGCATACGTGGGTATTGTAGTCCCCAGTCAGGATTACTCTATCATGCTTGGCCATAATAATTGAGAGGAACTCAGCAAATTCCTCTAGGAATGTATTCAGAATCATGAAAACCCCTTAGTTTTACATGTCATGAAAACCCCTTAGTTTTACATGTCATGAAAACCCCTTAGTTTTACACGCTACTTAAAGCATAAGGAAAGTTTGACATGTTCGACCATGTTTTGCCTGCCGTAGGATGTTAATGAAAAAGAAATCCCAATAGTGACAGCCGGTCAGCAAGTGGATTCATGAATGTATGAATATAGACAATAGGCCAATAAAAAGGCCAATAAAAAAAACAATGTACCAAATATCCCACTTTAACCCATTCTGGTGTTTCAAGCATTATGTTATACTTTAGCTATTGAAAAATAGCAGATCTACAAGCTCATAGCTTGTAGACCAAATATGTTGGTCCCTGGAACAACATATTTTCAGATGGGGGTCGGTGGTGAATTATATATTATTGGGGGTCCTTGACATGGAAAAGGTTGAGCACCACTGACATAAAAACATGAGGTTTTTTCAGAAAACTGTCAGGATTTAGAAGACATTTGTAGAATCGTGTGTGTGTGTGTGTGTGTGTGTGTGTGTGTGTGTGTGTGTGTGTGTGTGTGTGTGTGTGTGTGTGTGTGTGTGTGTGTGTGTGTGTGTGTGTGTGTGTGTGTGTGTGTGTGTGTGTGTGTGTGTGTGTGTGTGTGTGTGTGTGTGTGTGTGTGTGTGTGTGTGTGTGTGTGTGTGTGTGTGTGTGTGTGTGTGTGTGTGTGTGTGTGTGTGTGTGTGTGTGTGTGTGTGTGTGTGTGTGTGTGTGTGTGTGTGTGTGTGTGTGTGTGTGTGTGTGTGTGTGTCAGTGAATGATGTACTTAATGGTTACTGTGTGTTTTCTCATCAGATTCCCAGCGTCTCTCACTGGACACAAACACAGCACACCGTCGCCTCGCTCTGTCTGAGGACAACAGGAAGGTCACACGGGTGAAGGGACCTTCACCCGTGTATCCTGATCATACACGGTATCCTGATCATCCAAAACGGTTCGATGGATGGAAGCAGGTTCTCAGTGCAGAGAGTGTGAGCGAACGCTGCTACTCTGAGGTAGAGTACATTGGAGGGGTTCGTATAGCAGGGACTGACAGAGCAATCAGCAGGAAAGGACGTGGTGGTGACTGTAAGCTTGGATTCAATGGCATGTCATGGAGTCTGGAGCGTAGTGGTCTCAATTACTCTGTCAGACACAATAGGAAGGAGACTGTCCTCCCTGTCCGTCCCTCTTATAGACTTATAGAGTATAGAGCAGCAGTGTATGTGGACCGTCCTGCTGGGATTCTGTCCTTCTATGAGGTGTCCTCAGAGGACGCTCTGACCCACCTGCACACCTTCCAGACCACGGCCACTGAACGCCTCTGCGTTGGGTTCAGGTTTGAGTGGTCTGGCTCCTCAGTGTTTCTGTGTGAGCAGCGATAGAGTCTCGATGTGAGCGAGGGTCACATCAGGTCGCCATGGTTACTCCACATGTCTGAGTGAGTCCAGGTTGTCATGGTTACCACCGTCGCCAGTACGCCTGACATCATGGACTCCATATTTGGTCATGAGTGACTCATCATGACATCGTGGTGACGTCACACTGATGATGTATATAAGAAGCACAGTGACAATCTGTCAATCAAACCTTGATGTGCTAAAGACCCCAAGATGGGGTTTGACCTCCGACCTCCACATTGATGGGGTTTGACCTCCGACCTCCACATTGATGGGGTTTGACCTCCGACCTCCACATTGATGGGGTTTGACCTCCGACCTCCACATTGATGGGGTTTGACCTCCGACCTCCACATTGATGGGGTTTCCCCCCCCCCCCCCCACTGCACTCCCGGTGGGGGGGGGGGGGTGGACACTGCACTCCCGGTGGGGGGGGGGGGGGACCCCCCACCGTGGGTGCAGTGTCCACCCCCCCCGCCCCACCGGGAGTGCAGTGTCCACCCCCCCCCCCCACCGGGAGTGCAGTGTCCACCCCCCCCCCCCCCCCACACCGGGAGTGCAGTGTCCACCCCCCCCCCCCCACTAGGAGTGCAGTGTCCACCCCCCCCACCGGGAGTGCAGTGTCCACCCCCCCCCGCCCCACCGGGAGTGCAGTGTCCACCCCCCCCCGCCTCACCGGGAGTGCAGTGTCTACCCCCCCACCGGGAGTGCAGTGTCCACCCCCCCCCCCACTAGGAGTGCAGTGTCCACCCCCCCCCCCACCGGGAGTGCAGTGTCCACCCCCCCCCCCCCCCACCGGGAGTGCAGTGTCCACCCCCCCCCCCCCACCGGGAGTGCAGTGTCCACCACCACCCCCCCCCCCACTGGGAGTGCAGTGTCCACCACCCCCCCCCCACCGGGAGTGCAGTGTCCACCACCACCCCCCCCCCACTGGGAGTGCAGTGTCCACCACCCCCCCCCCACTGGGAGTGCAGTGTCCACCCCCCTCCCACTGGGAGTGCAGTGTCCACCCCCCCCCCCCCCCACTGGGAGTGCAGTGTCTCCCCCCCCCACTGGGAGTGCAGTGTCTCCCCCCCCCACTGGGAGTGCAGTGTTTCCCCCCCCCCACTGGGAGTGCAGTGTCCACCACCCCCCCCCCCCACTGGGAGTGCAGTGTCCCGTCCCCCCCCACTGGGAGTGCAGTGTCTCCCCCCCCCCCCCACTGGGAGTGCAGTGTCCACTCCCCCCCACCACTGGGAGTGCAGTGTCCACCACCCCCCCCCCCCCCACTGGGAGTGCAGTGTCTCTCCCCCCCCCCCCACTGGGAGTGCAGTGTCCACCACCCCCCCCCCACTGGGAGTGCAGTGTCCCCCCCCCCCCCCCCACTGGGAGTGCAGTGTCCGTCCCCCCCCACTGGGAGTGCAGTGTCTCCCCCCCCCCCCCCACTGGGAGTGCAGTGTCCCCCCCCCCCCCCCCCCACTGGGAGTGCAGTGTCTCCCCCCCCCCCCACTGGGAGTGCAGTGTTCACCCCCCCCTCCCCAGCCAGTGATTTGGATATTTTTTACTTTGTTTTTCTTCATCTCCTTCAAATGTGTTTCAAAATAGCAGATCTACAAACTCTCAACCGTCTCAACCAATCTAGCAGCACAGCCTGCCTGTGTGCGTGTGTGTGTGTGACAATTTAACAAAGATGCAAGCGATCACAAATCAGCAGAGAGCGATCGACGTTTGAAACTTGTAGGTCTGCTATTTATTTTTTTATCGTGAAAAGGTGCCTCAAATCTTTGAAGATATATTATTACAGACTTACAGAGTGAACATTTTAACTCAAATCTTTGCTAGGGTGGGGGAAGAACATATTTTCAGATGGGGGGACGGAGGCATATTACATATCATTTTTGGGGTCCTTGACATGAAATATTGAGAACCACTGATACAGAAACACGAGGTATTTCAGAAAACGGTCAGAATTTAGAAGACATTATTTAAATGTCGACGTCGGGCCTGAATGGGTTAAAGTGTTTGTGTAAACACACACACACACACACACACACACACACACACACACTGATGACGAAGGTGGGGACGCAGATTGTGATTGGTCGGGATGAGATGATGTATGATGATAAGAGCGCCCCTCACTTCACACAGGTGTGGTTTTTACTGTAGGCCTATGAACAGATGTTCCTGTTACAGGCTGGGCCAAAGGTGTATTTTATTTCATGGTGTATTTTAATTCATGGTGTATTTTAATTCATGGTGTATTTTATTTTAAAGTCTTTGTGGTATTCTAAAACATGTTACTGTAAATGGCTCAGTGCCTAAATGATAAAACATGTTACTGTAAATGGCTCAGTGCCTAAATGATAAAACATGTTACTGTAAATGGCTCAGTGGATTGTTAAGTGCCTAAAACATGTTACTGTAAATGGCTCAGTGCCTAAATGTTAAAACATGTTACTGTAAATGGCTCTGTGGATACATTGCTAAGTGCCTAAATGTTAAAACATGTTACTGTAAATGGCTCTGTGGATACATTGCTAAGTGCCTAAATGATAAAACATGTTACTGTAAAGGGCTCTATGTGGATACATGTGCCTAAATGATAAACTGTAATTGTTTTGATTTAATAAACGTATTGTTGAAAAGTCTGTCATGGTTCTGTTGTCGTGTATTAATTATTCATAGTGTTGTCACATGACAGTTTGGCCACAGCTCATTGGTCAGGGTTTGACATTAAGATGTAAAACTATGAAATGACGAAACAAGTGAGACTTAAACATCGCAGCCCAGATTTGGCTCAAACAATAAGGGGTTGAGTTCGTTCTCCCATGCCACGGAAATTCACATTCCTTTATGACTAAAGAAATGTGAGTCCCTAGACTCCTTCAAAACCGCTCTCAAAGAGCCCTTATACAGGTGGCTGCAGTTCAAAACTGGCCCGGTAAAAAGTCAATTTAGCTGGGGACCCCCTGGAACTGCCTCAAGGACCCCTTTGTGAACAAACCCACTTTGTGAACCACTGTCTTTAGAAGGCTGATTCTGTGTTTCAGACACTATTTGGGTTTATTTACAGGCTAAACACGGCGTTTCTCTGGTAAACACAGACATTATATTTGAACACATGATAGAAGAAACCTTGACATGAACACAGAGAGAGAATACATGTATTTATAGACTAAGTGTAACCATATATGGAACGGAAAAGTAGCAGTAATTTAATCAGATTGATGGAATACTTTATTAACACTTTGTAGAGAAAAGAAAAGCACAGTAAAGTCCAGTTCAATACAAGGTCTGTTAAGAGGATTCATAAATAAAGCACTATGGCTTGTTGTTTCCATTGTGGTACATCATTATTATAATATTCAATTCAACAGAACATTTTAACGCCATACAAAATGTAGTGCTAGTATTTGGATGCACTTCTCGTTGTGTCCAGCAGATGGTGTCCGTGAGTTGTGAACATAGTTATAATATTATTGTCCCGTGGTTCAGGAGGCTTAATTTAGACCAAACATCTGAACTACAACAATATCAATTAGTTTTTGTTGACTACTACAATACTAATAGTAAAATACTAATACTAATAGTAATACTAATACTAATAGTAAAATACTAATAGTACTAAAAGACTAGATATTTAGTCGTCTTAGACTAGACTAAGACTAAACATTTTCAGAAGACGACATAGGACTATAAGACTAAACGGTTTGTTATTAAAAAGACTAAAACTAAATCTGAACAAAAATCTGCTGAAAAATCACACCCATGTGAAGTGAGGGGCGCTCTTATGATCTTACAACATCGAGGAGGGAATTCGGTATAGCTTATGATGTAATGATGACAATGTAAAACAAACGGTGACAAAACAATTGACTAAAAACAAACATTAAACCTGTATATAGAAATGTAACACTGGGTCTGATAAGAGATTGAGTTTTGATTGATTGATACATTTATTAGCAGAATTACAGTACATTTCAAGCACAACTCGATACAAAGACTGTTAACTGTGAGTGGACGTCACCATTAAGCATTACACTGGTTTACAAGAGGGTCCACCATGTTCAATTCATCATAACATTTAGAGCTTTCTATATGGTAAAATAACAGAACAGGAATTCACCATAAAGGAGGTAAAAATGGAAAAGAAACATATAGTAGCCTTTTTATTATAATAATTAGATAACAGATAATATAATGTCACAGCGTAATGCAATTTGAATTGGGTATTGTTGGATATTGCCTACAAGCAATGCATTATTATTATTATTATTAATAACACAAATAATTATTACTACTGTTGTTGCTTAACTTGTATGCTATTATGTAGAGATTGCAGAAATAGAAGATTTGTTTCCCAGCGGAACCATTGGCAAGCGGAACCATTGGCAAGTCACTTGAACGAGGAGGGGGAACAATAATAAGACCGAACCAATATGGCGGCTTTATTGCGTTTATTCTGAGCGATGAAAAAAAAAACATTAACTGATGAAACATACGTAATTATTTGTATTCTTGCTTCTTCGACAACATGGCGTTGACATTATCATGGTGTTGTTAGAAGATCGGAACTGGCAACAAGAATAAGATACAACGGTTAACTATTATTTGCGCGACTATCACCTTCCAGTAGTATGTGGGGAGAGATCGAGGCTACACCTCCTTGTTCACATGAGACCAGCGACAGGCCGAGAACGACCGTCGTAGAACCAGTAGACTCGAACACAGCAGGGCCACTGCTAGGATGTGACTTTACACACACGAACACAGCAGGGCCACTGCTAGGATGTGACTTCACACACACGAACACAGCAGGGCCACTGCTAGGATGTGACTTTACACACACGAAAGCGCCACTCCAGAACAACAAGCAGGTGAGTCTACCAGTACTTATAACGTTCTTTCTATCTAGTAGGTATTTCCAGTACACAGATTGTTTTTGTCCTCAGTCATAACAGAGTCAGAGTGAGTTGAGCGTGAGTGAGTGTGTGTGTGTGTGTGTGTGTGTGTGTGTGAGAGAGAGAGAGAGGAAAGGAAAGGTACTAGCCGCAATTTGCAACTCTAGATCTTTTTTTACAATGAATGGGCCCATTGTAAAAAAAATCTAGAGTTGGAAATTGCGGCTAGAAAGGTACTATGTTTACCCAGGGTAACTGGACTAAGGAAAGGAAAGGTACTATGTTTACCCAGGGTAACTGGACTAAGCTCAAGAACTTGTTTACAGCCAGGCCCTGCTCATAGAACATTTCATGGTAGGGGATGGGTTCAATGCCTTGCTCAAGGGCACTTCAGCGGTGGTAGCTTCTATTCTTAATATCTCATTTAGTCATCTTAAAGGCCCTCTTCAACACGTTCATATAATTGGTCCTCGCTAATGTTCATCATGATAAAATGCATTTTTTTCCCCTACTCATTGATTGTGTCTCATATGAGGGCTGTGGGCACCTGTGACATCATCGTTAGGCAGATTTCTTTTTAAACAAGAAAAAAAATAATATATATTTCGATTTCTATTATCGTGAGAAAGATGGCTTCAATTTTCGCATTGCAACTTTTCAGGAATAGAAAGCCTGCAGTTTGTATTGGCTTGGGTTCCCCATCGATGATGCCACTGGTGGCCGATGTTTCTGAACTGCCCCACAGCCCCCCTACTAAATAGGGTGAACATTTGTGCTATTTTATCATGCTCAGTCATTACTAGTGAGGACCAATTATATGAAGATAGGTTGAAAAGTGGTGAAGTGGTCCCTTAATGACATTTTCTTATATTTTCAACGCATCACTATTTAACCTATTGTCTTCCATACACTGACACAAAACAAGACAGGAACGCCCCAAAACGTCACATCCGGGACATTTACCCTGGGCAGAATTTTCTATGGCTGCCAATGCAACTTTTTCCAATCCTTAATCACATACGGACAAACATCTATGCCGATAATATCTAACTTGCCGAGGTAACGTGCCTTGTCCACGGGGCAACAGATCTTTCAACCTATGTCATTGCAAATACGTTTGATAATCGCTACTCTGCGCAATATTGTTTTGAAAATGCCGCAAATTGCATTGCAGTGAACGAGAGCAAATCACAACTTACCCTGGGGGTGGTGACTCCGCCCTGAATACGCGTTGTCGTGTCAGTGTATTGATTGTTTTCCCTTCTTCTATCCTGCAGCATACCTCAGACGGTGTCCTTCAGGCTGTCTCCAGCAGTGTGAGCGCTATGTTGGAGGTAGTGGCTGTTAGCGGGTGCATGGTGAAAAGCCAGCAGATCGGGGACGCTGAGCTGACCATGGACGAGCGCAGACAGGAGCTGCTGAAGCAATATCAGAGCAGACCCCTGGTGTTCCTGGAGAGGTATCAGGTAGGGCTCAACAACAACAACAACAACAACTCATAATATGAACGTTTGTGTGAGAGATGAGTGAGATAAAAAGAGATTGGAGTATCTGTGTTTGTGTGCGAGGCTAGCAAACTTAAATACTAGGCACCTGACAGGAGGGACATAAAACTGAAGAAATAACAGTCATTGTCAGTGCTGAGCTTATTCTGAAACGGGGTGTGACCCACATTTCTGCTTATTTCAGTTTGTTCTTGGGGAATGCAGCACTTAAAATGTCTCTGGGACTGCTGTGGTTTGTGTCCTGCCTAGGCCTACGTCTGAGCAGACTAAAGGCTCATACATACCGGTAGTCTGGATCTCCGGTGGTGAGGTGACCACCGAACTACAACATGACGTCACGAGCCGCGGTGACGGGCAAACCACCACCGCCACCGCTCCAGCCCTTCTCTCTGTTTTTACTCACCACCTCTCAACGTTATTTCAGCTCCCGTGGTCAGCTCACCACCGGAGCGGTGGTCAGCTCACCACCGAAAATCCAGACTATGAATAGGGCCTTTAGTTTGTGCGGTGTGAGTCTTGTTCACGAATCACAAATGTGTCCAATGTTTCTGCGGTTCCATTTCTCCAGGCGTATCTGAAGCCTAAGCACCTGGAGGCGTTCTCCAGTCTCCGCTCTGATTCACGGGCCCAGCACTACCGTAGGGTGATACAGAGACGGGCCGTTGGACACGCAGACAAGACCAGGGTCCGAAACCAGCGCTACGCTGCCCTCAGGGCCCTCCAGAGGGGTAAGGGTTCCTGAGAGTATGTTCATATTATTATTATTATTATAATAGGATCAAAAGAACCATAGCGTTAAGTGTCATCAAATGAATGCTCTTCTGATGGTCCTGTGGGCGAAGCCCGAGGAACCTGATGTTTGGCGTGTCCACTGTTTTAGATCCTCAGAACATGCAATGTTCTGAATAACATGAAATTGAACGTGTTTATCTTATCAATAAAGGTACGTACGTGCGTGCATGTGTGATATTCAGTATTTTAGTCCGACGTCATTTTGTAGTGCTACGTTACGTCCGGGTCCAAGTGGCACCAGCTCCCGTCCGCATCTCATTGTAAATAGAATATCTAAACGCGTGAATCTTTTTACAATGACGTTATTTTCCAGAAAGGAAGCCATTGAGGGTTAAAATGGGTCTTAATGCTTCCAACTCGAGTAGAATTATGTGTCCATGACAACAAAAATATATGATGTGGCGACAATAAAGACTACAATTATCATTATTATTGAAGGTGGCAACAGCTCCATTTTCTCCGTAAAATATTTCGGGGGCATATTTAGAATGTGTGCAGGCTTGAGTATGTTGAATCTAGTTTGCATTAATGAGGATTTAGTTGACACAATAAAATAAAATGGCGATAGTATCCTATGTGGGGCAGACGGGCTGTCACAGCCAGATTTGTCTCCCAGACGGTCAGTATTAACCATATGTGGTGTTGTCTTTGTCCCAGACGGTCAGTATTAACCATATGTGGTGTTGTCTTTGTCTCCCAGACGGTCAGTATTAACCATATGTCGTGTTGTCTTTGTCCCAGACGGTCAGTATTAACCATATGTCGTGTTGTCTTTGTCCCAGACGGTCAGTATTAACCATATGTCGTGTTGTCTTTGTCCCAGACGGTCAGTATTAACCATATGTCGTGTTGTCTTTGTCCCAGACGGTCAGTATTAACCATATGTCGTGTTGTCTTTGTCCCAGACGGTCAGTATTAACCATATGTCGTGTTGTCTTTGTCCCAGACGGTCAGTATTAACCATATGTCGTGTTGTCTTTGTCCCAGACGGTCAGTATTAACCATATGTCGTGTTGTCTTTGTCTCCCAGACGGTCAGTATTAACCATATGTCGTGTTGTCTTTGTCCCAGATGGTCAGTATTAACCATATGTCGTGTTGTCTTTGTCCCAGACGGTCAGTATTAACCATATGTCGTGTTGTCTTTGTCCCAGACGGTCAGTATTAACCATATGTCGTGTTGTCTTTGTCTCCCAGACGGTCAGTATTAACCATATGTCGTGTTGTCTTTGTCCCAGACGGTCAGTATTAACCATATGTCGTGTTGTCTTTGTCCCAGACGGTCAGTATTAACCATATGTCGTGTTGTCTTTGTCCCAGACGGTCAGTATTAACCATATGTCGTGTTGTCTTTGTCCCAGACGGTCAGTATTAACCATATGTCGTGTTGTCTTTGTCCCAGACGGTCAGTATTAACCATATGTCGTGTTGTCTTTGTCCCAGACGGTCAGTATTAACCATATGTCGTGTTGTCTTTGTCTCCCAGACGGTCAGTATTAACCATATGTCGTGTTGTCTTTGTCTCAGACGGTCAGTATTAACCATATGTCGTGTTGTCTTTGTCTCCCAGACGGTCAGTATTTCAGCGAGGAGCAGATGCGCACCAGGCAGCCTCTACTGTACGAGCAGTACATTGGCCAGCATCTGACCGATGATGAGGTGGGGCGGCTTTGTTCTGCACACCTTGTTTTTAATATATATATATATACGAGTAAGACGCGCAAACGCGGGAAGCGAACGCAGCTCGTACATATTTGGGTTTTGGACGTATAGCTGCTTTGGGGACTCCTTATATGGTGCCCCTTTTGTGCCCATATATGGAGCTGAGTGGACCTGGCCCCTTTTGTGCCCATATATGGAGCTGAGTGATTGCTGATGCAACACACTCCATATTTGGATAGCGGGACAGACAGACAGACACACAGACATGATCTGCTAGGTCTCATTGCGAACGCAGTGAGCACTTACTATGAGACCTAGCAGATCATGTCTGTCTGTCTGTCTGTCTGTCTGTCTGTCTGTCTGTGTCTGTCTGTCCCGCTATCCAAATATGGAGTGTGTTGCAGGGCCAGGTCCACTCAGCTCCATATATGGGCACAAAAGGGGCCAGGTCCACATATACAGTAACAGCGGACAGACACACAGACAGACAGACATGATCTGCAGGGTCTCAGCTGCGTTCGCTTCCCGCGTTTGCGCGTCTTACTGGTAGTAAGTGCTCACTGCGTTCGCAATAACTTTGTTTATTGGTTTTTTTCACAGAAGCATTATTTAAATACTGAGTTTGAAAAATAATAAATGGTGGTATTAACAGCTTCTCTTAAATATAAACCCCACAAGTATGACATAAATAAAAGAGTAAAAACACATTGAATTTTCACCCCAAAGAAAAAGGACAACAGAAAACAAGACAAACAAACCTTAAATACAGGATCAGTAAAAGTTGAAAAATAAAAGGCAGACAAAAACAGACCAAACAACAGTATACACAACATCCTATAAACAATCATAGGTACATGACACATCCATAATCCGCATAACATCACACACAGCAATCCAATCACAGTATCAGGCTACTTCTAAATCAAAAGTCCAGCAGACCTCACTCGTCCCCAAGCAGAGACGGATTCAAATTCTGAATGAATTGAAAGAATGGACCCCATTATCCTCCCAAACCTATCGGAAGAACCATTCAAGGAGAGTCTAATCTTCTCCAGTTTTACACTGTCCCTAACCCAATGAGTGTGAGAAGGGGAAGTGGGCGATTTCCAGTTGGTCAGAATTAGTCTCCTAGCTAACAGAGTGACAAAGGCCAAAACATCCCTCTCTGCTTTAGAGAGCGACGGTACGGGGGGGGAAACACCAAACGGGGCCCCCTTTGCCCGACTATCGTTGATAAGGAATGAAAGATATCGGTCCCATATTTGTGTAGAGAAGGGCAGAGCCAGAACGTATGGATGAGGTCTGCGCTTCTGCACACCTTCTAATCGGTTGTGTGTTCTTTGTGTCGAGTTGTTTTCTTTTGTTTTACGTGAATGGCCAGAATTGGAAATACTTTCCACTTTCCACGTAATGTACGATCACAGGATGTTGTTCTCCATTGCATTGGTGCATAACCCATTCTGACCTGAGATCAGATTCATACGAGGTTTCCACTGGACACACACTGGTCTGATGAACCCATTCTGACCTGAGATCAGATTTAAAAAAATGTCAGTCGTTCTTTGATTTTTCAAAAATAGCAGACCTACAAGCTCGTATCGCGCCACTCGGTGGCGCGATATGAGCTTGTAGATCTGCTATTTTTCAATAGCTAAAGCATAACATGATGCCAACACCAAAATGGGTGCCCGGTCAGAATGGGATAAACATAAAAGGACACCACATGCAACGTTACACCATGTTAGTATTGTGCTCACATAATATATTACATGCTGTTTTTTATTTTTTTTATTTTTTATTTTTTACAACTGGTAGTGTTTATATTAGCCGGCACAAGTCTGAAATGAGAGATTTCTACTGTTCATTGTTGTAAAACATGTATATTTCTTTACAAAACAAGACCAATAGTCTTAGTCACTGGCACAACCCTTGGTGCTGTAAAATAAACCAAATACAATTGCTGTGTCACGGTTGAAACGTGGCATTTGGAGAATTAACACGTCCTAATAAAGGCTTGCAGCACTTAACCAATTCTGGGCGGGAACCTCTTTTGGCGTTGGCACTACGTTATGCTTTAGCTATTGAATAGCAGATCTACAAGCTCGTATGAGCTTGTAGGTCTGCTATTTTTGAAAAATCGAAGAACGACTGACACAGAAACATAGCTTTTTCAGAAAACTGTCAGGATGTAGAAGACATTTTTAGAATCTGATCTCAGGTCAGAATGGGTTAAGTTGACAATGTGCTAATTCTGCCTTGTCGTTTACCTTTGCCTCGTTTCAACAGTTACTGGTACGCTCTCAGGAGGCGATGCAGGGAGGAGGTGCAGAAGGACAAGCGGGGTGCCCGGGCGGCGAAGGCAACGCAGGGCTGGCCCACCTCCTCCTCGACTCCTACCAGGAGAGGCTGATCCAGAATCAGTTGCAGGAGGAGCACGAGAGAGAGGAGGCCGCACGGGAGGAAGATGAAGATGAGGAAGACGGTGAGAGCAGAAGTCACTGCTGAGCTGTAGAGACGTTGGGCCGTATTTTGCGTGTCTTAAGTACCAGGTCTTATTCCCTAACTTGAGTAAACTAAAGACCTGGAGGCGTGATCAATGCCATTTGGCTATTCTGAGTGGCCAAAGAGCATTGATCACGCCTCCAGGTCTTTAGTTTACTCAAGTTATAGGGAATAAGACCTGGTACTTAAGACACGCAAAATACAGCCCGTTGTGTGGTCACTGAGATGAGAGCAGAACTCACTGCTGAGCTCTAGAGACGTTGTGTGGTCACTGAGATGAGAGCAGAAGTCACTGCTGAGCTCTAGAGACGTTGTGTGGTCACTGAGATGAGAGCAGAAGTCACTGCTGAGCTCTAGAGACGTTGTGTGGTCACTGAGATGAGAGCAGAACTCACTGCTGAGCTCTAGAGACGTTGTGTGGTCACTGAGATGAGAGCAGAAGTCACTGCTGAGCTCTAGAGACGTTGTGTGGTCACTGAGATGAGAGCAGAAGTCACTGCTGAGCTCTAGAGACGCTGTGTGGTCACTAAGATCCACTTTTAGAGGAGGAGGAGGAGGAGAGGACACTGGAGCAGTGCGGACATTTTCTTTTTTTTTTTAAGATTTGTTTTTGGCTTCTCTGAGGGAGAGAGAGAGACGGGGAGAGAGAGACATGCAGCAAAGGTGGTCATGAACAGGACTCGAACACGCGACGCGCTGTCAGACCAGAGCCTATAGAGCGCCTGTACCACTAGGCCACCGCCTGCCACAGCACGGACATTTGAAGCCTTTTATTAGGTTTATTAGGTGTTTTATTAGGTCCTTTTATTAGGTCCTTTCTCTGATGAAGACCGTATATAGGTCGGAAAAAAACGTTCGTCGTTCTTTGTTGCACTAGTCTTAGCACCCAATAAAAGGCTTAAAATGTCCGTGCTGCTCCTAGTGTCCTCTCCTCCTTCTGTGACTGTTGTCCTTGTTCCTGTGATGCACCGGATCAGCCGGCTTGAGGCGAGTCGGTAGATTCCCTTAATCCCTTTATCCACTTTTAGTCATAGAGCACCGAAAGTCCTGACGTCACTGTCAGTAGCGGGCGTCAGTCCCCAGGTTCATGTATTTCTTTATTTGCATTGAAATCCCCATAGTTCATATAAGAACTGTGTTTGAAAAATAAACCTTTTCACTCATAATGGATATGAAGCATCGACTGAAGGTGGAAATGTACAGATATACCCAAAGAGTAACAAAATAAGCGTTAGAAATGAGTCAAATAACCCAGAGACTACATTTCCGGGTAGGCGGGTGGCTGCATCTGCCCGTCGCACAACAGAAACTGAATGTTAATTACGTTTATTTTTATTTTATTGATATTTAATGTTTCGTGGAGTTGAGTCACCACCAGCTGAGCTTACATCAACGAGGAATCTCAGGAACACAATGTGTTGACGGCTGGGCGTGACGTATATTAGCAGCGACATTGCCTTCATATGTAGTTTCAAGGCTTTTGCGGCCACATTAATTCCATTTTCTCCAGAAACTGGCTGTATCAAATATTAATGGACATCATTAACGACACACAGCCACATACATCATACATGAACCTGTGTATACTGGCGCCATCTACTGAAAGTGACGTCAGACTTCGGTGCTCTATTTGAACTTTGGTGCAAAGGAGTGTTCAGGAGGCATGTTGAGTGGCAGTCACTCTTTTCTCTCTCGGTCTCAGTGTGTACCTCCTCCTGTGTTTCGCTTTCACCCCTCTCAATTTGTCTCACTTACCCGCTTGTACCATCCCTCTCTCTTTCCATCAGTAAGAGCATGGATCATAGTGGACCCTGAACCTAGATGATGGATTGGGTGTCCAAACGCTTGTTCCCTTCCTCTCCCTTCTCACACACACACACACTACGCCTCTTCCATCGGGTCAGTCAGGGATAACGTTTATTTTGTTCCCTCCCAGGCGATGTTTCTGGAAAAGAGGAGTGGGAGCCAACCCCACAGGAGAAGGCCATGCTCAGGGAGGAGTTTGTCAGTCAGATGCACCAGCGCTTCCTGGACGGCAAAGACAAGGATTTCAACTACAGGTTACTAATAATCACTAGACATTTTACACACCTAATACTTCACGCAAAGGGGTGCTCTGTGGATTATATGATATGTGAGGCTGTGAGCACCCTCTGAACTGATTCAAAGGGGTGCTCTGTGGATTATATGATATGTGAGGCTGTGAGCACCCTCTGAACTGATTCAAAGCAAAACTGAGCATAGAGGTTATTGCACATTTGCATGACAATTAACCGCTACATTTTGCATTTGCACTTTCACATAGTTTGGGATATAATTTGGCCCTGACTGGGCTACTACCGTTTTTACTGAATGATAATATCATTTTCTGTTGTGTTGCATATGTCTGGGTGACTGCGTGCGTGTGTGCGTGTGTGTGTGTGTGTGTGTGTGCATGTAGTGAGGTTGATGAGAACCCTGATTATGACAACTTGGACATAGTGAGCAGAGATGCAGAGGATAAGTACTTTGATGATGATGATGAGGAGGAAGAGGAGGAGGAGGAAGAAGATGACGACGAAGAGGAAAATGAACAGGATGAAGATGAAAAAATGACCGAATAGTATATATTGTTGTTACACACACCTGTGATTTAACTGTAAATACCAGTGTCTACAGAATAAAGGAAGTGTGTTTTTCTATTTTAGCGTCTCTCTCTCTCTCTGTAATATCATCATCATCATCATATCAAATGTATTTATATAGCACATTTAAAAACAACTCTCATTGTACCAAAGAGCTTCACAAGGCAGAATATAGTGGAGTACAATACAATACAATACAATACAATACAATTCCGTGCAGAAGACGTCCATAATTAATAAAACAACAGGCATTTAGGACAGAGTAATCTAAAAGGAAAGGTGCAGGATGGATCAAGTCGGTGATGCAAAGGCTTGTGAATATAAACATGTTTTAAGTTGTGATTTAAAAGACTCAGCGGAGGGCGAGGGGAATGCTGTTCCACTGAGTGGGGGCTGAGACGGCAAAGGAGCGGTCGCCCCTGAGACTCTTTTTTTCTTTGTTTGTGTGAGGAACCCCTAAGAGACCCCCTGAGAGGGGGATAGTAAGTAAGTAAGTAAATTTTATTTATAAAGCACCTTTCTTAACCCATTCTGACCTGAGATCAGATTCATACGAGGTTTCCACTGGACACACACTGGTCTGATGAACCCATTCTGACCTGAGATCAGATTAAAAAAAATGTCAGTCGTTCTTCGATTATTCAAAAATAGCAGACATAATAAAGACCTAATAAAATCAATCATAATTAAAACAGGACAGTACAACAACAAGCAAATAAGAACATCATAATCAAGTCAAATAAAATCAGAAAAATGTTCCCGAAATAAAAACGTTTTCAGCAAACTTTTAAAGATATTTACAGACTCAGCATTTTTTCAAAGTGCAAGGCAGGGCGTTCCACAGAGTCGGTGCAACTATACTGCAAAAGGCACCGTCACCCTGTTTCTTTCTCTTAGTCCCGGGAACCATTAGGAGGCCTTTATCAGAGGATCTTAGTCCCAGGAACCATTAGGAGGCCTTTATCAGAGGATCTTAGTCCCAGGAACCATTAGGAGGCCTTGGTCAGAGGATCTTAGTCCCAGGAACCATTAGGAGGCCTTTATCAGAGGATCTTAGTCCCAGGAACCATTAGGAGGCCTTGGTCAGAGGATCTTAGTCCCAGGAACCATTAGGAGGCCTTTATCAGAGGATCTTAGTCCCGGGAACCATTAGGAGGCCTTGGTCAGAGGATCTTAGTCCCAGGAACCATTAGGAGGCCTTGGTCAGAGGATCTTAGTCCCAGGAACCATTAGGAGGCCTTGGTCAGAGGATCTTAGTCCCAGGAACCATTAGGAGGCCTTTATCAGAGGATCTTAGTCCCAGGAACCATCAGGAGGCCTTGGTCAGAGGATCTTAGTCCCAGGAACCATTAGGAGGCCTTGGTCAGAGGATCTTAGTCCCAGGAACCATTAGGAGGCCTTGGTCAGAGGATCTTAGTCCCAGGAACCATTAGGAGGCCTTGGTCAGAGGATCTTAGTCCCAGGAACCATTAGGAGGCCTTGGTCAGAGGATCTTAGTCCCAGGAACCATTAGGAGGCCTTGGTCAGAGGATCTTAGTCCCAGGAACCATTAGGAGGCCTTGGTCAGAGGATAGCAGGGATCTCACATTGACCTTTGGGGGGGCAGAAGGTCACAAATATACGGCGGGGCCAGTCCATGTAGGGCTTTAAAAGTAGTTAAAAGGATTTTAAAAATCTATTCTAGCCTTGATGGGCAGCCAATGGAGTGTGGCTAAGACCGGGATAGGAAAGGAGGTCGGTGATGTAGGAGGGGGGGGGGGGGGGGGGGGGGGGGGCAGCCCATTGAGGGCTTTGTCCACAAACGGGAGGGTTTTGAACTGGATTCTGAACCGGACCGGCAGCCAGTGGAGACAGAGAGGCCAGGACAGGGGGTGATGTGGTCTCTCCTTCTGGTATGTTTTGTGCAACACTCTTGAAAAAAAGTATTGCATCGTGGGTTCGAGCTGATGTCAATCAAGTCACCTTAATTCAAGTGGCAGATGTACAATATTTATTTGAGTGCTATATAGATTTGCTCGCAGTTGTCCAGCAGATGGTGCTGTTTTGTCCAATTAGTATAGCGTATCCATTCCGTTGAAGTGGAGAACTGGAGATATTTAGCCTAAACAAAAATACTCCAATTTAAAATATTAAACTACGTGGATTACAATATATCAAATATAGGCAACAATTCAAATATATACAGCATTTTAGCAAAAGGCCGATGCACACCTCAGAAGGCTAGTGACAGGTGTGGTAGGGCAATAAAGCATACTTAAAAAGGTTATATTATCTTTGAAAAACAAAGAAGGGTCCCGCACACTGTCAGAAACTTGCCAAAAGATGTTGCTCTTTATTGGTCAACTATTCGACCTTCATCAGAATAGACCGAATGTGTCATTTTGTATGCCCGTGTGTGTCAAAAATTGAATTTTGATAAAAAAATGTCTTATGTCCAGTCCACCACAAGCCAGCTGTTGCCGGACAACCAAGCAGGTATTAACCAATCACAACACGACCGCCTGTCCTGCCAGGAATGGGATCGTATGTATGTCTTCATTATGCAGCACGCACGTCCATGCCATCATCAGTGCGTGTACATCTATTTTAGGAGTCTACTCTAGAGAGACCCCGGCCGGCGAAACTTTCAGTCGCGCGGTGTATTAATAGCTATACATTAATGAACACAAAAGAAAGACCAAACACAATGATTTCCCCCAGCTTTTAAATACCGTAATTGCCGTACGGCAGTCAGACTGTCACCATGGATAGTGTTAGTAAACAACAAAACAAAACCTAATTCGCACCCCAAAGTTCAGCGGGTGCGTTAGTGAGGACTGAGTGAGAGGCGTGACTGCTGCCGAAGGGAACAGTCAAGCTTTTACAGTTAGCTTAGCTACACTACAGTGCACCAAGAAGACCATACAATGGACGTCAAGATAATTCCAAGGTACGGACTCTTTGGTCTTTGCATTATAATAATAACAACCTCCAGCTGACACGGTGGTGGATAATATACATGCCGAGTGCAAGGTGTTGTTACTTGTGTTTGCTAGCCTACCAGTGAGTGCACGAAAGTGCCGTTTTGACAGCTATAGTTTGCATTACTGCACCTCCAGAGCTTAGCCGTTTCGTAGTCACAAACGCAATGTGGGTTACAAGGCAAAGCTGTGCAGTATATAGTAGGATTTAGGGAGTTCCAATTTAAGTTATCATTCTATTTATTCTGCCCAGAAGTGGTTTCAGTTGTTGCCAAAGCATCCCGTTTCTCTCTCTCTCTCTCTCTCTCTCTCTCTCTCTCTGTGTGCGTGTACATGTACAACTCTGGTTTGTACTGTATGCATGGCACTTGGGATTGAAGGTCCTGACAAGACATTGTTGTTTTATGGTTTAAAATATTATTATTTAGCAATTAGGGGGAAAGATATAGGTTGGTGTTAGGACTCAGATTTAATAGAACTTTAGCGGTTACATTTAGGGGTTGGGGTTTGGCTGGTTCATTTATACTTGGTTGCGCCACACCTGCACACAAATAGCATATAGGCCTATACTACAAGCTCACCACAGCTGTGATGCATTGTGAGTGTCAATATGCTTGAAATTTAGAATATCAATTTTTTAAAGAAGTGACCATAGCTTAGCCCACAGACAATTTAAAAGCCTGGTAAAGAACTACATTATTCAATTGTGTAACCTGGTACATTCATTGATTGAAGTATTTAACAGTTTTGGAGAATTACAGTACATTTCAAGCACAACTCAATACAAACTGTGTGTGAGTGGACGACACCATAAAGCATTACACCTGTTTACCATATAGGGTCCACCATGTTCAATTCATCATAACATTTAGACTAGAGAGACGTACAAATAATACACTTCTAATAGCAAAAAACAGGAAATCGTCATAGAGGAGGTGAAAAGGGAAATTAGCCCTAACCCCAGAGGTAACCGGTACAGTGGGCCCCTGAGATCTCTAGGGACTGTGAAAAATGAAGTGGAAGGGTAAATGTAGGTCTGATAATATGTCAAAATAAGTCATGCATACTTTACATTATTTTTCGACCATTTTCCACACATTCTAAATAGCCAATTTAAATAACATTGAGGTGCCCATTATGTTTAGGGGCGCACTCTCACCTGTATGCCCCCCCCTCCCAAGCTGTCCTTTTTGACAAATCGACAATCCCCATGCGGTTTTTCATGCCCAGGGAATGTAAACTGATCTGCCCAGCATCACACTGAAAGACACATTTCAGTGTGAACTGACAATAAAGTACTATATCACTTATATCATATCATCCTTCCTAATACCTCCGTTGAGAAACTTTCAGTAGCATTTCTTTGACAATATGTAGAAACTAACCTGTCCATAGGCTAATCCAGGTGATAAACTAACTGTTCTTGTCTAAATTGTCTATTAACCGAAAGGCCAAAATATGAGGGGATATGTCATACAGTATGTGCAGATATTTTTGTTGCTGCTTTGAGGTATTGGCCATTTGTGGTGCATTTGTATGTATATACTAGCGCCTTCCTCCAAAGTGCTTTACATAGATTGTGCTTATATACATTCACCCATTCATGTGCTCATTCATCCACCGATGGCGGAGGGAACCATGCGAGGCACCAACCTGCACATCGGTCAGGACTCAGTTAACCCATTCTGACCTGAGATCAGATTCATACGAGGTTTCCACGGGACACACTACTGGTCTGATGAGCCCATTCTGACCTGAGATCAGATTCTAAAAATGTCAGTCGTTCTTCGAATTTTTCAAAAATAGCAGACCTACAAGCTCGTATCGCGCCACTCGGTGGCGCGATATGAGCTTGTAGATCTGCTATTTTTCAATAGCTAAAGCATAACATGATGCCAACACCAAAATGGGTGCCCGGTCAGAATGGGTTAAGGGTTTCGATCAGCGTCATCTTGCTGAAGGACACTTCAATACTGACTCATGCGGGAGCCCCGGGAATCGAACCGGGAACCTCACGGTTCCCATCCAGCCGCTCTACCGACCACTCTACCCCTGTCTTGAGCCACTGCCGCCCCCAATATCGGAGGCAGCGGTGGCCGAACGGTTTGCGGAGCGGTCTTGATATCGGAAGGTCGCTATAGTTCGTATCTCCGGACCGGCACGTTAAAATTACCACCGCTGAAGTAGTGCCCTTGGACAAGGCATTGAACCCCTACCATGAAATGTTCTATGAGCAGGGCCTGGCTGTAAACAAGTTATTGAGCTTAGTCCAGTTACCCTGCAGGGTAAACATAGTACCTTTCCTTTCCTTAGTCCAGTTACCCTGGGTAAACGTAGTACCTTTCCTTTCCTTAGTCCAGTTACCCTAGGTAAACATAGTACCTTTCCTTTCCTTAGTCCAGTTACCCTGGGTAAACATAGTACCTGTCCTTTCCTTAGTCCAGTTACCCTGGGTAAACATAGTACCTTTCCTTTCCTTAGTCCAGTTACCCTGGGTAAACATAGTACCTTTCCTTTCCTTAGTCCAGTTACCCTGGGTAAACATAGTACCTTTCCTTTCCTTAGTCCAGTTACCCTGGGTAAACATAGTACCTTTCCTTAGTCCAGTTACGTGTCTGAGCAAATAGACATAGTGTCTATTTTACGGTCATGATGATGTATGATGATAAGAGCGCCCCTCACTTCACACTGGTGTGATTTGTTGTTATTTTATTATTATTTCAAAACATTTAAAACTATTTCAGTAATTTCATCAAGAAATCAAAGAAATTACATAAATTAGAATATAGATGTTTAAGAAGTAGTGAAAAAAAGGCGATCTACAAGCTCACAATGCGGTGTGAAGCGAAGCGATGCGATGTGAGCTTGTAGATCTGCCATTTTCACTAGTCTGGGTCCCGGGCAGCACGGACAATTCAAGCCTTTTATTTAGGTGCACTATCACAAAAAGAAATGACTAACGCTTCAGACCTACAGTCTTCATCAGAGTAATCTAATGCGTTTGCGTGAAAGTGTGTTTGCATCTTATGAAGTTATGATCTTATGTTCTGAGTGTTTTGAGTGTGCATATTATAACCTTACAGTTACAGAACTCTTTGAACGCAAACAAATTAAAGTAAGTTTGAAGAAATACAAACGTATGTATGTATGTGTGTTTGTTCATTTCCTATAGGTCTGTCCATTAGTGTCCCTCTCTCCTCCCCCTAACGATGGAGACCCAATCAGGGGACGGGTCAGGATCAGATGACTCCTCCCCCAGCCCTCAGAGTGAGGCCGTGGCCAATGAGCTGCAAGAGCTGTCCCTGCAGCCAGCCCCCGACCTGTGGCCAATCACGGAGAGGAAGAATGGTGAGTGACCGATACTCATCTGCCCTTAAAGATGCTTAACCCATTTTGGGTTAAAAATAGCAGACCTACAAGTTCATAGCTTATGTGAGCTTGTAGATCTGCTGAGACCAGATTCTTCTAAATCACGACAGAATATATATTCAAACATTTTACACGATTTTTCAAAAATAGCAGATCTACAAGCTGACGCAGATCTACAAGCTGACGCAGATCTACAAGCTGACGCAGATCTACAAGCTCGTAGCGCGGCACCAAGTGCCGCGCTACGAGCTTGTAGATCTGCGTCAGCGAAGTGTGCTCTTGCCATGAGTCTCTGCCAATGTGGGGTGGCTGGCAAGACTGTAAATCATTTGGGAGCATATTTTGTGAGCTAAAAGACGTCTTCTATTAGTAATCAGTTCAGTATCGTACCGTGTGGATGTGCGTATAGGTCTAACTATCGGCAAACTTTCTTTGAACAATAAATGTTCAATAATTATTCACTCACGGGTTCGCAGGTAACGCAATTAGTGCTTTTATTTCAGACTCACAAAATCAAGCATTTTTACCTACTTTCTCAATACTTCCATTCTCACCCATGACTGCTTTCCTTTTTAAATTGTGCCAACAAGCTTTGCACAGCATATTGGCTTTTAACCCATTTTCTGCGGGAGTCCCTTTTGGTGTTTTAAACATTGTTATAATTTAGCTATTGAAAAATAGCAGATCTACAAGCTCATAGCGCGCCACCGAGTGGCGCGCTACGAGCTTGTAGGTCTGCTATTTTCTTTAATCAAGGTGCTAAGCTTTGAATATATATACTCTTTCAAAGCGAACGTTTTTAACTCAAATCTTTGCTTCTGGGGGGAGGTGGTCCCTGAAACAACACATTTTCAGATGGGGGGGTCGGCGGCCAATTTCATATATTTTTGGGGGTCCTTGACATGAAATATTGAGAACCACTGATATAGAAACATGAGGTTTTTCAGAAAAAAAGACATTTAAAAAAAGACATTTAATACATTTCGACGTCAGGCCTGAATGAGTTAAGCCAATATGCTCCGCAGAGTTTGCTCAGCCCACGGATATCAGGCAGAGAGTTTGTTTTCCCTCTCCATTCCTTTGGGCATTTCAATTTGCACACAATAATGCACGTTTCTTTTTACAATAGGCCGATATTTCAGCTCATAAACAACTTTGGAAATGTAGAACAAAATTACATTTCAATCCACTTGTTTCAGCTGCGCTGACCAGCCTCACTCTGTACATTCCAATCAGTGATGTTTTTTTCAGCATATTTAGATTTAGTCTTAGTCTTAGTCTTTTGAATAAGACACATTTAGTCTTTAGTCCCATTTAGTCTTAGTCTTAGTCCACGAAAACAACACTGATTCCAATAAACATCAAGTAGTTCACTCTGCAGCGATACAGCATCTGTTCAACACATTTTAGTTTAAGCAAACACGTGATTGAAGTTGCCTAGTCTCTACCCATAGACTGTAAAACATATGGACAAAGCGTTCTCCGGGTCTAACATGAACGTAAAATGAAGCCTGTCAGTCCTTGTATTGTAAGTCGCCATCTTTCTAGATCCGTTTTTGGCCCAGCTGGCCCATTGGCTGGCCCAGACAACGAGGCGGGACTCCCCCCCCCCTTCTTCTCCGTTGGTTTTTATTTTGACTCGAGTGGGTGGGGAATCCCTATCATAGACTGTAACGGTAGCCACGCCCCTCAGAACATACGCGACTTTATGGTCATTTCTTTTAATAAATGGGACCATAATTTTCCAAAAATAATATTATGACATTAGAAATGAGACTTTAAACTAGTGACTGGAAGCAGAAAGTATTCATGACCATGTTTATTAAGGTAATACAGTCTAGGTGAAGTTGGGCCCAAATACATGGACTTCTATGGGGCTATGGGTTTTTCTGGGTCCAATGACAGCGCCACAACAGGCCATTATATGAACTTTCAGGAAATCCCGATCTCAGAAATGATATGATTATGATATGATTTAGTACTTTATTGTCAGTTCACACTGAAATTTGCCTTGAGACACAGCAGCCGAGTATGCAGAACACATATACACACATTTGACATAAACACAAAGAACAAGACAATTTACATACACATAAAGACATGAAGACAAGAGCAATATCCACCGCTTAGATTACCCCGTGGCTACTACAACTCCTGATTAAGCCTCAAGGTCGACTGGTGGACAAAGGACCTCTTTAGTCTGACCTTATTGTATGCTTATTGTATAGTTCGGTCATTTGTAATAAGAGAGAGAGAGAGAGAGAGAGAGAGAGAGATGTATTTTGTGAAACAGTAAGTCCGTAACTCCGTTGCACTGCATGCTGGGAGTGTTTACATTGTTGACATGTCGGGCCGTCCCTCGCATTACCTCATTCTCAACAGCAACGGCTCTCTTCCGCACGCACGCGCACACACACACACACACACACACACACACACACACACACACACACACACACACACACACACACACACACACACAGGCTGACAGACACACACACACACACACACGTACTGTACACAGACACACAGCATGACAAGCTGAAAGGAATGGATACACTCAAGAGTTGATTCACTCAGAGTAAATTGCATTATACACTCGGCTCTTGAAAGCTGGCCCTCAGCCTGACTCAAGCACTTTGCCGCAGACACCAAGGCGTGTGTGTGTGTGTGTGTGTGTGTGTGTGTGTGTGTGTGTGTGTGTGTGTGTGTGTGCGCGCGCGCGCGCAATCAGTCAGTGCAAAACATGCTATGTCTTGTCTTCTCTTACATGACATAATGCTCCCACCTTCTGGTCAAAGCGAGCACTACACCCAGCCTTCCTGATAATAACCATGCTCGAGTCTTTCTTTGTTTTTCACCAATGCATGAACAAGCTGTACATACTGTATATGAATTATGAAATTCATATTTCAGGAGTACTACTGGCGTATAGCCACTCAGTGGGCCAACGTTTGGTTCCCCTTCAAACTTGGATGAGTTTTAAGTTCCCTTCATGACATGAATTGTTTCTTTATGGCAGTTCATATTTCACATACAAAGTGGGTTTGCAATTGTATATAAAAGAGCTGTGAAGAGATGTCTGGAACATTATGTTATAATTTAGCTATTGAAAAATAGCAGATCTACAAGCTACTATAGCTTGTAGGTCTGCTATTTTCGAAAAATCGTTAAAAGAAATGTGGCGCAAAATCTTTGAATATTATAATTCTTTTAAAGTGAATGTTTTTTTTTAACTCTGGTCTAAATGGGTTAACACAGACTGTACTGTACTGTACTGTACTGTACTGTATATATCTGCCTAGTCAGGTTATTATGTATATAGTAACTAGCTGTGTGTTACTGCATGTGCTGTGCTAGCTAGCTTGCGTGCGTGCGCGTCTGTCTGTCTGTTGGTAACCATAGCCTCAGTGTGCACAGGTGAAGTGTGTCTGGATATAGCTCTGCGGGCCAGGCCAGCTGCCCCTGCTATTTAAACCAATGACGGGACCGGGTGCAGGGGTTAAGAGGGGGAGGAGGAGGAGGAGGAGGGGGAGGGGTGATAATGGAGGAGGAGGGAGAGGCCAGGTCAGCATTTCTTGGTTCGTCAGGAAAAAAACAAAAATGGAAAATGGGGGCCAAGGGTTGTTGCCGCATAGGCAGGATCACAAGGGAAAAGGCAGTGTAGGGGGAGGGTTATTTTGTCGAAATTAAGATAACCTGTTGGGGAGGATCTTTAAGTGGCGGCTGTTGGCTCAGGAGGTAGAGCAGGTCGTCCAATGATCCCTGTGGGTCGGCGGTTTGAATCCCGGCTCCTCCTCCTCCTGTCCACATGTGGAAGTGTCCTTGGGCAAGACACTGAACCCTACATTGCCTCCATTGAGTCGGTCGGTGTGAGCTTCATGCCACCGTTGGTGTGTGAATGTGGGAAGTGAGGACGCTGGCGTCGACTGTTCGCCGCTTCACCTCCCAATGTATGAATGAATGGACCGTTGTAAAGCGCTTTGAGCACTTGGAAAAGCTGCTATAAAAATGTAATTCATTAAGTAGAGCAGATGTGGGACAGTGAAGGGGGGGGGGGGTCATACAGTAGAGGCAGGGTAGGGAATAATTAAGGGTCAGAAGTTGTCATTTTGAAGCCAGGAGAAGTTTATAGTTGATGAGGAAATGGGGTCAAGGGTCAAGCCTAGATGGGACCTGGTTTGTCAACACATTATACTGTTAGTATGGTTGAGTTTAGGCGTGGGTTTAGTCAGGTTAAGGTTAGCTTAACACAATCATAGGTTTAGTCAGGTTAAGGTTAGCTTAACAGCGCCGGGATTTCTTTCAAATTAGAAGCTTTGGGTGCCGGGAAGATATGCCTGCTTTTACTCGGGAGACATATTCTTTGCTTGCTTACCTCGCTAAGATTACGATATAAGTCGCTGATGATCGCTCTCTTCATATTTTGAACGAGAGGCATGTTGACTTTAGCTCAAGAACATTTTCAATTCCGAACTTTTACTTGTAACGGGCCATATAGTTCTACATTGCAGCATTGATACTATTACTCAAGGTAAAACACGTGAGTACTTTTACTCCACCAGTGGTTAAATAGAGTGGAGGTTCAGAAGTGGCAGGCGTTAGCATGCCCTGCCTCCGCATTACAAGTATATATTACATGCCCTGCGCATTACAAGTATAGATTACATGCCCTGCGCATTACAAGTATAGATTACATGCCCTGCGCATTACAAGTATATATTACATGCCCTGCGCATTACAAGTATAGATTACATGCCCTGCGCATTACAAGTATATATTACATGCCCTCCGCATTACAAGTATATATTACATGCCCTGCGCATTACAAGTATAGATTACATGCCCTGCGCATTACAAGTATATATTACATGCCCTGCGCATTACAAGTATAGATTACATGCCCTGCGCATTACAAGTATATATTACATGCCCTGCGCATTACAAGTATATATTACATGCCCTGCGCATTACAAGTATATATTACATGCCCTGCGCATTACAAGTATATATTACATGCCCTGCGCATTACAAGTATATATTACATGCCCTGCGCATTACAAGTATATATTACATGCCCTGCGCATTACAAGTATAGATTACATGCCCTGCGCATTACAAGTATATATTACATGCCCTCCGCATTACAAGTATATATTACATGCCCTGCGCATTACAAGTATATATTACATGCCCTCCGCATTACAAGTATAGATCCAAAGACTTCACCTTGGTCAGTTTTTAAGAGAGGACAACTGTGTTGTTTTATATGCTGGAGCTATAAGTGAACTTCCTTGTTGTCATGTGGGACGTCAGCGGGGTTGTTGCTGGGTACTTAACCCATTCTGACCTGAGATCAGATTCTTAAAAATGTCTTCTATGTCAGTCGCTCTTCGATTTTTCAAAAGATAGCAGACCTACACAAGCTCGTAGGGCGCCACTTGGTGGCGCGCTATGAGCTTGTAGATCTGCTATTTTTCAATAGCTAAAGCACGACATGATGCTAACACCAAAATGGGTTAAGGGTTGAGACAGGTTTTTGACCAACACACATGCACACACACACACACACACACACACACACACACACACACACACACACACACGCACACACACACCCATGTAAACACCCTGTAACATGTAACCCGTTTCAAATAGATACCTTTATTATCCCACCGGGGGGGGGGAATCGGTTGCCCAGAGGCGGTTAAGGTTACAACATACATACGTAAGGATAAGAAAAATAAGGATAGGACAAATAAAAAGTACTGTAGTATACAGTATATAGAAACAAGGCAGAAGGAAAGGCACGGGGACCAGATCACGGTGACCAGGCCAGATCCAAGAAGCTTGCTACACATGTTTGTTTCACAGCTTATTGGGATCTGGGATCGCGGAAGCAAATTCGATTTTCAAGATACTCGGTAGATGATTGGATGGGACCGTCTGTCTATCACCGTGTGGGCGTGCAAACGCAACCAATCATATTGACGTGTCTGTATAGCTTCACATCCGGTTTCGCACATATCCCGCCCTTAGCTCACGCTGATTGGTTCGGTACGGAGCGGTTCGGCGTTATAGCTCAACTCCCTGCGAGATTCCAGATGGATGTGGTGTTGGGGAACATGGTTACCCAATACCGCCCCCAGCTGGCAAAGTCAGGTTAAAGGCACGGTGCATCCAAGAAACAATAATAAAATACTACGGGGCAAACGAGGGTAAACGAATAAGGTGTCCATATAGAGCAGGGGTAACAGGGGCAACTTTGACGATGGAGAGGGCCACTATATTTACACACTCACTCCCTAGGGTCCTAGCAAAAGCTCAAAAAGCTTGTAGATCGGCTATTTTTGCTATATATTCGAATTGAAATCCTGAATCTTTGCTATTTCTGAATTGGAATCCTGAAAATTAACATTTTTATGTCATTTCAAATGCCTTTTAATTATACTTGTGTTGAAGCAATGAGCTACTCATTCAGACTGTGAGTAATTTAAAGCGGGTCATGTTTGCATGTTGTGGAATTGTAAACAAGCTGAAACCAATACTATATCAGTATTCTGACATTAACCTGAGGGCCGCATTAAGTGAAGGTGATGCTTCCTTCATGCCTGAGTGTCCAAGTTGCTCCTTTACACCTGACAGGTGGGAGTTTCCCTGGTTGGACGTAGCGCGTGGAAGGAACACGTTATTCCAACCAGTTCTTTCCCCTCCATCAGGCGTTTAGAGACCAGGATTACTGCATGTTTTTTGTGAGGTACTACCTACCCTATTTGCATGGTCTTGATAATGGCTGATGACGGAGATTAAATCCTCTGATAACATCCGAAACCGCTAAACACGTTGGCGCATACGTTCACACACTAGTTAGTGCGTTAAACAGCAGCTGCTTCAGACGGTCACCTCTGACCTTCTCATTATCTTTATAATTTCCTCCAGTGGCATCACAGCCATTCCCTTTTGTAAGAATCCTTGAATACCTCCCTATCGTCTTCTACAGGGGTAACTAGATATGTTATGCATGTTATGCATGTTATGGGTCATGCATGTGGCTTTCACTAGGAGGTCCAGCGAAAGAGGAGACTGTGATGGAAATGTAGCCACGCACACACACACACACACACACACACACACACACACACACACACACACACACACACACTTGTGTGGGGCAGCGGTGGCCGAACGGTTTGCGGAGCGGTCTTGATACCGGAAGGTCGCTAGTTCGTTCGTATCCCCGGACCGGCACGTTAAAATTACCACAGCTGAAGTGCCCTTGAGCAAGGCATTGAACCTCTACCATGAAATGTTCTATGAGCAGGGCCTGGCTGTAAACAAGTTCTTGAGCTTAGTCCAGTTACCCTGGGTAAATATAGTACCTTTCCTTTCCTTAGTCCAGTTACCCTGGGTAAACATGGTACCTTTCCTTTCCTTAGTCCAGTTACCCTGGGTAAATATAGTACCTTTCCTTTCCTTAGTCCAGTTACCCTGGGTAAACATAGTACTTTTCCTTTCCTTAGTCCAGTTACCCTGGGTAAACATGGTACCTTTCCTTTCCTTAGTCCAGTTACCCTGGGTAAACATAGTACCTTTCCTTTCCTTAGTCCAGTTACCCTGGGTAAACATGGTACTTTTCCTTTCCTTAGTCCAGTTGCCCTGGGTAAACATGGTACCTTTCCTTTCCTTAGTTCAGTTACCCTGGGTAAACATAGTACCTTTCCTTTCCTTAGTCCAGTTACCCTGGGTAAACATGGTACCTTTCCTTTCCTTAGTCCAGTTACCCTGGGTAAACATAGTACCTTTCCTTTCCTTAGTCCAGTTACCCTGGGTAAACATAGTACCTTTCCTTTCCTTAGTCCAGTTACCCTGGGTAAACATGGTTTTGCTTTGCTACTTGGCTAAAGACCTCCACAAAATGAGCACGTTTTTAGGTTAATTTTAACCCTCCGAGCAAGATTCTGCATGGTGCCAGTTTTATGATTTTTATTGTAATGAAATGAAATAATAAAACACGATTGATGTCACTGACGTCTCCTGTACCACTTCTCCTATTGGCGGTGTAAATGTTTGCAGACTACCTTTTTTCACGGAGGAAAACTATACCTAAATAAAAGCTACTGTAACGTAAGCTATGATGACTAAAAGTAAGACTAAGTATACTGACAATTTAGTCAACAAATATGAATTAGGCTAACATGTTGGTGGAGATGAGATCCTCATTTTATGCTTGTTTGCATTCTGAGCTTGTAGATATTTTCTGCATGCAACTATACCGTAAGTGTAAAATCAGCCGTGACATCAAGGCCTGCCAAAATATTTTCTTTTGACGACAAAATCAACTGTATACATTTTAGTGTCGACTAAAATCTTATGATATAGTCGACTGAAACTAGACTATACAGCTGAAAAGTTTCATTTTATTTTATGAATGAAATCCAAATTCAAAAGACTAATGACTCAAATCGCACACAATTTGCTGTCGAAATGAACATACTGCTCCTATAGGTGAAGAAGGTTCATGCAGGCCATGGTCATGTGACAGGCATCTGTGTTCCTGCCTTTCAACCTGGAGGTGTGGAAAAAAAGGGTCACAGGTCAGTGTGTTGGTCATGTGACCATGTGTTAGCAAAGTTCATAGGCTGACACAGCAGGCTCTACTTTGGAGCAGCTGTGACAGTGTGTCTCAGCTATGGGGTGAAGACCATAGACTGTAAAAAATAATGGACAAAGCGTTCTCCGGTTCTGATATTGACGTAAGATGAAGCCAGTCAGTCCTTGAATTGTACATCGCCATCTTTCTAGATCCGTTTGGGCCCAGCTGGCCCATTGGCTGGCCCAGACAACGAGGCAGGACTTCCCCCCCCCCCCCCCCTTACTCTTCGTTGTTGTTTTTTTTGCTACTTAGTAAATGTACTTAATTTACTTTCAACTTCTGTACATCACCACCTGCATCATTCTGTCTGATGTTCGTTTTAACGCTAACTGACGAGATGAGAAAAAGGCCGCTTACCGCTTTCACCTTGAAAGGGTTCCCCCCCCCTCTTCCTCCCCCGTTAAATGCCATGTCATAATTATTATCTGACGTGGCCATCCCCTGGCAGACCCTTTGGGTGACGGGGATGAATGAAACTGTCAACAAAAGGGAGCTTTGGGTGGAGTTCATGCTGACAAGCGGGCAAGACTGATGAGGAACAAGACTATAGACTACAGACAAAGACATGCAATATAACGTGAACTCATAAAGCCATGATGTATCGTTCACTGGCGTTGTGCAACGAGCGTGGCTATATGAGCTTTCCACTGAACATTAAGGGCCCTAATTCTCACCTGAGTGTGTGTTAATTTAAGGGCCCTAATTCTCACCTGAGTGTGTGTTAATTTAAGGGCCCTAATTCTCACCTGAGTGTGTGTTAATTTAAGGGCCCTAATTCTCACCTGAGTGTGTGTTAATTTAAGGGCCCTAATTCTCACCTGAGTGTGTGTTAACATTAAGGGCCCTAATTCTCACCTGAGTGTGTGTTTCCACTGAACATTAAGGGCCCTAATTCTCACCTGAGTGTGTGTTAACATTAAGGGCCCTAATTCTCACCTGAGTGTGTGTTTCCACTGAACATTAAGGGCCCTAATTCTCACCTGAGTGTGTGTTTCCACTGAACATTAAGGGCCCTAATTCTCACCTGAGTGTGTGTTTCCACTGAACATTAAGGGCCCTAATTCTCACCTGAGTGTGTGTTAATTTGAGGGCCCTAATTCTCACCTGAGTGTGTGTTAATTTAAGGGCCCTAATTCTCACCTGAGTGTGTGTTAATTTGAGGGCCCTAATTCTCACCTGAGTGTGTGTTAATTTAAGGGCCCTAATTCTCATCTGAGTGTGTGTTAATTTAAGGGCCCTAATTCTCACCTGAGTGTGTGTTTCCACTGAACATTAAGGGCCCTAATTTAAGGGCCCTAATTCTCACCTGAGTGTGTGTTAACATTAAGGGCCCTAATTCTCACCTGAGTGTGTGTTAACATTAAGGGCCCTAATTCTCACCTGAGTGTGTGTTAACATTAAGGGCCCTAATTCTCACCTGAGTGCGTGTTAATTTAAGGGCCCTAATTCTCACCTGAGTGTGTGTTTCCACTGAACATTAAGGGCCCTAATTCTCACCTGAGTGTGTGTTAACATTAAGGGCCCTAATTCTCACCTGAGTGCGTGTTAATTTAAGGGCCCTAATTCTCACCTGAGTGTGTGTTTCCACTGAACATTAAGGGCCCTAATTCTCACCTGAGTGTGTGTTAACATTAAGGGCCCTAATTCTCACCTGAGTGTGTGTTAATTTGAGGGATTCCAGGGCCTGGTCGTGTCGTCTCCAGAGATCGGGGCCCACGCAGGACCAGGTGCTCCTTCAACAGCGTTGTTGACACCACTGATCTGAGATCAGACGTGCAAAGTGGAAGGAATTTGGTTCCAAGGAAAAGGGGGGGGGGGGGGGGGGGGCTCCGGGCCGGCCGGCCCCCAGTGAGCGAGCGGCTGGGCGTGTGTGTGACCGGTGGGCGTGTGCGTGACCTGTGTGTGTGTGTGTGTGTGTGTGTGCTACAACAAGCGCTGGCGTGCGTTTTTTTTTTTTATGTGCGCCTGCCCTCGTCTGTCAGCGGCAGGATGACAGAGTTGAGCAACAGCTGTGACAGACTGCCTGATCACGGTTTCACAGACATCTAGCACGCACACACACACACACACACACACACACACACACATACGGACGCACGCACACACACACACACACACACACACACACACACACACACACACACACACACACACACACACACATACGGACGCACGCACGCACGCACGCATGCACACACACATACCTCCGACGCACATACATGCGCACACACCTCCTGCTCTCCCTCCTGCTCTCCCTCCTTGCAGCAGATACAGTGTAGCAGCTCTTTTGAAGGTGTATTATTCGTATAGCTTGTTATTCCTCCTTCAAACTAAGTTACTGTATAGTTAGTTACTGTCTTCTCTGACCACTTTTTGGCCTTTATTATTATTATTATTATTTCACACTGCAGAGAGGCTCCTTTATTTTAGTTTTATTATGTATTTATTTTGTTCAGGAAGAAATTCCAAACGGGGAGATATCTGCTCAGATGTTCTTTGAAGGAGGAAGACCACGTGTTTTTGGTGCTGTTTGAGGAAACGCCGTGTTTTGATCCCACGACATTATTTAAACATTTTCTGTCATTTTC
This sequence comes from Protomyctophum bolini, assembly GCF_963924005.1. Taxonomy (NCBI): domain Eukaryota; kingdom Metazoa; phylum Chordata; class Actinopteri; order Myctophiformes; family Myctophidae; genus Protomyctophum; species Protomyctophum bolini. The sequence goes on from NC_137872.1 coordinate 2,366,408, forward strand.
TCCTAAAAGGCAAACCTCCTCCATTCCTCAGCTATAATAGTACTCATCCGCTTTTTCTCTCTCTCTCTTTCTTTTTGGGGCTTTTTGGCATTTTGTGACTGGACATTTTTGTGCCTTTTTAAAAACAAATACTTTTCTTCACGCCAGTCCAGCACCTCGACTTCTTCACGTGAACGCAGCCCCTATAATTATAGCATAGCAGGGAAATCTCGCAGCGGTTTTGGATGTCATATAATTTATCGCATTACATATTATGGTATTTTTTTTTGATCATAGCCGCTGATCAAAAAGCATCTCGCTGAGAAATTCATTTCTCGTTCGTTCTGGACTTTGAGAGTCGACCATGCTGGACCATATGGACGCCACCCCTTTTATCAGACCTCAGCCAATCAGGAGAGCCATGGATAAGAAAACGATACGGTTTGAGCTGGAGCGCCAGGCCTGTCAGAGCCTAAGACAAGGTGGGAGATATATACCTGATTGATTGATTGATTGAAATATTGATTAACAGTTTGTAGAATTACAGTACATTTCAAGCACAAACTCAATACAAAGACTGTGAGGTGGACGACCCAATTAAGCATCACACTTGTTTACAACAGGGTCCACCTTGTTCAATTCATCAAAACATTTAGAGACGTACAAATAGACACTTCTATATAGTCAAGAACAGAACAGGAATTCATCATAAAGGAAGCAAAAAGGTAAAAGAAACATATACAGTGAGGGGAAAAGGGGGGGCTGATTTTACAGGGGCCAGTTTCGAATTGCAGCCGTCCATATAGGTGCCCTTTGAGAGCGGTTTTGAAGGAGTCAAGGGATTCACATGTCTTAATGACTGTTGGTAGGGCGTTCCACATTTTGGTGGCATAGGTGCGAAAATAATGTAGTCCCTTGTTTGTGCCGAATCTGGGTTGTACATGGTTTGTTGTTGCACTCCCTCTGGTGTTGTGGGTGTGGACTTCGTTTGCATTAAGGAAGTATCTAGACAGGTACATGCAGGGTATCTTAGTGAAGTATCTAGACAGGTACATGCAGGGTATCTTAGTGAAGTATCTAGACAGGTACATGCAGGGTATCTTGGTGAAGTATCTAGACAGGTACATGCAGGGTATCTTGGTGAAGTATCTAGACAGGTACATGCAGGGTATCTTAGTGAAGTATCTAGACAGGTACATGCAGGGTATCTTAGTGAAGTATCTAGACAGGTACATGCAGGGTATCTTAGTGAAGTATCTAGACAGGTACATGCAGGGTATCTTAGTGAAGTATCTAGACAGGTACATGCAGGGTATCTTGGTGAAGTATCTAGACAGGTACATGCAGGGTATCTTAGTGAAGTATCTAGACAGGTACATGCAGGGTATCTTAGTGAAGTATCTAGACAGGTACATGCAGGGTATCTTAGTGAAGTATCTAGACAGGTACATGCAGGGTATCTTGGTGAAGTATCTAGACAGGTACATGCAGGGTATCTTAGTGAAGTATCTAGACAGGTACATGCAGGGTATCTTAGTGAAGTATCTAGACAGGTACATGCAGGGTATCTTGGTGGTGTGTCGAATCTTGTGGACCAGACCTGTTGTTGTCTGTCGTATACCTCCCCCCATGCACTGTTGATCTGGACGGCACATTTAGATTTTAGTTTTTAGTCGTGGTGTTTTGAATGGTTTTCATTTGGTTTTAGTCACCTTATTTAGTCACCTGGAATGTTTTAGTGTGAGTCTAGTGAGTTTTAGTCGACTAAATATCATTATGGTTTTAGTCGACTAAATCTACAGTTGATTTAGTAGACTACGTTGTGAGCTGTGAGTAGGATACACTTGTACACTTGTACACTTGTACACTTGCCGATTGCAAGTGTAAAATGACTTGTGTACTTTTCCTTTATAGGCTACTGAATCTCTTGTCCACTAGTGCCTTCCTATACCAGTTTAGTTTTTATCTGTAGACAAAATTGTCAATATAATATATTTAGTCTTAGTTTTAATAGTCATTTTTAGTCATCATAGCTTACTGTAGTTTCGATTTAATTTAGTTTCCATTCGGTTTTTCGTCAGTGAAAACGGGTATAGTCGACGAACGGCTTCCGTCATCGTATTGGTCTATAAATCAACACTGCTCCCATGCGCCTGGTGGCCACGGGGGGGTACTGCTCCCATGCACACGATGTATGGTGTGGTGTGTGTACTTAGTGGCCACGGTGTGTGTTTGCCCTGTACCTTCTATGTCTTCTCTGTTCTCAGAGTTCCTCACCACACACACACAAAGTAAATGGAAATGGGAGTGCCGTTGCCATACGGTTTAGCCAAGATGTGAGCTGTGTTTCATTTTTATTTGCTATATACTTTGCAGTTGGAATCGGCGTCATGGTTTACATTCCCCAAGTAGACCTACTGGTACTGTTCAACCTGCAACATTGCAAAGGATTGTTTCAGTTCACATGCAGGGTAGGTCGGTTGAGGATACCGTACACTAGCCTGGAACTCACCTATATGCTTTTTATGGCATAGGGCAGCTCCCGGCAGGATCCGCCGGGAGAAACTATGCGCAGCTGCGCGACATGAGACTAATTACTTAGAGCGACAGAGAGAGAGAGAGAGGAGTGTGTGAGTGTGTGTGTGTACATGTGTGCGTGTGTATGTCAATTTTACAAAGGTGCAGACAATCAGAAATCAGCAGAGAGTGAGCAATGTTTGCGCTACTCTATGCCGAATTGAAGTGGACTCAGACCCAGACTTTTTTTTTCTCCCTGGAAATAAAAACGTCTGGGTTTCCGAGGCTAAGGATACACTTGACACCGAGGCGCGTCAAGCCCTTGACTCCGCCCACCCCCGGGGGGGAAGTTGTGATTTGCTCTCGTTCACTGCAGTGCAATTTGCGGCATTAATTCAAAACAATAATGCGTGGAGTAGCGATTATCAAACGTATTTGCAATGCCTATACGTTGAAAGATCTGTTGCCCCGTGGACAAGGCACGCTACCTTTAGAGTTAGATATTATCGGCATAGATGTTTGTCCTTATGTGATTAAGGATTGGACCCAAGTTGCATTGGCAGCCATAGAAAATTCTTACCCCGGGCTAAAACCGGATGTGACGTTTGTGGGCGTTCCTGTCTAGCTTGGTGTCAGTGTATACAAGGTTTAGTTGGGGTTTGCGTCGTACTGAACCCATTTAGGCCTGACGTCGAAATAAACAAAAAGTCTTCTGAATGAATATATATTCAAAGATTTGTGCCGCATTTTCACGACTTTTCTAAAATAGCAGATCTACAAGCTCGTAGCGCGCCACTCGGTGGCGCGCTACGAGCTTGTAGATCTGCTATTTTTATTTAAGTATAACATAATGCTTAGTTAAAACACCAAAAGGGGTTCCCGCCCAGAATGGCTTTTTAAGTGACTCCGGCAAAAGTTAAATTCAAACCCATACGAAAACGACTTGACTCAAATGTTGTGTTAAAAGTGTAAAAAAGCAAGTGCTATTCATAGTGCAAAAAACAACAACTGCCAGAAATGGTTATAATTATTCAGCTTAACTGTGATTTCTTTGAAATGTCCTAATGATGATTTCACAATGAAAGATTCACACCTGAACTGCATGCATAAAACTAGAAAGATGCACTCAGTGGAGCACACATCTCTGTGAGGAGGAACATGTGTGTGTGTGTGTGTGTGTGTGTGTGTGTGTGTGTGTGTGTGTGTGTGTGTGTGTGTGTGTGTGTGTGTGTGTGTGGTTTAAGAATCTGTTTGTTTAGTTTAGGTTGCAGAAACTGTGCGCACGTGCCGTGCACGCACGTGCGTTCTTTGGCAAGTCTGTGTTTCTGTGCGGCATGTTTTATTCAGAGAGATGACATTGTTTTGGTGAAAAGCCACACAGGGCAATGGGGGAAAGGCTATGACGCTGATGGTTAAAGGAGAATTCCACGCTAGAAGGCTTTCTTATCTTTCTTACCTTTCTTTGTAGTTGTTACGTCCCCACCAAAGAGGTCCAGGTGTTTTTTTTCGTGCAAAAAACTCCTCATTGGCTATTTTCCCCTACCATAAGCCCTCAATGAATTGCATTGCATTGAATGGGGCTATGGGGTGTTGTGCTAGTTCGCTTATTTCCATCGAAAGAAGTAGTAAAGTGTTGCCGCTTGGGATATTATTTACATTATGAAGAGAGGATATATACAAAGAAATTATAATTTTGAGAGATGGAAATAAGCAAATTAGCACAACACCCCATAGCCCCATTCAATTCCCATTTACTTCAATGCAATTCATTTAGGGCTTATGGTAGGGGAAATAGCCAATAAGGAGCTTTTGCACAAAATAACACCTGGACCTCTTTGGTGGGGACGTAACGACGAAAGACAAAGAAAGGTAAGAAAGCCTTTTAGTATGGAATTCTCCTTTAATGCCACCATGTTGACATACAGTACATAATACCAAAGTATACGTATAGCAGCTGGGGAAAGCACAGCTGTTTAGTCACTCCATGAAAGAAAATACCCACTAGTGCAATTTGGAGAAATGGCCAGGTGTGTGCTTGTCGCCCGGCCTTTCCGGAGGGTATTATTTGTCAGGAGGACCGACCCAGGAGAGGGGAATGTGTGGGGTGGAAAAATGGCGTTTTCCCGCAAAACTATATGGTTCAAATTCATGCGTTGAGTTCATCTGGTGAGGTTTTCAGCTACTGTATTACTTTATAAGTTTCAATGGTATGACTTCACGGTTCTCCTTCTTCTAGAGAGACCCTTCAATATGTACAGTAATGCAGATTTGGTGTCGGTTGGACATGGTGTTGATCATAAATACATACATAAATATATAGGTGGCGACTGTGGCTCAGGAGGTAGAGCAGGTCGTCCAATGATCCATGGGTCGGCGGTTCGAATCCCGGCGAAGTGTCCTTGGGCAAGACACTGAACCCCAAAATGTGGGGAAAGGAAAGGAAAGGTACTATATTTACCCAGGGTAACTGGACTAAGGAAAGGAAAGGTACTATATTTACCCAGGGTAACTGGACTAAAGAAAGGAAAGGTACTATATTTACCCAGGGTAACTGGACTAAGGAAAGGAAAGGTACTATGTTTACCCAGGGTAACTGGACTAAGGAAAGGAAAGGTACTATGTTTACCCAGGGTAACTGGACTAAGGAAAGGAAAGGTACTATGTTTACCCAGGGTAACTGGACTAAGGAAAGGAAAGGTACTATATTTACCCAGGGTAACTGGACTAAGGAAAGGAAAGGTACTATGTTTACCCAGGGTAACTGGACTAAGGAAAGGAAAGGTACTATATTTACCCAGGGTAACTGGACTAAGGAAAGGAAAGGTACTATATTTACCCAGGGTAACTGGACTAAGGAAAGGAAAGGTCCTATGTTTACCCAGGGTAACTGGACTAAGGAAAGGAAAGGTACTATGTTTACCCAGGGTAACTGGACTAAGGAAAGGAAAGGTACTATGTTTACCCAGGGTAACTGGACTAAGGAAAGGAAAGGTACTATGTTTACCCAGGGTAACTGGACTAAGGAAAGGAAAGGTACTATGTTTACCCAGGGTAACTGGACTAAGGAAAGGAAAGGTACTATGTTTACCCAGGGTAACTGGACTAAGCATCAGATACTTGTTTACAGCCAGGCCCTGCTCATTTCATAGAACATGTCATGGTAGTGGTTCAATGCCTTGTCCATAAAGGGCACTTCAGCGGTGGTAATTTTTAACGTGTCGGACCGCTGATTCGAACTGGCGACCTTTCCGGTATCAAGACCGCTCCGCAATCCGTTGGGCCACCGCTGCCTGGGTGGGGTTGTTTGGTACCTTGCATGGCTTCTGCCGCAATCGGTGTGTGAATGTGTGAATGTAATGCACAGTCTATGTAAAGCGGCTATATAAATGCACCATTTACCATTTACATATTTACAAGTTCGTCACGCATTTAAGAAAACAGGCTTGACTCTAAGTCTTAATCTAAGTATACTGTAATTCATTGTGTGTCTGCCTATGATTTTTTTGCGGCTTACGCCTTTTATTGTTTTTTTGAAGGGACAGACCGTAGGCTGACAGGAAACGGGAGAGAGAGATGGGGGGGGGGGAAAGACATGCAGTGAAGGCCGTGTGGGGCTCGGGGGTCGAACCCGCGGCACACTGCGACTGGATTAACCACTCGGGTGCCCAGACGGTTATACGCCACCGCCTGGGCCGTCTGCCTATGATTGATACATTTTGAAGGCAGGTGGTCCGTGGACCCCCAAGTGGTCCACGAAGCAGATGGCAGAGGTGGTAGAAAGAAGTGATACCCTTGTTGATCCACCGCTAATCTCTCACACACACACACACACACACGCACGCACACACAAACACACACACAGACACACACACACACACACGCACACACACGCACGCACACACACAGACACACACACAGACACACACACACACACACACACACACGCACGCACGCACACGCACACACACACACAGGTCGGGCGACGGGCATGTAGCGTTTGTTTGTATCTCCCAGAGACACGCATTTACGTGCATGTCGGAAATCGTGCATGAGTAACTTATTATTATTTTTTTTTTACTTGAATATTACATTGTTCAGTAGAAATAAGACACATGAACTGTCTTGTTTGAAAACCTGTATATGTGGTATACATATATATTTTTGTGTTTGTATTATTTTAAGTTAAATGACAAAAAGGTTAGACGTAATAATGAGCCTCTAGGCTTCAGTCCGTAACACGCACAGTAACACGCACCGTAACACGCACCGTAACACGCACCGTAACCCGCACCGTAACCCGCACCGTAACGTTGGGAGATGGCTTCATAAGCGAGCAGCCATCTTGTTGCACATGCAGGGCTATACGGAAGTCGGACATCTCTAGAATTAATAGTTAGATCTATATAGAGGTATCTCTCTCTCTCTTTGTCTATATCTGCTATTGTTCAATAGCTAAAGCATAACATAATGCTTAAAACACAATCAGTGCCGGAAGTGCATCAAAATAGAAGCTCCCGGGGTGCCAGAGTTGTCTGATCGCTTTTACTCTGAAAGCCATGAACCGGAAACACTTTCTTAAAAAAGTTGACTTTACAAAGTTGACCTTTGACATCCCGATCATTTTAATTTATACGATATATGATCCAAAAAGCGTTCATATTTTGCGGGAGAGACGGATGAGGAGCAGAAATGAAGCGCCAGCATATCGATCCATTCATCACCACGGAGAGCGCCCTGGATTAGGAGATACGAGACATTCTTTCCGCCGCGCTAACATGGGAGTCAATGACAAGCTAATAGTTGCACAGAGCGTTAGCATACGACAAGAGAAAAGCGAAATGCCAAAAATAATAATAAGAAAAATTCTGAATATTCTTATCTCGCCCCGTATCTTTGAGGGTGCGCTAGGACGTCCTCAGACGTCCAAGGCACCTCTCGGTTCGAATCCTTATGACGTACAGGTGCGTCCTATGAACTGAAACGGTTAAAGCACCAGTCAGCCCAGCCCCCCTGGCTGGGCTGGGCTGGGCTGGGCTGGGTGTCATCCAGATCTATTTTCTGGGTGGGAGGTGTTGGGAGGTGTTAAGTGGATCTGTGGCTATACGGTACATACAGCAGGAGCTGAGCCAGCACCGACATAGCACACCGCGAGGACGTGAACCCAGGGAACCTGGGGAGGCAGAGAGAGAGAGAGAGAGAGAGAGGCCTTGACCCAGGGCTGGACTGGGACAAAAATTCGGCCCGGGCATTTTCGCGTGAATTTGGCCCAGACCGGCCCACCCACCCACCCACAACCAGTGCGCAGATATAGCAGAAACTCTATACCGCCCACTCCGTCGAGGCACACACAAACAAACAAGCCCTAATAATACCACCACTTTTACAGAACAACATAGGCCGCCCTAAATTATACAAACCAACAGACAACTACACAACCCATTGTAGAGGGTTTATTTGTCACTCACTGATACAGGTACAGTGACCCTATCAGGGGTGCATACTTAGTTTAGACTAGTCATTGGTTAGACATGGGTTAAGGTTAGGTTTAGGTGTGCTGCCCCCGTGGGAGGTTATGGTTTAGGGAGAGAGAGAGAGAGAGAGAGAGAGAGAGAGGCCTTGAACCAGAGAGAACCATAGCGCAGCACCGAGTGCCACGCTATATGAAAAAAATCTTGAAAATGTGGCACAAATCTTTGACTTTGATATATATTCTTTCAGAGCGAACGTTTTTAACTCAAATCTTTTCAGACGGGGGGTCGGCGGCCAATTACAAATCATTTTTTTGGGTCCTTGACACCAGCTCAGTGGCCTTGTGGTTAGAGTGTCCGCCCTTGAGGTCGCGGTTCGATCCCCGGCCGGGTCATATACCAAAGACTGTAAAAATGGGACCCAATGCCTCCCTGCTTGACACTCAGCATCAAGGGTTGGATTGGGGGGTATAAGTCCCTGCGACATACTAGCGTCATGTCCAGGGGGTGTACTTGTACATCAAGCTGCCTCACGCTACAGAAACAGGAGATAGGCTCCTGCATGCCCTATGGGCCTCATGGCTCGGGCAAGGCTTACTTACTACTTACTTGACATGAAAATGTTTAATAAGAACCACTGGCTGGTTGAAAAGCTCAAGGCTGAATTCCTGTCTCTGTAACTGAACTCTTATCTGCTGGGGGCCAATTGGCTTGTTAAGATAGGTTTGGAACAGGTGCGTACTGCGTATACTGTAGGTCTGAATGTTTACTAGTGCATCCCGAGAATCACCCACAGTACTCGGAGATTTTTTTTTTCACCAGCCAGCAAGCTGTGGGGCATATGTAGCACGCCATGCCAACTTCAGGACACTCTAGTATGTAGTTGCGAACGCAGTGAGCACTAACTATGAGACCTAGCAGATCATGTCTGTCTGTGTGTCTGTGTGTGTGTGTCTGTCTGTCTGTCTGTCTGTCCCGCTGTTACAACACCTGCCCGACACCAGAGGGTGCAGCTGTATCACACAAAAAAAAAAACACACACACACACACACCTTAACTTAAAAAAACTTAACTTAAAAAAAATAACACACACACACACCTTAACTTAAAAAAAACTTAACTTAAAAAAAGTAACTTAAAAAAAATAACACACACACACCTTAACTTACAAAACCTTAACTTAAAAAAAAATAACTTAAAAAAAATCTTTAAAAAACCCAAATATGTACGAGCTGCGTTCGCTTCCCGCGTTTGCGCATCTTACTTGTATGTAGTATGTAGTGTGTAGTATCAGTGATGTAAACAGGTTTTCAATGTAATGAGTCCCAGGATGCAGGGATGGTCTTTTAGAAATGAGTCCCAGGGACATTTTATGAGTCCCACTTCAACGACGTTATAGGAGTCATTATTTTGCCTTTTTTTTTTACAAATTGCAGCATTTAACTCCCATTTTGATATGGTTATAATGTGGTTATATTCATGTATAGAAAACAGAAGAATAAATTATTATTATAACAAAAGCTAAAACCCATTTAGGCCTAAGGCCGATTCTAAAAACGCCTCTAAATCCTGACAAACTTCTGAAAAACTTCAAATATTTATATAGCAGCATCAAAAAAAATTACATTTTTGAATACTGTACATACTGTACAGAACCCAAATATGGGTTCCCGGCCTGAGGGGGTAAGATACCAATATGGGTTCCCGCCCCGAATGGGTTAACTATAAACTGTGTTTTGGGATGCAGAATGCACCCTATTTTAATTAGGGCCGGGACTTTATGCGATTAATTTAGATTAATTAACTACAGAAAAATTAATCGCACTTTTTTTTTTTAAGGCGGAACGTTTCTCACTGGGCGCATTTCCAGTACTGAATATAGGCTCATTAGGCTGCTGCACCGCCTTAAGTTGATATTCTTTCAGACCTCCAGTTCTAGGCAACACAGAATGGGGTGACTTTTTATTATTATTTCCACAACAGCTATATATTAATGACAGTAAAATGTTGAAAATGAGTGGTATCCTGTATAGTCACTATTCATTGATTCACTGGGATACCAAAAAACATTAAAAAAAAAAAAAAAAAGGTTTCTCGCTGTTCTCAGGTTGAATATTGATATGCGATTAAAATGCGATTCATCTAGATTAATTAACTACAAAGCCTCTGATTAATTAGATTTTTTTTTTTTTTTATCGAGTCCCAGCTCTAATTTTAATCTCTGTAGTATGTGTAGTACAGAAACGTGAGAATGGGCTAATATATTATGCACACAGAATAACTCTTCCTATATTTCCGGGGCCGGAGCTTCGATATACTTCCTACACAGGAGGTGTAAATACCAATGATTCCATTTAGTGTGCTTTAGTGGTTCTCACACTTTTTAATTTCAAGGTGCCCCCCCCCCCCCCCCCTCCATAACTCTGAGACTGTACACATTTGTATACACTCTTAGAGTTACGCACACAATTCAATTCAATTCAAAGGGCTTTATTGGCATGAGAAAACATACGTTTACATTGCCAAAGCAGACAGAACAATACAACAATATACAGCAATACAATCAAAACAAAAATGATGTACTTTGAAGGTCAGAATCTTCAATAGATCAACTTCTATGTACCAAGATCACTCGATGCAGGTATACTAGTGCAGGAATATACACAATGATTAGTCTTTAGGGTGGTTGTGTTCCATTTGATATCCTTCTCCTATCACAGCAACTCACAAATCTTGCTGCTGTGTTTGCACATTGTTGTACTTCGCCCACACACACACCCGTAAGCGAAGACCTGGTTACCACACTGCTCCGGGCAGTGTGTGTGTGTGTGTGTGTGTGTGTGTGTGTGTGTGTGTGTGTGTGTGTGTGTGTGTGTGTGTGTACACTGACTCACACACTGACACACACACTGATCCATTCCAGCTGCTATCCTCTGTCTGTTTCTCCTATTCCCAAACATCACTTCATCTGTCGGCTTTTCTCTCTCTCTCCTCTCTCTCTCTCTCTCTCTCTCTCTCTCTCTCTCTCTCTCTCTCTCTCTCTCTCTCTCTTCCTCTCTCCGTCTCCATGTCTGTCTAATAAACCTCGCTTTTACGGGACGTGCCAGGCGCATGTCTCCTCACGCTAATCCTCATCCAAAGTTTTCAAACCTAGCTCTGGTCCATAGCCTTCCACTGCTTCCATTCTGCCCTGCAGTATAAGGCTATGGGACTTTCAGCGCAAATAACATGCATTTTAAAACGGCTTTTAATATTTAATATCATATTGCCTATGTCCCTCAAAGTTATTTCTAATGGTTTGAGCCTCAATCACCACTCTGATATAACCAGTACTTGCCATTTCTTTCTGGACTTTGAAAGCAGTTTTAGATGCAGTACTCAGAGTGCGTCCACTAAGGAAAGTAGTCTTTCTATTGACACAACAAGAATCGAAGCAGTAGAAGGCTATGGACCCGAGCTAATCCAAACCCCACTTCCACACATGTTCCAAATCCACAGGTCCAGCCTGTGTGTTCGTGGTGTGCGTGCATGCGTGCGTGGCGTGCGTGCATGTGTACGTGTTTGTGTACACGTGTGTGTGTTTGTGTGTGTAGTGTACACAGTACACACACACACACACACACGCTATTTGGGGGTGTCTTGCAGGTTAGTGATTTACAGTAACATTTCCCATAACTCAACGGTGTGTCCAGAGGTATTGGGTTCCACAGGGTTGCAGCATGGACACAAAAATAGAACACTGGACCTGCCGAGAGTCGAGAGAGAGAGAGAGAGAGAGAGAGAGACTCTACTAGACTGTAGAGTCTAGAGAGAGAGAGAGAGAGCACTGCAGAATCAGAATCTGAATGATTTTTATTGCAGAGTACAGTATGTTTTGCACATACTGTGGGAACTTTGTCACAGGGATGTGGAACAGTACGGTTCGTGAGTCGGGACCCATTTGTAGGACACATTGTTATTATGGGTACCCTTAGTTTAGGTTTCTTACATTTGGTTTTTTAATGACATTTCAAAACATTTTCAAAAAACGTTCCCAAAAAAGCAAAACTTTTCATGAATGTCATGGAAAAAAATGTCATGAAGAAATTACAGAAAAATTTAAGAAATTCCATAAATGACAACAAATATCTAAGAAGTAGTGAAGTAGCTCACAGTCACAACGTGGCAGTGGCACGAAGCGACATGTTGTGAGCTTGTAGATCTGCTATCTGCACTAGTTTGGGTCACGCCGTCACGGGCTGCATTAAACAGTGTAAAAACGTGCATGCGCCGCTTCGGCTGGCGAGCACCCCCGATATTCCCAAATATGGACAACGCGAGTAAAAACACACCATTGGTCTCACGCCGCACCGCTCCCACCATCTCAACCACTTACACAGCATTACGTACTCTTTTAACCCATTCTGACCTGAGATCAGATTCATACGAGGTTTCCACTGGACACACACTGGTCTGATTAACCCATTCTGACCTGAGATCAGATTCTAAAAATGTCAGTCGTTCTTCGATTTTTCAAAAATAGCAGACCTACAAGCTCGTAGCGCGCCACTCGGTGGCGCGCTATGAGCTTGTAGATCTGCTATTTTTCAATAGCTAAAGCATGACATAATGCTAACACCGAAAAGGGGTCCCGCCCAAAATGGGTTAATAGGTTTGGAATCTGTCGACTTGATGGATCTCAAACAATGACACAAGAAAAGCCCCGTCTCAAACAATAACACAGAAAAGCCTGTCTAATAATTCACAGACTAACAGTATATACAGTAACAATCCACCCGCCCCCCTCCCCCCTATAGCACAAGTCATAGATTTCTCAGAATCAATGGCCAGAACCTTATAGTTTTTATTTTATTTTATGTAATCTACGTCTGACATTATATACTCTGCTTATAGTGTAATCTGAGTTATTATGTTCAAATAAGGGTAGGCGCAATAAGCCTCGGCTTCTGCCTTCACCTTTCACTAGTTACTAGTGGATATTAATGTATGTACAGTACCTCTGTATGTACTCCTTTTTTCCTTTTATGGACCGAAATAAAATCTATCCATCTATGGCCGACTTGTGTCCAGCCACACGGCGCACACACGGCGCATTTTGACAGTGGGAATTAAACCCAAATGTTGTAATGACTTTTATCGCACAATGAATTTCAATCCATAGCAAATGACACGGCATATACCGCTCTAATATCTGCTCTAATATCTAATATCTGCTCTAATATCTAATATCTGCTCTAATATCTAATAACTTCTCTAATATCTAATATCTGCTCTAATATCTAATATCTGCTCTAATATCTAATAACTGCTCTAATATCTAATACCTGCTCTAATATCTAATAACTTCTCTAATATCTAATATCTGCTCTAATATCTTGTGACGAGGAAGCTTCCAGACCAGAAACGGTGTTAATTGTTATCAGTAAAAACAACCCCATGAGAGTGAGAGATACACAAATAAAGAAATAAAATAAATCAGCACAATTGATTGATTATGCAATTTAAATCCCAACTCAGATAGGCTTTACTTTTTAAAGCAATTTTTTCCTATTACATCTCTGTCCGTGTATATTTGTATGACATTAGTGCAATGAAGTACATTTCAGAATTATGCACATTGCATCACTTGCTTGTCCACTGTGTGTGTGTGTGTGTGTGTGTGTGTGTGTGTGTGTGTGTGTGTGTGTGTGTGTGTCAGAATCCTGGGTGTGTGTGTGTGAGATTTTTCTAAGAATCTGTTTGTTTAGTTTAGGTTGAGAGACGGTGCGCACGTGCCGTGCACGCACGTGTGTTCTTTGGCAAGTCTGTGTTTTCGTGCGGCTGTTTTTTATTCAGAGAGAATTTAACGTGAGGGACAAAATCAACAGTATAATAATCAGGCACGGCCGGAGAGAATGTTGTCATCAAAGTGAGTTCTATTCACATGCATTCGTGATACAAGGCTAACCCATTCTGACCTGAGATCAGATTCTATAAATGTTCTTCTACATCCTGACAGTTTTCTGAAAAAGCTATGTTTCTATGTGTCAGTCGTTCTTTCGATTTTTCAAAAATAGCAGAACCTACAAGCTCGTGAGTGGCGCGCTACGAGCTTGTAGATCTGCTGTTTTTCAATAGCTAAAGCATAGCATGATGCTAACACAAAAAAGAGGTTCCCGCCCCCAAAATGGCTTAAGAAATAATTAGCGTTTTAAAAAAAGGAAACCGGTCAGGGAATCTTGTTTCAGTTCATCATTGTTTGCGTTATTATCACCTCTCTCTGTCTGAGAAACACCTTATTGGCCTCAGCTGTGGAGAGATTGCACACAGCTCACAGGAAGGTGGTGAAAGGGAGTTTTAGCGCTCTATAGCCTTGAAACGGTACGTATTACGGTGAATCTCACAGGCCCACACTGTTCACGGAGAGTGTTGGAAAGGAGCCTTTTCACTTAATATCGTATAGCATGCTCGGTGTAAACCACAAGAGGGTGTTTCAAAAGGACATTTGTTGGTCGTAAATATAACGGTTATATGTCTCAAGTGCCGTGCCCCAGACTTCGACGTGCCGGCTGCTTTCAACTGGATAGTTGGTGTTCTTTCCCGGCTCACTGTCTGCATTTGCTATTGTATTTGTACTCATGTGGGACATTTACATAGGCCTAATTTATCTGCCACAGTTTTTTTGCCCTTTTTTCATACTACAAAATGCCAAATAAATACAGTAGCCTATTTAAAAAAGGAGAGGTGACAGGAAAACTATCAAGATAACAACATTCTCTAATTGTGTAGACTTATTGGTACAGTAGGTCATATTATTCCAAATTATAGTGCAGGGTTCAGGCCTATTATAAAAACATACTCAACTGCTCCACCTGCTGGTTGATTTCAGTACTACATTTTCCAATATTCGCAAAATCAGAAGAGGGTAAAAAGGATTTCAGACAGAATCAATGGCAGGCAACTGCATGGGTAAATTAATCTCAAGTTAATTTCCTCATTTTGGACCCTGATGCATGCGGATGGACCCACCAGTTTTGGAGATATGGCTTATAGATTAATGAGTTGAGAAAACAGGCTTGAAAAGGTTCACTTCTGTGGTCTCTAACATTACACCTATATAGCTACATGTTTGGGCATTTATTTCATATTTACATATCTTCTGTGGTCTCTAACATTACACATATAGCTACATGTTTAAGCATTTATTTCATATTTACATGTCTTCTGTGGTCTCTAACATTACACATATAGCTACATGTTTAAGCATTTATTTCATATTTACATGTCTTCTGTGGTCTCTAACATTACACCTATAGCTACATGTTTAAGCATTTATTTCATATTTACATGTCTTCTGTGGTCTCTAACATTACACCTATAGCCACATGTTTGGGCATTTATTTCATAATTACATGTCGATTTCAGCTCTGTTCACATTTGTTTCAGACATGCTCTAATTTGTGAATTTAAAAAAAAAAAGTTTTTCTCCTCTGGTGAAACGCTGGAATTTGCGCGATCGATGGCAGTCTCTCAGTCAAATCTGGTCACATTTGTCAAGTGTATAGTTTATAGCATGTCACCGTTGTTATGTATAAAGGTTGTGCATACTGCATAGTGCATAGTTCTGTTTTCGCCTTTTATTTTATATTTATATATTATATACAGTAATAATAGTGACACCACACTATCAGCCCCTCCCCTAACCCCTCCCCCTTTATCATACAACGACAGCATGTTAATTATTTCCTTGAATGTCTGTGCCTGGTATTGGTCGACATGTGATGTGCCACAATCACTTTAAGATTAATCTGCAGACGTTTCCATTCTGCATTCACTGCCGAGTGCTGGTCATTCACTGCCGAGTGCTGGTCATTCACTGCCGAGTGCTGGTCATTCACTGCTGAGTGCTGGTCATTCACTGTCATTCACTGCTGAGTGCTGGTCATTCACTGTCATTCACTGCTGAGTGCTGGTCATTCACTGTCATTCACTGCTGAGTGCTGGTCATTCACTGTCATTCACTGCCGAGTGCTGGTCATTCACTGCTGAGTGCTGGTCATTCACTGTCATTCACTGCTGAGTGCTGGTCATTCACTGTCATTCACTGCCGAGTGCTGGTCATTCACTGCTGAGTGCTGGTCATTCACTGTCATTCACTGCTGAGTGCTGGTCATTCACTGTCATTCACTGCTGAGTGCTGGTCATTCACTGCTGAGTGCTGGTCATTCACTGTCATTCACTGCTGAGTGCTGGTCATTCACTGCTGAGTGCTGGTCATTCACTGTCATTCACTGCTGAGTGCTGGTCATTCACTGTCATTCACTGCTGAGTGCTGGTCATTCACTGCTGAGTGCTGGTCATTCACTGTCATTCACTGCTGAGTGCTGGTCATTCACTGCTGAGTCCTGGTCATTCACTGTCATTCACTGCTGAGTGCTGGTCAGTCACTGCTGAGTGCTGGTCAGTCACTGTCAGTCACTGCTGAGTGCTGTCGAGATAAGTATTGCGGAGGAGGGTCAGGATAACTAGGAGTAGCTCCGTCTCATCAAGATTGAACTTGAGCTTGTGGCTTGAAATTCAACTTGAGCTGTCAGCCAGATATACAGTATTCTGTCAGCCAGGCAAATAGATATACAGTATTCTGTCAGCCAGGCAAATAGATACAGTATTCTGTCAGCCAGGCAAATAGATACAGTATTCTGTCAGCCAGGCAAATAGATACAGTATTCTGTCAGCCAGGCAAATAGATATACAGTATTCTGTCAGCCAGGCAAATAGATACAGTATTCTGTCAGCCAGGCAAATAGATACAGTATTCTGTCAGCCAGGCAAATAGATACAGTATTCTGTCAGCCAGGCAAATAGATACAGTATTCTGTCAGCCAGGCAAATAGATATACAGTATTCTGTCAGCCAGGCAAATAGATACAGTATTCTGCAGTATTCTGTCAGCCAGGCAAATAGATACAGTATTCTGCAGTATTCTGTCAGCCAGGCAAATAGATACAGTATTCTGCAGTATTCTGTCAGCCAGGCAAATATATACAGTATTCTGTCAGCCAGGCAAATAGATACAGTATTCTGCAGTATTCTGTCAGCCAGGCAAATAGATACAGTATTCTGTCAGCCAGGCAAATAGATATACAGTATTCTGCAGTATTCTGTCAGCCAGGCAAATAGATATACAGTATTCTGCAGTATTCTGTCAGCCAGGCAAATAGATATACAGTATTCTGTCAGCCAGGCAAATAGATACAGTATTCTGCAGTATTCTGTCAGCCAGGCAAATAGATACAGTATTCTGCAGTATTCTGTCAGCCAGGCAAATAGATACAGTATTCTGCAGTATTCTGTCAGCCAGGCAAATAGATATACAGTATTCTGTCAGCCAGGCAAATAGATACAGTATTCTGTCAGCCAGGCAAATAGATATACAGTATTCTGTCAGCCAGGCAAATAGATACAGTATTCTGTCAGCCAGGCAAATAGATACAGTATTCTGTCAGCCAGGCAAATAGATACAGTATTCTGCAGTATTCTGTCAGCCAGGCAAATAGATACAGTATTCTGCAGTATTCTGTCAGCCAGGCAAATAGATACAGTATTCTGCAGTATTCTGTCAGCCAGGCAAATAGATACAGTATTCTGCAGTATTCTGTCAGCCAGGCAAATAGATATACAGTATTCTGCAGTATTCTGTCAGCCAGGCAAATAGATATACAGTATTCTCCTCAACTTGAGTTGCAGAGAAAGGGAAAAGTGAAGTATAAGCTGCCTTGTCATCAAGATACAGTAGTTTGCCTAAAAAGCCAGAGGAAGTGATGCCAGAGCTTAGAGACAGATATTGTTCATCATAATCAATAAGCTGTCAATGATATATATTTTTTGCTTCCCTTTCCATTTACTCTCTTTCTGGTTTCAGAAATGTGTCAGAATGGTGCTGTGTGTGTGTGTGTGTGTGTGTGTGTGTGTGTGTGTGTGTGTGTGTGTGTGTGTGTGTGTGTGTGTGTGTGTGTGTGTGTGTGTGTGTGTGTGTGTGTGTGTGTGTGTGTGTGTGTGTGTGTGTGTGTGTGTGTGTGTGTGTGTGTGTGTGTGTGTGTGTGTTTCCCCTTCCCTTTAGAGTGTGTGTGTGCGTGGCTGTGTGCGTGCGTTGTGTGACTTTCACTATGTCAATACCCACAACCTCCTCTGTTCAGAGGAACCATCGGAACATGATAGACACAGACATTTCTCCTCCAGTGTGTTTTAGACACTAATTAATATATAGCTTCATTATCATCCTCCGTTCCTTTCAGTCTCGTATAAATGCAAACAGCCGTACAGTTGCGGTGTGTAAAATATGAAAAAGAAGGGCTTATCTCCGTGTGAGTTGACTTGACGGTGTGGCATTGTCTCCGACTCCGTCTCCGGCTGTTGAAGTGTGCTTTGAGTCGTATAGGTTTAGCTTCCCTGCTTCTTTTGGAGTGGATATAGGCCTATGCAATGTTGTCACCTGTAAGGGTTATCAGTTCAATGTTGTCATCTATACTACTAAGGGTTATCAGTTCAATGTTGTCACCTATACTACTAAGGGTTATCAGTTCAATGTTGTCACCTATACTACTAAGGGTTATCAGTTCAATGTTGTCACCTATACTACTAAGGGTTATCAGTTCAATGTTGTCACCTATACTACTAAGGGTTATCAGTTCAATGTTGTCACCTATACTACTAAGGGTTATCAGTTCAATGTTGTCACCTATACTACTAAGGGTTATCAGTTCAATGTTGTCACCTATACTACTAAGGGTTATCAGTTCAATGTTGTCACCTGTAAGGGTTATCAGTTCAATGTTGTCACCTATACTACTAAGGGTTATCAGTTCAATGTTGTCACCTATACTACTAAGGGTTATCAGTTCAATGTTGTCACCTATACTACTAAGGGTTATCAGTTCAATGTTGTCACCTATACTACTAAGGGTTATCAGTTCAATGTTGTCACCTATACTACTAAGGGTTATCAGTTCAATGTTGTCACCTATACTACTAAGGGTTATCAGTTCAATGTTGTCACCTATACTACTAAGGGTTATCAGTTCAATGTTGTCACCTATACTACTAAGGGTTATCAGTTCAATGTTGTCACCTATACTACAGTTCAATGTTGTCACCTATACTACTAAGGGTTATCAGTTCAATGTTGTCACCTGTACTACTAAGGGTTATCAGTTCAATGTTGTCACCTGTAAGGGTTATCAGTTCAATGTTGTCACCTATACTACTAAGGGTTATCAGTTCAATGTTGTCACCTATACTACTAAGGGTTATCAGTTCAATGTTGTCACCTATACTACTAAGGGTTATCAGTTCAATGTTGTCACCTATACTACTAAGGGTTATCAGTTCAATGTTGTCACCTATACTACTAAGGGTTATCAGTTCAATGTTGTCACCTATACTACTAAGGGTTATCAGTTCAATGTTGTCACCTATACTACTAAGGGTTATCAGTTCAATGTTGTCACCTATACTACTAAGGGTTATCAGTTAGTTGTGCGTTCTAAGCAGAAAGAGAAAGGAGGACGGGAAACACAGCCGCATTTAACATTTTTATTTTGCTTGTCTCTCTCTGTCTCTCTCTGTCTCTCTCTCTCTCTCTCTCTCTCTCTCTCTCTCTCTCTCTCTCTGTGTCTGTCTCACTCTGTCTCTCTCTGTCTCTCTCTCTCTCTCTCTGTGTCTGTCTCACTCTGTCTCTCTCTGTCTCTCTCTCTCTCTCTCTCTCTCTCTCTCTCTCTCTCTGTGTCTGTCTCACTCTGTCTCTCTCTGTCTCTCTCTCTCTCTCTCTCTCTGTGTCTGTCTCTCTCTGTCTCTCTCTGTCTCTCTCTCTCTCTCTCTCTGTGTCTGTCTCACTCTGTCTCTCTCTGTCTCTCTCTCTGTCTCTCTGTAAAGTTCTTCAGTTGAAGCTGCAGCAGAGAAGGACCAGAGAGGAGCTGGTCAGCCAGGGAATCATGCCACGTAAGTACAGTACATATCTTAAACTGTACAGTATAGTATAATATAGTAATAATATACACAGAAGTGTATACCTCCCAGCCCTGGCAGAGTCATTCTGGAGTAGTTCCAACGGATTGTGTGGCCCTGGTTTTTCCCTAGTAGTGGGACTGATCGAGGGTATAGCTACTGGGGACGTAAGTCGGGACTTGATCACTCCCGGCTGGGTCGCCTGAGTGAGGGGTGTGATGTTGGGAGACCCGAAACCCCGTTGACCTCAGGATACAGCACTGAGGATACGTCCCAGGTGATGACCTCAGGATACATCACTGAGGATACATCACTGAGGATACGTCCCAGGTGCATCCATGCAATGTTTTATTTTATTTTTTATAGTATAGTATATCAGGCGTGGGAAACTTTGACGACGCAGAGGGCCACTGTTATCTCTCACTCACTCCAGAGGGCCACATTGCTTAGTTAATTATAGTTGTGTTAACTCTATGAACTAAATACAGATACATTGGACATAATACATTGGGCATGTGGCCCCCGGATCTATGGTAGATTGTAGTATAGTAGTAGTTTCCCCATTAATTCTCTGAAAACATAAAATAGCGTTGCTTTATAATGGCACATATTGCTAAAATAACTTGTCTCCCTTTCTAAATATAAAACAAAAACTGTTTTTGCATTGACATAATGGATTTCTTATACATCCACCCGTCCCACTGGCGTCTGTTTTGACAGTCTTCATTTGGTGTTCTCTATGGTTCGCAGAGCATTCTGTAAAGGTCAGGGGTTACTGTACGTCCACTTGCTAAAAAGTGTGAAACGAGAGATTGCTGGATATGGAAATCATATACAAAGTTGACACAAAACTTATATGCATGCACATTGCTATATAGAGATTAGTGATTTATTGAGAAAAATTGGGCGAATCAATTTGAACGAATCGGGTATATACAACATTGCTTTTAATTGATCTTTTATTTTTTATTTTTGTTATTCATGTCCTCACTGTATTGCATTACTGTTCTTAATGTTGTTGCCTTGCTTTTCTTTTATTCTCCATTTTTCTGTAAAGCACTTTGAGCTGCATTTCATGTCATGAAAGGTGCTATACAAATAAAGTTTTATTATTATTATTATTATATAAGATTTAAATCGACCAGGTTCTACATGAGCCCCAGAGTTACATGAATTATAGCTTGTTTATTTGTTTTTTTGCTGAATTGACTTTCTTTGCTGCTGCGGTGGCACATTCAAACAGCCTTTAGTTGTTCGGCCAATGAGAAGCAGACATCTGGGTCGCTTTTCTTTTTCACATGCTACTTCTCACACAGTATAGAGCTTCAAGTCATTTGGGTTGTGGTTAGAACAGTGCTGTCTTTATCGCACAAGAAATATACAGTATATAGCGATTTAAGTCATTTAGCTTGTGGTTAGAACAGTGCTGTCTGTCTATCGCACAAGAAATATACAGTATAGCGCTTCAAGTCATTTGGGTTGTGGTTAGAACTGTCTTATCGCACAAGAAATATACAGTATAGCGCTTCAAGTCATTTAGCTTGTGGTTAGAACAGTGCTGTCTATCGCACAAGAAATGCCGGTTACAGTTTGGAAAGCAAGGTGGCGGTCTGTCTACTGCGGGGTGCGCACGCTTTTCCGACACACCGAAGATCCGAAGCGATGCGATGCGAAAAAGCGATGGTCCGACATGCGCTGCTCCCGTGCTTGCGGTTAGGGTTAGGTTAGGATTGAGGTTTCGGATCAATAGTATGTCGGAACTAAAGCCTGCACCCGTCTACTGCAGTGTTGATTTTGTCGACTAAAACTAAGGCGAATAATGTCCGTCGACTATACCGTTGTAAATGTGCACAAATGGCACATTTAAGACTTGCTCATGCAAACATTTTCAGTCGTCGGGTTTAATTTTGCTAGAGTCCTAGAGCAGTGGTTCCCAAACTCTTTCATTTCAAGGACCCCCCCAAAATGACACGCATTAGCCGGTGGGGACCCCCCATTTAAAAGGATATGCCAGGGACCCCCATTGTAGGTCTGCTATTTTTGAAAAATCGTGAAAATGTGGCACAAGTCTTTGACTATTTTCTTTCAGAGCGAAATGTTTTTAACTCAAATCTTTGCTTCTGGGGGGGGGGGTCCCGGGGGGGGGGGGGGGGTCCCTGGAACAACAGAATCGTTCCCAGGTCTAAATGCATTAAGGTTTAACTCAAGGACATGGTCTTCACAGTCCCAGCCATCCATAATACCACCAAATAATACACACTACTGTTCATAACCTCAGGGGGCTCTCTTTTACATTGGGCACATTTTGTACACATTTGGCTTTGGAGGTGCTTCAAAACCACTGAGCAACTTTCACCCGAATGAATAGCAGCACTAGTGTGCGTGTGCGTGCGTGCGTGTGCGTGCGTGTGTGCGTGCATGTGCATGTGCGTGTGCGTGCGTGCGTGTGCGTGCGTGTGCGTGTGCATGTGCATGTGCGTGTGCGTGCGTGCGTGTGCGTGCGTGTGTGCGTGTGCGTGCGTGTGTGCGTGCGCGGGCTGAAAGGGACCCGTAGTGTGAGAACGGCCTCAGCAGCCCACAGTATGACACACAGTGCTATAATAAAGTGACACCCTAAACCTCACATGATATTTATACCCCTCTGAGACTCTGCTCACCCCCCCCCATACACATGCAGCATGTGTGTAGAGCCCAATTAACACACACCGTCTGCGAACGCCGCGCGTCAAAACAGCCGCCGCCTCCGTGAGTTCACTTCCGGACGGTCTTCTGGTTTGAGTTCACTTCCGGACGGTCTTCTGGTTTGAGTTCACTTCCGGACGGTCTTCTGGTTTGAGTTCACTTCCGGACGGTCTTCTGGTTTGAGTTCACTTCCGGACGGTCTTCTGGTTTGGGTTCACTTCCGGACGGTCTTCTGGTTTGAGTTCACTTCCGGACGGTCTTCTGGTTTGAGTTCACTTCCGGGACGGTCTTCTGGTTTGAGTTCACTTCCGGACGGTCTTCTGGTTTTGAGTTCACTTCCGGACGGTCTTCTGGTTTGAGTTCACTTCCGGACGGTCTTCTGGTTTGAGTTCACTTCCGGACGGTCTTCTGGTTTGAGTTCACTTCCGGACGGTCTTCTGGTTTGAGTTCACTTCCGGACGGTCTTCTGGTTTGAGTTCACTTCCGGACGGTCTTCTGGTTTGAGTTCACTTCCGGACGGTCTTCTGGTTTGTCAGTGAATGGCTTTCAATAATAGAAGCTCCACCACCGTGTGTGTGTGTGTGTGCACCAACGGAACCCTGCCACTAGATGGCAGCGCTGCATGGTCGGGCGGGTATAGGTTAAAGGCTTGGGGCCTTCTGCCATGCACGCCACGCAGTGGCGTGATGATTGGCTGCACCAGAGAGCCCATTCACGCTGCAGCCAATCGTCATGCAGAGGAACATAGGGGTCTTGTGTCTCTCTGACCTCATCATCCACCTATCTCTCTATAGCTTCTCCTTCCCTCTCTCTCTCTCTCTCTCTCTCTCTCTCTCTCTGCCCCTCCCATCCATCCATTCCCTCCTTTCCCCTCCAGCTGAGTGGCAGGAAGGTTCATATAGCCCCCCCCCCCCCCCCCCCCCCCCAGGGGTGAGAGGTCAAAGAGATGCCACTGTCCATCCCCGGGGGCACACATTAAAGGACCACTTCACCACTTTTCAACCTATATCTTCATATAATAGGTCCTCACTAATAATCATGATAAAATGACATGATTGTTTTCTACTCAGTCTGTGTCTCATAGGAGGGCTGTGGGCAGTTCAGAAACCGTCTTCCAGTGACATCATCAATGGGGAATCCAAGCTAATAGAAACTGCAGGCTTTCTAGTCCTGAAAAGTTGCAATGCGAAAATGGATCGTTCTCACGATAATGAAAGTCTAAACATTTTTGTTGTTTTAAAAAAAAAATCTGCCTAATGATGATGTCACTGGTAGACTGTTTCTAAACTACCCACAGCCCTCCTATATATGAGACACAGACTGAGTAGAAAAAAATCGTGCCATTTTTTTCATGATTATTAGTGAGGACCTATTATTGCGAACGCAGTGATTGCGAACGCAGTGATTGCGAACGCAGTGATTGCGAACGCAGTGAGCACTTACTATGAGACCTAGCAGATCATGTCTGTGTGTCGGTCTGTGTGTCTGTCTGTCCCGCTTTTGTGCCCATATATGGAGCTGAGTGATTACGTCACCATGACTCAGCCATAACCATATAAGGAGTCCCCAAAGCAGCTATACGTCCAAAACCCAAATATGTACGAGCTGCGTTCGCTTTGCGCGTCTTACTGGTATATGAAGATAGGTTGAAAAGTGGTGAAGTGGTCCTTTAACATCTACAGGTTGTGGTGCATGCCCCTATGTGTATTATTAGTGTGTGTGTGTGTGTGTGTGTGTGTGTGTGTGTGTGTGTGTGTGTGTGTGTGTGTGTGCGTGCACGTGAGAGATGTGACAGTGCTCAGTGGCGTGAACTGAACTGAGGTTGAGCCAGCGCCAGTAGTCTTGCCAGAGGGCAACTGACCCATTGAGGTCACAGCATGTGCACAAGTGTGCACGTGTGTGTGTGTGTGTGTGTGTGTGTGTGTGTGTGTGTGTGTGCGTGCATAGTCACTTGGAAAATTTGTACCACATAATTAAAGGGACACTTCACCCTTTTTGCAAAAAAATATATGTTAATGACGTTTAGAAGCTTTAGATCACTTTCCTGGGGGTATTTATGTGTGTAATATGTGGTTTTAGATATTTTAGATTGTAGCAGTGAGCCTGTTGTCTCTGATGTCATGGACACTGGTCTCACTACCTTCCTGGACTACAATTCCCATAATTATTTGGTGCACTGCTCCTCCTTGTGGATAGGGGGGAGAGCTGTCTTACTGAGACAACATGTAGTCCAGGAAGGAAGTGAGCCCAGTGTCCATGACATCAGAGACAACAGGCTCACTGCTACAATCTAAAATATCTAAAACCACATATTACACACATAAAGACCCCCAGGAATGTGATCTAAAGCTTCTAAACGTCATTAACATGTATTCTTTTGCAAAAAGGGTGAAGTGTCCCTTTAAGTACATAGAAACCTACAAGCAAACTGGATGGTAATAATATCACATTTAGCTGCTGTAGGTCTGAGCAAAGTATCCATGAAAGATTCATGTTTTCCATCTAGTTCCGTATAGTAGGCTTCCCTTTGTTATTGGTAAATACTACTGTATTTTTTGTTGTTGTACAAATGGACCTTAACGGGTCCATTTGGTTCCATTTGCACACTCTCAGACAGAGTTAAATTTACTTTGATCTTACAATAATATACATTGGGGTCCCAGAGATATAGAAATGCCATTAAATCAGTCATCAAAAGTTACTGCTACCTCCCCCTGGCCAGCCGGGGCGCCTGATGGAGGGGAAAGGAACTGGTCGGAATAACGTGTCCCTTCCACGCGCTACGTCCGGCCGGGGAAATTCCCCTCTGTCAGGTGAAAAGAAGCAGCTTGGACTCCTCATGCATAGAAGGAGGCATGAGGTCAGTCCGCTGCCCCCCCCCCAGGTTGGCAGAGGAAGTGTAGCGCCCAGGATTACATTAGATAATTGGCACTGGGTGAAAAAGAAAAACTGGGTTACAAAATTGTGGGATAAAAATTTAAGAAAAAAAAAAAAAAAAGTTACTGCTAGAGCCATAGAAACCTTCTCTTATGGGGGTCCTTGGTAGGCAGGCTAATGAATGTCAATCTGGGGGTCCTTGACATTAAAAGGTTTGAGAACCACTGAATTAGGGGACTGTGAAGTAATGATGTTGGAGGATACGGGATCGATTCTGGGTTGAAAGACATTTAAAACAGTTCATATACAAAGTCAGTGTAGAAACAGTATAGCCTACCTAAAAGCCACACTTGAGTAAAACCAGTAACCTACTAGAAAATGACTCTGGTAAAACATTAGCACAGTGGTGGACACTGGACAGAAATGAAGTGCATTTAGTATACTTTATAAAATGTATTGCTTAAGCATTTGTTTTGCCTTGCCTTGCCAGGCTTTGCTTGGTTTTTGAATGAATACAATCTTAATTGAGTTTGTCTCATCTGAAATGAGAGTGGCAAATCGAGTGGCAAAGTGTGTTTAACATTATTTAATGTCGTTTTAATGCAATCAGATAGGAATGTTCTGTTTGGATTCATGGGCTGTCAAGGTCATAAAGTAGTTTTTTTTTTTGCCACTCAGAACGCCTTCTGTTCTACACAGTTAGAGACATTTACCAGAAGTTATAGAGGGTGACATGTTGAATGCTGAAATTTCAAGATTTCTCGTATAATACGAGCTTGTAGATCTGCTGATCTACATCTACAATCTGCTGATTTGTTTTGAAAAATCGTGAAAATGTCCTGCAAATATTTTAATGTATTATTCTTTCAGAGCGAACGTTTTTAACGCAAATCTTCTGGGGGGGGTTCCTAGAATAACATATTTTCAGATGGGGGGCCAGTTACCGTACATATCATTTTTGGACTCCTTGACATGACATTTTGAAATCCACTGATATAGAAACATGCAGGTTTTTCAGAAAATTGTCATGACTTTTTTTTAATTTAGATATTCCTGCTATAATATTTAGTTCAAGATGCTTATCCCCCACATGAAAACAAAAAGGGGCTGTATAAGCACATCTTTGTTCCTCACTGAGATATTCTGGATCGATGTGAATATTATGTTAATCATGTTAATATCAGTTATTGCTGCTCAAAGCAAAGTGGTTTGAGGAAGTGACTAATGTGCACATTAGTCTAGTGACTTAGTGACTAATGTGACCACTGGAGAGTGTACGTGATGTTTTATTGTGACGCTCCCTGTGACGATGTTTTATTGTGACGCTCCCTGTGACGATGTTTTATTGTGACGCTCCCTGTAACGGTGTTTTATCGTAAAGTAATTTTTTTCCATGCCACGGCTCATCAGCAGTCCGACATGACTGTTGCTTTCAATTATAGACGTTCCAAAATCCAAATGTCAAAAAAAGTGACTTTCGCTTTAGGAGAGTAATCACCTTCCCTCGTCCACTTTTCCTTTTGACGTTCCTTAATGAATTGAGAGAGACGTTCATATTTAGCACTGTTCTGGAGGTCATGAACTGTACTGTATATGCACTGTACTGCCCATACTAATCAATCTCTCTCTCTCTCTCTCTCTCTCTCTCTCTCTCTCCAGCGTTGAAAAGTTCAGCAAACTTCCACGAACAGAGACGGAGTTTAGAACGGGCCCGGGTCAGTATATCCTCCTCCTCTATCCATCTCTGCTCTCTGATGACTGTACTGTACTGTACTGTACTGTACTGTACTGTACTGTACTGTACTGTACTGTACTGTACTGTACTCTATCCATCTCTGCTCTCTGACGCCTGGTGGAAAACAATATCAATACTGTATAATGTATATAACTACTCCGTTACAAGTGAATTCAAAATGTACTTAAAGAACCAAAAGCATAAGAAATAAGAATCACGAGTAAGCTACTGTCTGTAGGAGTAAAATATCTGTACCATGAAACCATATGAGTAGCCTATACATATATATATATGTCTACATAACATGCTACAGTATCTAGACTCAACATTTTATGCCTCCAATTTTCGTGCTGTATACACCGTGTACAGAGTACAGACTCAGACGTAATACAACAGTTGACCTGAGAGGAGAGGAGAGGAGAGGAGAGGAGAGGAACAACATGCAGAGTAAGGAATTACAGTGTTGAGGTGATGGTGTCAGTGAAGGTCAAACTTAAGGTTAGGCGTGCGTGCGTGCGTTCATGTGTCTCTCTGCGTGGGGGAGGTGAATAGAGATTGAACGTGGTGCATTCATCGTTGCCAGAGCTTATCTAAGTGGTGGCAGGCGCATTATAGCCCCAAAACAAATACTGGGGGATAATTTCGTTCATCAATATTCTGTGAAAAAGCAGTGAAAGGTCCTGAAAGACACATAACGTCAGTCTTACCCAATACCCGATCTTTCTGTTTTGCAGCCATGAGCCAGAGCGTAGAGAAAGTACTGTGTCCTCTTGCTGTCCTTTCCTCCACCCACCACCATTCTGTTCATTCCCTGTTAGGGCTGTATTGTGCGTGTGTTAAGTACCAGGTCTTATTCCCTATAACTTGAGTAAACTAAAGACCTGGAGGCGTGATCAATGCCATTTGGCTATTCTGAGTGGCCAAAGAGCATTGATCACAACCTCCAGGTCTTTAGTTTACTCAAGTTAGGGAATAAGACCTGGTACTTAAGACACGCAAAATACAGCCCTTAGTCTCTTTCTCTCATGTACTTGATCTCAATTGCCACTCTCTCTCTCTCTCTCTCTCTCTCTCTCTCTCTCTCTCTCTCTCTCCCCCCCCCCCTCCAGACGGAGGATTATCTGAAGAGGAAGATCAAAGCCCGTCCGCAGCGTGCAGAGCTGATCAGGATGCACATCCTTGAAGGTGTGTTTGTTTTGTTATTTTTAACCATTTAGGGTTACATTTTTTTTTAAATCGGTTAAAATAAATCCCCTTGTGTTTCCTGTGCTTCGCCTTGCAGAGACGTCGGCCGAGCCGTCTCTGCAGGCCCGGCAGCTGCAGCTGAAGAGAGCCCGTCTGACCGACGAGCTGAACGACAAGATCTCCCACCGGCCCGGGCCCATGGAGCTGATCCACAAGAACATCCTGGCGGTCCACTCCAGCATCAAACAGGCCATCATAGGTAACAACAACAGCCTCTCCTCTCATCAGGTGCATCTCTGATGATCGCCCTCAGATGTGGAGGAGGGGTGAAGTGATACTCATCATAGGTCTGATGTACAGTAGGCTAGTATACAGTAAGCAAGTAGCCTTGCCGAGCCATGAGGCCCATAGGGGGCAGGAGCCTATCTCCTGTTTCTGTAGCGTGAGGCAGCTTGATGTACAAGTACACCCCCTGGACATGACGCTAGTATGTCGCAGGGACTTACACCCCCCAATCCAACCCTTGATGCTGAGTGTCAAGCAGGGAGGCATTGGGTCCCATTTTTAGAGTCTTTGGTATATGACCCGGCCGGGGATTGAACCCCGACCTCCCAGTCTCAGGGCGGACACTATAACCACAAGGCCACTGAGCTGGTTATAGTGTACAGAGAGATGAGGTTCCTATACTGGCCTTATATCCAAGACCACTAGGGCAGTGGTTCCCAAATGTTTTCATGTCAAGGACCCCCAAAAATTGACACTCATTATCCCACGGACCCCCATTTGAAAAGATATGCCAGAGACCCTCCATAAGAGAAGATTTGTATTGCTCTAGCAGTTTAATTATCTGAGAACATATTTTCAGATGGGGGTCGGCGGCCAATTGCATATATATTTTTTGGGGGTCCTTGACATGAAAATGTTTGAGAACGACTCACATAGAAAAACATGGGGTTTTTCCTCAGAAAACTGTCAGGATTTTAGAAGGCATTCGTAGAATCTTTTTTCCT
>NC_137872.1:2398342-2438342 GCF_963924005.1 Protomyctophum bolini
TTTCTGAAAAAGCCATGTTTCTATGTCAGTCGTTCTTCGATGTTTCAAAAATGAGCTTGTAGATCTGCTATTTTTCAATAGCTAAAGCATAGCATGATGCTAACACCAACAGGGGTTCCCGCCCAGAATGGGTTAAATGTATAAAGCATGGCTTGTATGGTGAAATGAGAAGGTGTCAAGGTGCAATTTGAGTGAAATGTTGCGCGCGCATTCTATCCCCACCACTAGGCAGAGGAAGAAATGCCACTTGATTTTCACATCAGCCTCATGGTGGCGCTATAACGGGCCCATTCGTGTTTTTTACCTATAACTGCACCTATCTGTGTCAAACTCTGTATGAACCACTCCCTATAGAGGCCAAGGAAAATCCTTTGCATTGTTCATATCTGCTCTTTTATAGCGCCACCAGGAGGCCGACACATTTTGTCATAATATTATTACCTACTCTTTCAGATCTGTCCGTTTTGATTTCTCATATTCCTGCTTGGCTAAGATTGGCTTCTAAACATTTCAGGAGTGGCCTGTTTCGTACAAAATGGCTGGTTTCGGTATATCCGGTATATCGTTATATCGGCTAACACAGAAATCGTGGTTAATGGGATCGGATCGGGAATGAAACAAGGGGACATATCGGGACATGCCTATAGTTCTTTTGACAGGCAGGGCCCGTTGGCGCACCTATAGGTGGCGCTATAAGCGAGATCTGTAGAGTGCGCCCATGCAGTCAGTGGTTCACACAAAGCCACACGGTGGATGTAACTATGTGTTTCCATCATACAATGCAGTCAGTGGTTCACACAAAGCCACACGGTGGATGTAACTATGTGTTTCCATCATACAATGCAGTCAGTGGTTCACACAAAGCCACACGGTGGATGTAACTATGTGTTTCCATCATACAATGCAGTCAGTGGTTCACACAAAGCCACACGGTGGATGTAACTATGTGTTTCCATCATACAATGCAGTCAGTGGTTCACACAAAGCCACACGGTGGATGTAACTCTGTGTTTCCCGGGCCCACCTGTAGAGAGGGAAGCAGTGTGATGGCGCTGGCTGACCTGGTTCAGGGAGATGGAACACGGTCACACTGGCAGGTGGCTAATTAAGCGCTGCGGCGTTGCAGATTAACTTCAGGGAGAGGAACGCGTTGTCTTAACGATCAGCAACACGGGCGATAAAGCTCACGGCGTGATGTCATCCCTATGAGTCTGGGCCACGCACGCACGCATGCACGCACGCACGCATGCACACACGCACGCACACATGCACGCACGCACGCATGCACACACGCACGCACACACGCACGCACGCACACACGCACGCACACATGCACACAGAGGTCAATTGCACTGTAAACCGTTTAGACTGGGTGTTGAATGTGGATTCATTGTTTTCTAACGATAGATGTTTACAATTATTCTATTCACGTATGCCTCCATTATCTAATCCTTCTGTCCTATTCTCTCTATTTCCATCAAACAAACAAAAATAACTGTGCCTTCATCACACACACACACACACACACACACACACACACACACACACACACACACTTTGTCTAAGACAAATTTCTTCTTCGGGAGACTAATAAAGTATATCTCATCTCATCATCTCACACACATCCCAAATGAAAGGTGGCAGAAATATCAGCTGACAAGACCAAGATAATCACCTCTCTTCCTCTCCCTCTCCCTCTCCCTCTCTCTCTCTCTCTCTCTCTCTATCTCTCTCTCTTTCTCTCTCTCTCACACACAGAGACGGACTTCCCAAAGGGTTCAGGTGAAAACTCTTCGTTTGACGAGGACAGCAACGAGGACAGCTTGTCCCCGGAGCAGCCTCTGTGCCAGGAGTCTCCCCTGGACCTGCCCTCCCCCCCCACGGGGAACACTGTCCCCTCCCCTACCCAGGTAAAAAAAGAAAAAGCACTCAAACGTTTTTTAGGTTTTATTTACACCCACACAACCTGAACTTTGAACATTCAGTAGATGTTCTGTGGTCTGGGGTTTTCTCTGTGTGTTCTGAGCCTTTTGAGCTGCAATGAAAACCGTCAAAATCCCTCAACAGTGACATCTGCTCTTCTGCTGGGAAATTGCTATGTCATATATATATATGGGGCCAGATTAACCCTCTCAAGGCCCCCGGGCTAGACAGAATTTCAGGGCCCCCCTGGGCTGCACGGTGCGTTTTGGCAAAGCCGTGTGGCCGGAAAATAATTAGGGTATTTTGTTTTAATTTCGCTATAATTTTGGGGTACCCAGCCCCCCCCAAAGAGAGAGGCAGCGGCTGCAGCCCACGCTAGCCCAGCGGTAAGTCCAAGACATGCTTGGCTCCGCCATTTGAAAGAAATCTCGGAACGGATCGGAAATCGGATGAAATATAGTCACGGATCCATTCAGGTTGTCTTTTCTCCTGTGTGACTACGCTGGTGTTTCTTCAGATCACTTGACTGACTGAAGCTCTTGTCACATTGTTTACAGTGGTATGGCTTTTCTCCAGTGTGGATACGCAGGTGTTTCTTCAGACCACTTGACTGACTGAAACTCTTGTCACACTGTTTACAGTGGTGTGGCTTTTCTCCACTGTGGATACGCAGGTGTGACTTCAGGTTACCTGACACAGAGAAACTCTTGTCACACTTTTCACAGTGGTAAGGTTTTTCTCCAGTGTGAATACGCACGCTGGTGTCTCTTCAAGCTATCTGACCTACGGAAACTCTTGTCACACTGTTTACAGTGGTATGGCTTTTCTCCTGTGTGAATACGCAGGTGTGACTTCAGATCACTTAACTGACTGAAACTCTTGTCACATTGTTTACAGTGGTATGGTTTTTCTCCAGTGTGAATACGCTGGTGTTTCTTCAAGCTAACTAACCAACTGAAACTCTTTTCACACCGTTTACAGTGGTATAGCTTTTCTCCTGTGTGAATACGCAGGTGTGACTTCAGACCACTTAACTGACTGAAACTCTTGTCACATTGTTTACAGTGGTATGGCTTTTCTCCAGTGTGGATACGCAGGTGTTTCTTCAGACCACTTAACTGACTGAAACTCTTGTCACACTGTTTACAGTGGTATGGCTTTTCTCCACTGTGTATACGCAGGTGTAAAATCAGGTTACCTGACGCAGAGAAACTCTTGTCACACTGTTTACAGTGATATTGCTTTTCTCCAGTGTGGATACGGAGGTGTGACATCAGGTTACCTGATACAGAGAAACTCTTGTCACACAGTTCACAGTGGTATGGCTTTTCTCCTGTGTGGATTCTCTGGTGTTTCTTCAGATCACTTGACTGACTGAAACTCTTGTCACACTGTTTACAGATGTGGGCTTTCTTTCCTGTGTAACTCGTCTGAAGGGATCTGTTCACTCCTCTGTGTCCTTCCGTCCATCATGAAATGCAGCTATTTAAATGGACTGTGAGGAGAACGAGAGTTCTTTATAGGTTCCTCTGTTGGCGTTGGACAATAGTCACTCACTCAGGGCTACACTTCTCAGGGAACTCCTCCAGGGTAAACCTCAACACTATAAGCTCGGAGATGAAGTGAAAGTAATGACAATTCACACTTTATGTATAGGCTGACCAGGAGGTAAGCTCTGACATCACACACAGCACGCAAGCCTGGAGATGCAGATTTGTGCAGGCCGTCCATTTTTGAGCGATTTTCCCGACACCATATGATATAGTGGTTCCCAAATTGGGACCCAGGGGTCCTTGAGGGAGTTCCAGGGGGTCCCCAACTAAATGATAGTTGCGAACGCAGTGATTGCGAACGCAGTGATTGCGAACGCAGTGAGCACTCACTATGAGACCTAGCAGATCATGTCTGTGTGTGCGTGTGTCCCCCCTTTGTGCCCATATATGGAGCTACGTCCAAATATGGAGTGTGTTGCATCAACAAATCACTCAGCTCCATATATGGGCACAAAAGGGGCCAGGTCCACTCAGCTCCATATATGGGCACAAAAGGGGCACCATATAAGGAGTCCCCAAAGCAGCTATACGTCCAAAACCCAAATATGTACGAGCTGCGTTCGCTTCCCGCGTTTGCGCGTCTTACTGGTTTATGGGGTTTGTGGACTCTTATCCTCACAGTCTACAGGCAGACCAGAGCATAAACCACAGACCACAGAAAATCTATACTTTTTGGGTGCAATTGAGCTCAGAAAAATTTACAAAAGAAAACATATTAATGCCAGGAACACAGAGTTACGTTAATTTCTCCACCCCCTGCCTGTGACAGAACGTGACATTTCGTCTTTCTTTTACAGTGGTATGGCTTTTCTCCTGTGTGAAGAGTACATTATGTACATATAGTACATGTGTAGCATAGCATAGTAGTATATATGTATAGTTTATATGTATAGTTTCATTATATAGATATTCCACTGTTACTTTCTTAGATTACGCATGTTTCATGATAAATGTTTTTATGTGAGGTATTCCCATGCTTTTTTGTTCTTGCTTAATGTAAGTCGCTCTGGATTAAGAGCGTCTGCTAAATGCCTAAATTGTAAATTGAATACGCTAGTGTAAAACCAGGTCACCTGAGCCAGAGAAACTCTTGCCACACTGTTTACAGTGGTATGGCTTTTTCTCCTGTGTGAACACGCTGGTGTTTCGTCAGACCACTTGACTGACTGAAACTCTTGTCACACTGTTTACAGTGGTATGGCTTTTCTCCTGTGTGAATACGCAGGTGTTTCTTCAAGCTATCTAACCTACTGAAACTCTTTTCACACCGTTTACAGTGGTATAGCTTTTCTCCTGTGTGAATACGCAGGTGTGACTTCAGACCACCTAACTGACTGAAACTCTTGCCACACTGTTTACAGTGGTATGGCTTTTCTCCTGTGTGACTACGCTGGTGTTTCGTCAGACCACTTGACTGACTGAAACTCTTGTCACACTGTTTACAGTGGTATGGCTTTTCTCCTGTGTGAATACGCTGGTGTTTCTTCAGACCACTTGACTGACTGAAACTCTTGTCACATTGTTTACAGTGGTGTGGCTTTTCTCCAGTGTGGATACGGAGGTGTGACTTCAGGTTACCTGACACAGAGAAACTCTTGTCACACAGTTCACAGTGGTATGGCTTTTCTCCTGTGTGGATTCGCTGGTGTTTCTTCAGATCACCTAAATGACTGAAACTCTTGTCACACCGTTTACAGGTGTGGGCTTTCTTTGTCGGTTCATCCGTTTCTCCATGTTTCTGGCTGGTTACAGAGCAGTTTATTATTTGATTAGATGTAGGTTCATCCGTATCTCCGTGTTTCTGGCTGGTTACAGAGCAGTTTATTATTTGACTGTTAGATGTAGGTTCATCCGTTTCTCCATGTTTCTGGCTGGTTACAGAGCAGTTTAGTATTTGATTAGATGTAGGTTCATCCGTGTCTCCGTGTTTCTGGCTGGTTACAGAGCAGTTTAGTATTTGATTAGATGTAGGTTCATCCGTATCTCCGTGTTTCTGGCTGGTTACAGAGCAGTTTAGTATTTGATTAGATGTAGGTTCATCCGTGTCTCCGTGTTTCTGGCTGGTTACAGAGCAGTTTATTATTTGCTGACGGGCCGCTGAAGGGATCTGCTCACTCCTCTGTGTCCTTCCGTCCATCATGAAATGGACTATTTAAATGGACTGTGAGGAGAACCAGAGTTCTTAATAGGTTCCTCTGTTGGGGTTGGACAATAGTCACTCACTCAGGGCTACACTTCTCAGGGAACTCCTCCAGGGTAAACCTTGACACTAAAGCTCGGAGATGAAGTGAAAGTAATGACAATTCAACACTTTATCATGTATAGGCTGACCAGGAGGTAAGCTCTGACATCACACACAGCACACACTGTTGCAGCGCAAGCCTGGAGATGCAGATTTGTGCAGGCCGTCCATTTTTGAGCGGTTTTCCCGACACCATAATGACAGTGGTTCTCGGAAAAGTGGGGCCCGGGGACTCCCAGGGGTCCCTGAGGGAGTTCCAGGGGGTCCGGGGACTCCCAGGGGTCCCTGAGGGAGTTCCAGGGGGTCCGGGGACTCCCAGGGGTCCCTGAGGGAGTTCCAGGGGTCCGGGGACTCCCAGGGGTCCCTGAGGGAGTTCCAGTGGTCCGGGGACTCCCAGGGGTCCCTGAGGGAGTTCCAGGGGGTCCGGGGACTCCCAGGGGTCCCTGAGGGAGTTCCAGGGGGTCCCCAACTAAATGGATAGAAGCTTTTATAAGGGCGGCAGCGTCGCCGTACAAAGGCACAAATTAACCCATTCTGACCTGAGATCAGATTCATGCGCGGTTTCCACTGGACACACACACTGGTCTGATGAACCCATTCTGACCTGAGATCAGATTCTAAAAATGTCAGTCGTTCTTCGATCTTTCAAAAATAGCAGACCTACAAGCTCGTAGCGCGCCACTCGGTGGCGCGCTATGAGCTTGTAGATCTGCTATTTTTCAATAGCTAAAGCACAACATGATGCTAACACCAAAATGGGTTCCCGTTCAGAATGGGTTAAATGTGGATGATAGAAGATCTACCAAGGACAGCCATCCTGGAGTCGGATTTACGAAGGTTTTTAAAATCCTCCTTTCAACTACGCTTTGCACTGTGAATATATTTGCAATGCCATACATAGTTGGAACGGTGGGGCGTTGCTATATAGGAACCGGACCAATGTTACCAGTAAGACGCGCAAACGAAGGGAAGCGAACGCATAACCATATAAGGAGTCCCCAAAGCAGCTATACGTCCAAATATGGAGTGTGTTGCATCAATCACAAACAAATCACTCGGCTCCATATATGGGCACAAAGGGGACACACACACACGGACACACACAGACAGACAGACATGATCTGCTAGGTCTCATAGTTGCGAACGCAGTGAGCACTTACTATGAGACCTAGCAGATCATGTCTGTCTGTGTGTCTGTCTGTGTGTCTGTCTGTCTGTCTGTCTGTCTGTCTGTGTGTTTGTGGTTGTGTCCCCTTTGTGCCCATATATGGAGCTACGTCCAAATATGGAGTGTGTTGCATCAATATGTCACCATGACTCAGCCATAACCATATAAGGAGTCCCCAAAGCAGCTATACGTCCCCTTTTGTGCCCATATATGGAGCTGAGTGGACCTGGCCCCTTTTGTGCCCATATATGGAGCTGAGTGATTGCTGATGCAACACACTCCATATTTGGATAGCGGGACAGACACACACACAGACAGACAGACAGACAGACAGACAGACAGACAGACATGATCTGCTAGGTCTCATAGTAAGTGCTCACTGCTTTCGCAATCACTGCGTTCGCAATGACGATAAGAGTGAGCATTCTCAAGCTATAGGCTTTTTTGTCACCTTTGCCCTATTCTGACCGGCCTTTTTCAGAAATTGGGGTAGGTGTAACGAATAGCCAAAAAAATTGCAACAATCCATTTCAGATAAGAAAAAAACATGGTTGCGTTTTGTTCTAACTCGGGCAGGGGTATCTAAAAAAAACAAAGGCCTTTTTTGAGGACTTGCTGCAGAACTACTCTCCCCATCTCATGCAAGTCATTGACAATTATATAAAGTCAGTATTGCTTTGTTTTCAAAATATAAGGTTTTCTTCAATTTCATTTTCTGAAAAATGAACATTTTGGATTCTTCCTGACAGCAGAGATATAATTTTTGATACTTATTTGGTCTTGGTCTAAGTTGGGTTAAACATTCTCCCTTTTTGCTTCAGTAAGTTCATCGTACTGTTTAACATTCTAGAGAGGGGTCCTCAACTCAGTTGTATGCATCATTTGCATAATGTATAACATTCATATAATTAACCAATGGGGCGTGAAATTGACTCGGAGTGAAAAAACAATAATGTTGTAATTATTTAAACGTCCATGGTGCTTAACCCATTCTGGGCGGTGAACCCCTTTTTGGTGTTTTAAACATTATGTTATAATTTAGCTATTGAAAAATAGCAGATCTACAAGCTCATAGCGCGCCACCGAGTGGCGCGCTATGAGCTTGTAGCTCTGCTATTTTTGAAAAATCATGAACATGTGGTGCAAAGCTTATATATATTCTTTCAGAGCGAACGTTTTTAACTCAAATCTTTGCTTCTGGGAGGTGGGGTCCCTGAAACAACACATTTTCAGATGGGGGGGGGGGGGGGGGGGTCAGTGGCCAATTTCATATATTTTTGGGGGTCCTTGACATGAAATATTGAGAACCACTGATATAGAAACATGAGGTTTTTCGGAAAAAATGACATTTGAAAAATAATAATAATAATAATTTCGACGTCAGGCCTGAATGGGTTAAGTTGCTCCATCACCAAATATAAAGTCGGGTGAGTGCCAGAGGACCAGTGTTGTAGAATCCTATAGTCTCTCTCTCTCTCTCTCTCTCTCTCTCTCTCTCTCTCTCTCTCTCTCTCTCTCTCTCTCTCTCTCTCTCTCTCTCTCTTCATGCTGGTTCTAGTCCTGGACTAGTAATGACATCATTGGTATAATCATCACTCACCACAATGCTCTTTTCTTCTTTACCAGTTTCTCAATCAGGCGCCGCCCCCGGCCCCTCCTCCTCTCCCACCACCTGTCTCCGGATCCTCCCCCTCCTCCCAGAAGCTGACCAATGGGACGGCTGCGCCGGGTGGTGGTCACCAGAGGAGTGCCACTTCTTCTTTGGCGACAGTGAAGGTGAGCGAGCGAGACGCCATGATGATCAGCTGATCAGCCACAACTCAAACGAGGGACATCATTCTGAAATGGGGGCTCTAATATGCACACAGGATAACTCTTCCTACCGTGCCACTTCATCAGCTGTTACAGATGATACTAATCAAGGCTCTGTTCCATTTAGTAGTTCTCAAACTTTTGTTTAATTTCAAGGACCCCCATAACTCCGAGGGTAATAATAATAATAATAAAACTTTATTTGTATAGCACCTTTCATGACATGAAATGCAGCTCAAAGTGCTTTACAGAAAAATGGAGAATAAAAGAAAAGCAAGGCAACAACATTAAGAACAAGCAGTAATGCAATACAGTGAGGACATGAATAACACAAATAAAGATAAAAGATCAATTAAAAGCACTGTTGTAGAAGTGGGTCTTGAGCTGTGCTTTTAAAATGTCTACAGAGGCTGCCTGTCGAAGGTACAGTGGGAGTTTGTTCCATGCCGACGGCCCGTAGAAGCAAAAAGCTGCTTCCCCGTATTTTTTAGTTGCCTTTTTTTTTTTTGGCAAAGCGAGCAGGCCAGCAGTGGAAGACCTTATAGGGGGCGGTTTGGGACATATTTAGGTAGGTAGGAAGGTGCGAGACCATTGAGAGCTTATAGACAAGTAAAATAATTTTAAAATCAATCCTAAAAGGGTCCATTTGCTTCCATTTGTTACACACCCGTGTGATGCCATTTGGAACCGGCTCAAGGACACTTTAAAGGCGCAGTGAAATGAAAAATAAGTTTTTCACACTTTTAGACCATATCCGTGGTCATCATATGGGCATACCTAACAATGGATGCCAAAAAAATGGGAAAATTCTCATTTCTGTGTGTTTTTATATCAAAGGTCCATAAAAACGATTGTATTATTTATTTATTAAAACGAAAACGTGCTGCGTGATGACGTGTAGAGGTACACATCGATAAAAGCCAATAAAAATGAAGCTCACATGTTTAATTCCCCATGTCTGCGCATCCATGCAACACAGCTGCTTCTGATTACAGATTACTCCGTTTTTATTTCCATTCAAGATAACATTCAGACAGTGTATTACTCGGTTTCAACTTAATCATCACGCTAAAATATGTTTCTGAAAACATTATAGGGTAGAAATAAGCTACATAACAGTAAACTGGTTGTGCTGGGCGACCGTCTGATTTATAAACAAACAACACCACGCTGTTGCGCATAGCATTAGCCACCGTCCCTAGCTATCGTCCCATCGTCTGATTGGTTCAGAAACTTCAGACCGGTGTTTCATGTGGAAAGTGGAAACACCATTTTCAAGTTGTTCACCATTTCCGTTTCACTGCGCCTTTAAGACCCACTGATGTAGAGTGTTTCCAGTGAGCCAACAATAGCAGCACGCTGGCTCCGTTGGAGCAGAATGGAACAGAGCCTTCATTAGTATCATCTTCTATAACACCAAGTTCTTTCCAAAATGGCGTGTGCATGTGCATAGAGCAGTGGTTCCCAAAGTGGGGTCCGGGGACCCCCAGGGGTCCTTGAGGGAGTTCCAGGGGGTCCCCTGCAGCGAATTGATAGTTTGTACAGAGTGTACAAATGGAACCAAATGGACCGGTTAGGGTCCATTTGTACACTTGTACACTCTCAGAGTTA
This sequence comes from Protomyctophum bolini, assembly GCF_963924005.1. Lineage (NCBI taxonomy): Eukaryota > Metazoa > Chordata > Actinopteri > Myctophiformes > Myctophidae > Protomyctophum > Protomyctophum bolini. Next base: position 2,408,652 of record NC_137872.1, read on the forward strand.
AATTAACATTGATTTTACTATATGAATTGGGGGTCCCAGACATAGAAATGCCATTAAATGGGGGTCCGTATAGACTAATGCATGTCAAACTGGGGGGTCCTTAAACTGGTTGAGAATCACTGCTAGAGCCGTAAAAATCTTCTCTTATGGGGGTTCCTGGCACATCTCTTCAAATGGGGGTCCGCGGGCTAATTAATTAGTGTCAATTTGGGGGTCCTTGAACATGAACAAAGTTAGGGGACCACTGGTCCACATGATGTGCACCGTGACCTCGCTCTCCGCTCCTCTCCTCTCCTCTCCTCTCCTCTCCTCTCCTCTCCTCTCCTCTCCTCTCCTCTCCTCTCCTCTCCTCTCCTCTCCTCTCCTCTCTCCAGTCTGGTCCACATGATGTGTACCGTGACCTCACTGTCCTCCCTCTCCTCTCTTCTCTCCAGTCTCAGCCCAAGACCAACTCTGAGCGCTGCTCGGCCCAGAGACCCAAAAAACCCAAAGACAGCAAACCTAAGGTGAGCATTTCTGTGTCAGTGTGACAGTATGAAGTCTTTAGACCCGTTGGCTGTTTTGCACTTTATTGTATTTAACCCATTTAGACCTAATGTCTTCTAAAACATGACCGTTTAAAATAAATTACTTCTGTGTCTGACCGTTCTCTAACTATTTCAAGTCAAGGACCCCCAGAATTATATGTACCGGTAATTGGCCCGCGGACCACAATCTCAAAATATGTTGTTCCAGTGACCCCCCCCCCCCCCCCCAGAAGCAAAGATTCGAGTTAAAAATGTTCGCTCTGAAAGAATATATATTCCAAATTTGTGCCACATTTTCACAATTTTTCAAAAAACAGCAGACCTACAAGCTCGTAGCGCGGCACTCGGTGGTAACTTCCCACCCAGAATGAGTTCTTAACCCATTCTGACCTGAGATCAGATTCATACGAGGTTTCCACTGGACACACACTGGTCTGATTAACCCATTCTGGCCTGAGATCAGATTCTAAAAATGTCAGTCGCTCTTTGATTTTTCAAAAAATAGCAGACCTACAAGCTCGTAGCGCGCCACTCGGTGGCGCGCTATGAGCTTGTAGATCTGCTATTTTTCAATAGCTAAAGCATAACATGATGCTAGCACCAAAATGGGTTCCCGTTCAGAATGGGTTAAACATAACAACAGAATTAAACTTCACTAGTTTGGTTGCAAAAGTAAATGTTTATTTCAAAGAGTTTACCAAATTACTTATGGTAAATAATCCTCTCACCGCCTATGGGTGCTTGAGCTGACATCACCTGTCATTCGATGGCAGGGGGCTCTAAATCTATGACTGGAAAGGCCTGATAAATCAATTGATCCTTTGTCCCGGCTGCTATTCAACTGCTGAACAGCAGATAGCACTGTATTCTTGCCCCTTTGCACATACTGCCCACTAAATGCACTTTTGCTGACTTTGCTACTATTATATGTCATGAATTCTCTTGTCTCTAGTGCCCTGTTCTTAGATCTTATAGTCTTGTATTGAATGTTGTTGTTGTGTGTATTTTTACTATGATCTGGCTGCAAACCAATTTCCCGCAAGGGACAATAAAGCTATCCTTGAACCTTGAACCTTGAAAGGAGGAGAGAGAGGACAGGAAAGGGAACCAAATAATTACCATACCAATTAAATAGATAACGACATGACATACTGTACTCACTGTATGTATTTTAATTTTCGTGTTCTCATGTCATGGTAAAGCAGGGGATGATGGCTTCAAATGGACATATTGGTTGTTCAGTTTGACCCACCATAGTTTTGGAGATAGGACTTATAGAGTAATGTCTTGCTGAAAACAGCGAGTTGAGAGTTGTGAGTCCACAGAAGGTTCACTTCTGTGGACTCTTAACATTACACCTACTGTAGCTACATGTTTAAGAGTTTATTTCATATTTGCATGTGAGTTTCAGCTCTGACATTTATTCCAGACATGCTCTAGTATGTGAAGAGTCTGCCTGTGATATTAACTCATTTTGGATAAAAAAAAAGAAAAACAGTTAGTTTTGCTGCCATGTCTGCCTGTCTCTGTATCAAAACGATTCACACATTGGTTTGCGACCGTTATAGGACGGCTATGTAAGCCAAAACTTATGCATTATTACAGTATCGGAGCTACTGTATACCTGCAGTCTGGATGAATGTCACGCAAGATGTGTCTCTCTGTCTGGAAATTACAAATGCTGTGACAAATCCGCTGTGCCTCCCGTGCAGGCGAGGATCAGAGAAGTGTGGAATGTGACAGAAAATCTATCATTATACTGTACCTATATCATCACACTTTTTCTTTTTTTTAGTTGGGCAGCAAGCAGACGGTGAAGCTGAATAAATATTGGATTTGAGATTGAATGTCGGGGGGGAGGGGGAGGGGGAGGAGGGGGGACGGGGACGGTAACATGGATGGTTTACTGGAGGGAAGAGCTGGCCAGGAGTACAGTACTATAGATACAGTACTATAGATACAGTACTATGGAGTATTTGCGAACGCAGTGAGCACTTACTATGAGACCTAGCAGATCATGTCTGTCTGTCTGTCTGTCTGTGTGTCTGTCTGTCCGTGTGTCTGTCCCGCTATCCAAATATGGAGTGTGTTGCATCAGCAATCACTCGGCTCCATATATGGGCACAAAAGGGGCCAGTCCACTCAGCTCCATATATGGGCACAAAAGGGGCCAAGTCCACATATACAGTAACAGCGGGACAGACTGCGTTCGCTTCCCGCGTTTGCGCGTCTTACTCGTGTCAGAGACTTAGGAATCATTTTGTACGACACGGAACGCAGCGAATCAGGCTGGGGGACCCAGGCTATGGGACAGTAACGATACTCTGGGACCTTTTTTCCCATAGAAAACATATCGTTTTTTTTTGCACACGACGTTTTAGCCCATGATTCTGACCTGAGATCAGATTCTAAAAAATGTCTTCTACATCCTGAGTCCTGACTATAATACACCTCATCCGTTGTCTTCTCCGCGTGCACATTTAGATCAAGAAGCTGAAGTACCACCAGTACATCCCTCCCGACCAGAAGGGCGGAGACAAGGAGCCGCCTCCGCCTCCTCCGCTGGACTCCTCCTACGCCAAGATCCTCCAGCAGCAGCAGCTGTTCCTGCAGCTGCAGATCCTCAACCAGCAGCAGCAGCACTACAACTACCACACCATCCTGCCCGCTCCGCCCAGGTGAGAACTACAACTACCACAACTACCACACCATCCTGCCCGCTCCGCCCAGGTGAGAACTACAACTACCACAACTACCACACACCGTCCTGCCCGCTCCGCCCAGGTGAGAACTACAACTACCACACCTACCACACCATCCTGCCCGCTCCGCCCAGGTGAGAACTACAACTACCACAACCACCACACCATCCTGCCCGCTCCGCCCAGGTGAGAACTACAACCACCACACCATCCTGCCCGCTCCGCCCAGGTGAGAACTACAACTACCACAACCACCACACCATCCTGCCCGCTCCGCCCAGGTGAGAACTACAACTACCACAACCACCACACCATCCTGCCCGCTCCGCCCAGGTGAGAACTACAACTACCACACCATCCTGCCCGCTCCGCCCAGGTGAGTACTACAACTACCACAACCACCACACCATCCTGCCCGCTCCGCCCAGGTGAGAACTACAACCACCACACCATCCTGCCCGCTCCGCCCAGGTGAGTACTACAACTACCACAACCACCACACCATCCTGCCCGCTCCGCCCAGGTGAGAACTACAACTACCACAACCACCACACCATCCTGCCCGCTCCGCCCAGGTGAGTACTACAACTACCACAACTACCACACCATCCTGCCCGCTCCGCCCAGGTGAGAACTACAACTACCACACACCATCCTGCCCGCTCCGCCCAGGTGAGAACTACAACTATACCACACCATCCTGCCCGCTCCGCCCAGGTGAGAACTACAACTACCACACCATCCTGCCCGCTCCGCCCAGGTGAGAACTACAACTACCACACCATCCTGCCCGCTCCGCCCAGGTGAGAACTACAACTACCACACCATCCTGCCCGCTCCGCCCAGGTGAGAACTACAACTACCACACCATCCTGCCCGCTCCGCCCAGGTGAGAACTACAACCACCACACCATCCTGCCCGCTCCGCCCAGGTGAGAACTACAACCACCACTACCACACCATCCTGCCCGCTCCGCCCAGGTGAGTGTCTCACTTAAAACTACAACTACCACACAGCATACTGCCGTGAGTCTCCCTTGTAACGATGGAACAATGAGCGGTGGTGAGTATAAAAACAGAGAGAAGGGCTGGGGCGGTGGCGGCGGTGGTTTGCTCTTCAGCGCGGCTCAGTGACGTCATGTTGTAGTTCGGTGGTCACCTCACCACCGAAAATCCAGACTATGAATGAGCCTTTAGAATCTGGTCTCAGGTTTTAATGGGTTAAACCTTGACTGACCAGTCAAGGTTGTACTGTACATACACTACTAGAAAAAAAAAAAATAATCTGTACATATTATTCTACTGGTGTTTTGACCGTGACGGAGGTACGGCTTTCACCCCCATTACCTCAGTTGGGCCAAATTTGCGCTCCTCACAACATTAAGCACGATTCTCATCTGTACCCGACGGGTTGCAACTCCAACGGGACCGTGTCGGCTCAATCGAACTTCCCAACCTTCGCCACGGCAACTCGCTCGCTTTAGGTCGCTCTGTGGCGGCTCTCGTTGCTCAAGTTCGGTAGGATCTATGGGGAGGATCTATGGGGAGTGTAATATGCACGGATTTTGGGGTTTTTTCTAGTAGTGTATATGTACAGAAAGATTACATAATCCAATCTGTGTTACTGTGTTATTATTTCACCGTGTTCGGTGAGATCAGATTGAGTGAAAAGTCTGTGTCAAAAACCCCAGAAAGAGGTCAAATATGTGTGGAATCCAGCGGGGAAATGTATGATGTGGCAACCCATCTGCCCCTGCATCGTGACATGACACCCACACAACCATTTTTGTGCCTGTGTTTGTGTGCGTGCGTGTGCGTGCTTGTGTGTGTGTGCGTGCTTGTGTGTGTGCGTGCGAGTATGTGTTACTCTCTGTAAGCATCTGTTCATTGTGAGCAAACTGCTCACAACTCGGTTCTCCTCGCCAAAGTCAAAGTGTTGTTTTGTCAGTGTTTTCCCCCGGGAGGCCTTTTCAGTGGAGAGGCAGTGTTTTTACAGCCTCAGCTGTCTCTGTTTCTCCACTTCACTTTGGGGAGGAAAGGTGTGTCATGATTGAAGCAAACATGAAGAGACTAAACAAGGATACATGAATACGTCTTTTGGCTCTATCTCTGAAGCGAATAACATTTTAACCCATTCTGACCTGAGATCAGATTCATACGAGGTTTCCACGGGACACACACTGGTCTGATGAACCCATTCTGACCTGAGATCAGATTATAAAAATGTCAGTCGTTCTTCGATTTTTCAAAAAATAGCAGACCTACAAGCTCATAGCGCGCCACTCGGTGGCGCGCTATGAGCTTGTAGATCTGCTATTTTTCAATGGCTAAAGCACGACATGATGCTAACACCAATATGGGTTCCCGTTCAGAATGGGTTAACCCATTCAGGCCTGAAAATCCCGACAGTTTTCTGAAATACCTGTTTCTATAAGGCCTATATCACTCAATATTTCATGTCAAGAACCCCCAAAATGATCTGTAATTGGCCTCCGAGACCCCCCCCCCATCTGAAAATGTGTTGTTCCAGGGACCCTACCCAGAAGCAAAGATTTGAGTTAAAAACGTTCGTTCTGAAAAAAAAAAAATCCAAATTTGAGGCTCATTTTCACGATTTTTCAAAAATAGCAGATCTACAAGCTCGTAGCGCTTATAATAATAATAATAATAATAATTTGTAATTATATTGTGCATATCATCACCTGAACACCAGATTAGAGGAATTTTCGAAATCTGGATGAAGTAAAAAAAATATATATATATATTTGTGGCACTGAATGAGTGCTACTGTTAACATGAATGAAAAAGAGGGTCACACTAAATTTGTTCAATTTAGAATGTTGCATTGTAGATGGGACATCTGCAATGCCACAGACCCCCCATTTGTGTAAAATGGGCGTCTGTGGCTTAATGCTCATCAAACTGGAAATTTAAAAGGTTGAGAATCGCTGTGTGTAAGTGAAATGTCAGATCGAGCTAGTTTTGATTTTGCACTGAACGTTTTGAGGCGTGACAACGGTGAGCCAGTGTGTGATATTAGCTTGTAGATCTGCTATTTTTCAATAGCTAAAGCATAACATAATGCTATAACACCAAAAGTGCTTCCCGCCCAGAATGGGTTAAATAGCGTTAACTAGACAGGTGTGCTGTATCTGACAGCTGCGTCTTGATCTCATGACCTTATATGTCTGTACAGACATGAGGTGTGCTGCATTGTGTGATCTGTGGGAATAGTTGGACATCTGTGGGAACAAAAAAAGATGTGTTTTGCAGGAATCGGCCTCATGGTGGCGCTACAACAGGACGATAAATACGAAAAATACTCTCACACACTTATATAAGCCAGTGTGCCAGTGATCGCCCTCCGATTAAATATTCGTCCAAAGATGAAGGAATGACAAAGTTCTTCAGGGTGAAGTATTGAGAATTCATTAAGAAGATTCAGCAGAGTAACAACATACAGAGAGTGAGGACCAGGAACAGGCCTCCTCCTTGCCTGTTCCAGCAGCCTCTCCGGGTGCAAGCCTCCCCAACCCCATCCTCAGACAGTCCTTATAGTCTTGTTCTAACAGAGATGCTATATTACTAACTGGTCATATAAGGATCTGTTCTAAAGATAAGGGCGACACACATAAGTATACCTTTTGCTGACGGCGTGGAGGAGTCAAGTCAGCTGTTATAGATTGACAGCTGCATGAATTCGACTGAGCACATTGGTGAGAAAAGAGACTCAATGGAAGGAGGATATATACCAGGGGGGCAGTCAGACAGATATTTTGTGAAGCCACTAAGGAAATGAAAGTTCATTTAATGGCCTGTTGTGGCGCTGTCATTGGGCTCAGAAAAACCCCATAGCCCCATAGAGGTCCATGTATTTGGGCCCAACTTCACCTAGACTGTATTACCTTAATAAACATGGTCATGAATACTTTCTGCTTCCAGTCACTATAGTTTAAAGTCTCATTTCTAATGTCATAATATTCTTTTTGGAAAATTATGGTCCCATTTATAAAAAAAAATGACCATAAAGTCTTATGTTCAGTATGTTCTGAGGGGCGTGGCTACCGTCTATGATCGGGATCCCCCACCCACTCGAGTCAAAATAAAAACCAACGGAGAAGAAGGGGGGGGAAGTCCCGCCTCGTTGTCTGGGCCAGCCAATGGGCCAGCTGGGCCAAAACGGATCTAGAAAGATGGAGACTTCCATTGCAAGGACTGACAGGCTTCATTTTACGTTCATGTTAGACCCGCGGAACGCTTTGTCCATATTTTTTACAGTCTATGTATGATATATACACAATAATGCATATATCTGGCACTGTAGTTGGCATTCTAAAATTCCCATTACAGTGCCAAAGGCTGTTTGCGAACGCAATGAGCACTTACTATGAGACCTAGCAGATCATGTCTGTGTGTCTGTCTGTCTGTCTGTCTGTCCGTGTGTCTGTCCCGCTATCCAAATATGGAGTGTGTTGCATCAGCAATCACTCAGCTCCATATATGGGCACAAAAGGGGCCAGGTCCACTCAGCTTTCGTCTTACTCGTCTACTGTACATGGCCACCTCTTCTTGTTCGTCCACCTTTCATTCTCTCTCTCTCTCTCTCTCTCTCTCTCTCTCTCTCTCTCTCTCTGTCTCTGTCTCTGTCTCTGTCTGTCTCTCTGTCTCTCTGTCTCTCTCTCTCTCTCTCTCTCTCTCTCTCTCTCTCTCTCTCTCTCTCTCCGTTCCCCCACAGATCCCAGACAGATCAGCAGCGACCTGCCTCCTCGTCCACCTCGACCTCTGACCCCTCCCCACCCTGCAGGCCCGCCACTGCCCCGTCGTCCACGGCAACCTCCTCCTCCAATCAGAGCGCTCAGAGCCGCCAGAGCTCCGCCCCCACAGCGCCGGCAGGGACCAAACCCACCTCTCTGCCTCCCAACCTGGACGAAATGAAGGTGGGTTGACCTTTTTTTTTTTCTTTTTCAGTGAGGCAGATCCCCCAAAACAAAATGGCGTGGTTTTTGTTGTTATCGCCTTATATGTAACCTACCTGACACTTTGGCCTCTCGTGATAACTACCCAGCGGTTGTTCCTAAGTACTTTGAGCCTATACAGCATCATCATGGACGACGAATATGAACATTAAAATGTATACAAACAAGAGACTTAAAGGACCACTTCACCACTTTTCAACCTATCTTCATATAATAGGTCCTCACTAATAATCATGAAAAAATTGCATGATTTTTTTCTACTCTACTTTTTCTTCCAGTGACATCATCATTAGGCAGATTTTTTTTTTTTTTAGATTTAGATTTATATTTTCATTATCGTGAGAGAACGATGGCTTCCATTTTCGCATTGCAACTTTTCAGGACTAGAAAGCAAAGCCTGCAGTTTCTATTAGCTTGTATTCCCCATCGATGATGTCACTGGAAGACGGTTTCTGAACTGCCCCACAGCCCTCCTATGAGACACAGACCGAGTAGGAAGAAATTGCGCCATTTTTTCATGATTATTAGTGAGGACACATTATATGAAGATAGGTTGAAAAGTGGTGAAGTGGTCATTTAAATGTAACGCCCTCATACAAGCTTCCTAACTGACAACTGTCTTTGGTTTCCTTATTTTTTTGCTGCTTAACCCATTCTGACCTGAGATCAGATTCATACGAGGTTTCCACTGGACACACACTGGTCTGAGTAACCCATTCTGACCTGAGATCAGATTCTAAAAAAGTCAGTCGTTCTTCGATTTTTCAAAAATAGCAGACCTACAAGCTCGTAGCGCGCCACTCGGTGGCGCGCTATGAGCTTGTAGATCTGCTATTTTTCAATAGCTAAAGCATAACATGATGCTAACACCGAAATGGGTTCCCGTTCAGAATGGGTTAACAAACCTTTTCGCATAATTGTTATTTTTAATCAGTGTGGTGCACACTGCAGACTACAGACTCTTCTCAGTGCTGACTATAGTAGAGTGTTGGCTTTATATGAAGTAATTGGCGGATGGACAGGACTTGACTTTTGCAAGACAAAAAAAAACATAACACGACACTATACCAAAATGTGGAGGCTGAATAATGGCCGGCGTGCTCAGAGCTGACAGAGTGATGGATGACGCTGTCGTTGTTATGCCTTCCCTATTGTCTCTTTTTTTTCTCCTCTCATCCGTTTCAATTTTTCCTCTTAACGTTTTATCCTCCTCCTATTGTTGTAGTTGACATTTGTGCCCAAATTTGATTTTGACTGCCATTGAATTTTTTAGATTTTTTTTGAAAAGCAAGGAATCATAGCTCCAAATTGACATATTGGTTGTTCAGTTTGACCCACCAGTTGTGGAGATATGGCTTATAGAGCGCCGCAGTCCCACCCCCTTTCAGAAAAGCGAGTGGCCCAGGAAATGAAACCCCAATGCATTCTCCCATCGGCACTTCTAATATAATTTATTTAAAGACGGTTACGCCGCGGACAAAGCCAACTCGGATCGTGACAAATCATGACAATGAACACAATGTTTTGGGGCCGATCAAATCATTAGAAAGAAGAAAAGAAAGTCAGGAGACAGACAACACTATTTGTTTTGTTTTTCGTCTTATAAATTATTTGATCGGCCCAAAACATTGTGTTCATTGTCATGATGTCACGATCCCCGGCCCGGGTCATACCAAAGAATCTAAAAATGAGACCCAATCCCTGGTGGGAGGCATACAGTACTATGATCCGAGCGCTGGGGGTCGGGAGAGGGTTGGGGTTAGGTTTAGGTGTGCTGCCCCGGGGGAGGTGAGGGTTAGGGTGAGGGTTTGAGGTTAGGTTTAGGTGTGCTGCCCCGTGGGAGGTTAGGGTTAGGGAGAGGGTTTGAGGTTAGGTTGTCGATCGGATCAATTCTCCTCAATCACTCCTCCCTGCTTGGCCCAAATCAACTAATCAAATTGATTCCCGAACGCGACACGGCTAGTACGGCTCAACCGCTCCAAGAGATATGGGGTCAAAATGCGGAGAACAAATTGCACTGCGGTGACGTGTGTGACAAAATCGTTACGACTTTGACTTTGACCATATGGAAAAGATCAAGTCTTTCCTTGATCGTATGCGTGTACGTACAGACGTACAGACACATTGAAGACCCCTGGTCTTGACTTTCTCTGTTTTTATTCTCTCTCTCTCTCCCCCCCCCCCCCCTCTCTCTCCCCCCCCCCTCTCTCTCTCTCTCTCTCTCCCCCTCTCTCTCTCTCTCTCTCGTCAGGTGGCCGAGCTGAAGGCGGAGTTGAAGCTGCGCAGTCTGCCCGTGTCGGGGACCAAGAACAACCTCATCGAGAGGCTCACCACCTACCAGGAGCTGAACGGTACCTCCTCTCCAGCAGCAGCAGGGGGCGCTGTAGGGCCAGGGCTCTCCTCCAAAACCCACGACAACAACAACGCCGCCAGTGGTGGGAAAAGGACTCACTTTAATTTTTTGTATTAACCGAATCCGGGCGGGAATTAACACCCTTTTTGGTGTTTTAAACATTATGTTATAATTTAGCTATTGAAAAATAGCAGACCTACAAGCTCATAGCGCGCCACCGAGTGGCGCGCTATGAGCTTGTAGGTCTGCTATTTTTTGAAAAATCGTTAAAAGGTGCCTCAAATCTTTCAGAAAATTGTCATGATTTTGAAAACTTTCGACGTCAGGCCTGAAAAAGTGTCAATACCGTAGTAATGTAGAAGTATGCTTTGTTACAAGTTAAAAGTCCTCCGTTTCAAAATTGACTTGAGTTAAATAGTACACAAGCATGGGTACCAACCAGTAAGACCACCTTCTATGACAGCAGACTGCTGGGCGAGTGCTGGCGCTTTTGGTGTGGGGGGGGGGGGGTCAGATCAATATATGGAATGAATTCTGTACTGGCCTTACTACAGTCAGTGAGGATGTTAAATGGACCTATGTTTTTTTGGGGTTTTTTTTTTATATATATTTTTTATCCCACGATTTTGTAACCCATTTTTCACCCCTGTGTCAATCATCTAATGTGATCCTGGGCTCTACACACCCTCCACCAACCTAGTCCCCATATATGGGGGACAAGGGGAGACCAACCTAGTCCCCATATATGGGGGACAAGGGGAGACCAACCTAGTCCCCATATATGGGGGACAAGGGGAGACCAACCTAGTCCCCATATATGGGGGACAAGGGGAGAGCAACGGACTTGAACTCATGCTTCCTTCATGCCCGAGTGTCCAAGTTGCTCCTTTTACACCTGACAGGGGGGAGTTTCCCTGGTTGGACGTAACGCGTGGAAGGAACACGTTATTCCAACCAGTTCCTTTCCCCTCCATCAGGAGGCAGTTTAGAGACCAGGATTACTGCATGTTTTTGTGAGGGTACCTACCCTAGGGGACACGGGGAGAACATGCAAACTCCACACAGCCCTTTCGCCTTTAGTTTTTTTGTTTTCTTGTTGTAATAGTTGTGACCGGAGGTCGCAGATAACTATGAATCCTTGCGTTTCATAGTTCATCTACATTCTACAACGTACCTCTAGTAACAAGTACCTAGTTTTCAAATAATTGTAGTGAAGTAAAAGTACAATATTTGGCTCTGAAATAAGTAGAAGTAAAACTACTGAAAATCTGACATGCTCAAGTGTGTATATACTTAGTTACTTTCCACTACTAAATGCATAATAGTAGAAGAAAACAGAAACATACAAACATTGACATATTGAGAAGTGAGAGACAAATCGTTAATGTCTGCGGGTGGAATTTGATTAAAACTAAAATATGAGGTCTGTAGACACGTCCCAGTGCTAAACCCACAAAAAACAGACAAAAGGTCAGCTTATTATTACACCATATCCCTCCGTGATCTGTTCCTCCCACTGAGAACAGTCTATTTATTATAATTATATAATATATATTATGGCACGGAGAGACATTCTGTCACAAATGAGCAATTCCAACAGATTAGGCTGTCTGTGGTAAACAATTGCTTTTTAAAGTACATGATTATAATATGCAATCATCCAATTATCTATGCATGAGATTCATGAGCAGATGACGCTCCTATGATAATATTTTCTCCTTTTATTAATTCGTTTTTTTCAACTGAGCCTTGCCTATAGGTGTCAATTACAGTATCAGTGGTTCCCAAACTTTTTAGCCTGAGACCCAAAAGACCCAAAAAGAGCTTGTAGATCTGCTATTTTCACGACTCCTTAAACATTTGTTTTCTAATTCATGGAAATTCTTAAGATTTTTCTTTAATTTATTCAATAATAAGCATATTTATTCATGAAATTCCTTTTTTTTTTTTAAGTCATGAAATTACTTTTTTTCTTTTCTTTTTTTTTTTGGGAATGATTTTGTGACCCAATGTGTCCGCGGGCCACAAATGGGTCCCGACCCAATGTTTGGGAACTAGCTGTATGACATCACTGTGTCTGATGTTCTGTCTCTTTATGAACGGCCATACACTGACGCCATTTTGTCAGGGACTGCCCATAAGTGCGACATCCCATTAGTCGGTTAAGACATGTGTGTGGCAGGTTAATACATACTGTACGTGGTTGGTTAAGGCTGAGGTTATAGAATTAGGGTTTGGGATAGTGTTAGTAATGGTGTTAGTCGGGCTAACGGGAGGTCGGACCTGCTTCGATGTGCCTAAAAGAAATGGCGACTAAAAAAAACCCCGGTGAAGCAGCTTTCTGCTTCTAGGGGCCGACGGCATGGAACAATCTCCCACTGTTATTTTAACCCATTTTGGGCGGGAAGTGGGAACACTTTTTGGTGTTAGCATCATTTCATGCTTTAGCTATTGAAAAATAGCAGATCTACAAGCTCATAGCGCGCCACCGAGTGGCGCGCTACGAGCTTGTAGGTCTGCTATTTTTTGAAAAATCGAAGAACGACTGACATATAGAAACATAGCTTTTTCAGAAAACTGTCAGGATGGTATAGAAGACATTTTTAGAATCTGATCTCAGGTCAGAATGGAAAACTGTCAGGATGTAGAAGAACATTTTTAGAATCTGATCTCAGGTCAGAATGGAAAACTGTCAGGATGTAGAAGAACATTTTTAGAATCTGATCTCAGGTCAGAATGGAAAACTGTCAGGATGTAGAAGAAGAACATTTTTAGAATCTGATCTCAGGTCAGAATGGAAAACTGTCAGGATGTTTAGAAGAACATTTTTAGAATCTGATCTCAGGTCAGAATGAAAACTGTCAGGAATCAGGATGTAGAAGACCTTCCTAGAATGTGATCTCAGGTCAGAACGGGTTAATGATTAATGTTACCCCATTTGTCACCCCTGCAGCGCCCCCTTGTGGCAGCAGCAGCAGCAGCCCGCCGGCCTCTCCCCCCACTCCCTCGGACCACTCTGTGCCGCCGGCCGCCGCCAACGCCTACGACGGGAACGTCTTCGGGGAAATGGTCAGTACTTACAAACAATAACCCCTTTAGGCCTGACGTCGACATGTATTAACCCATTCTGACCTGAGATCAGATTCATACGAGGTTTCCACTAGGACACACACTGGTCTGATTAACCCCATTCTGACCTGAGATCAGATTCTAAAAAATGTCAGTCGTTCTTCGATTTTTCAAAAAAATAGCAGATCTACAAGCTCGTAGCGCGCCACTCGGTGGCGCGCTACGAGCTTGTAGATCTGCTATTTTTCAATAGCTAAAGCACGACATGATGCTAACCGTTAGCCCGTTCAGAATGGGTTAAAATGTCTTCTAAATCCTGACAGTTTTCTGTCAGGATTTGCGACACATTTTCACGATTTTTCAAAAAATAGCCAGACCTACAAGCTCGTAGCGTGCCACTCGGTGGCGCGCTACGAGCTTGTAGATCTGGCTATTTTCCAATAGCTAAAGTATAACATGATGCCTGTAGTTAAAACACCAAAAGGGGTTTCCGTCCAGAATGGGCTAATATAGAGCGGCTGCACAAATAGCCATCATTATCATTATTGAACTAATCTTGTTGATTGCTTTTTAACACAAGTTTGATTAATCTATTACGGTGGAATTGAAATTGATTGTGATTGACTTTTCAATTTATAATGTTACAGAACGGGGGGTAGGAAAGACGCGGCCCGCGGGCCAAAATAAATATATATATATCTGGCCTGTGAGATAATTTGGAGAATGTGATTTTTCTCACATATTTATAGGCTTTTATGTCCAAATAGAGAAACTATCCCCACTTAAAGGTTTATTAGGAGGGGAAAGGAACGGGTTGGAATAACGTGTTCCTTCCACGCGCTACGTCCAACCAGGGAAACTCCCCCCTGTCAGGTGTAAAAGGAGCAACTTGGACACTCAGGCATGAAGGAAGCATGAGTTCGAGTCCGTTGCTCTCCCCTTGTCATTAGGCAGATTTCTTTTTTACAAAAAAAAAAAAATGTTTAGATTTTCTTTATCGTGAGAACGATGGCTTCCATTTTCGCATTGCAACTTTTTTGCCGTTTTTATTAGCTTGTATTCCCCATCGATGATGTCACTGGAAGACTGTTTCTGAACTGCCCACAGACCGAGTAGAACAATTTTTTTTTCAAGATTATTAGTGAGGACCTATTATATGAAGATAGGTTGAAAAGTGGTGAAGTGGTCCTTTAAAAATATATTATATACAGGGGCGGACTTACCGTTGGGCTAGGGTGGGCTACAGCCCGTGGGCCCCCGACAGGAAGGGGCCCTCCAAAAAAATGGTACATTTAATTATTATGGTTAAAACATTGAGAGCTTCTGCTCTGCTGTCTGCACCGCAGACATAGTGACGCTGTGTTGTGGAAACCCGGCCCTGCCAATGTCTCTGTGCATGGCAGCCTGCATTCAGCGACTAGTCTGTCTGTCTGTCTGTCTGTCTGTCTGTCTGTCTGTCTGTCTGTCTGTCTGTCTGTCTGCCTTTCTCTTTGGGGGGGGGGGGGGGGGGGGTTGCTGGGTACCCCAAAAATTACAGCGAAATTAGAACAAAATACGCCAATTTCTTTCCGGCCAAAATGCACCGCGCAGCTCAGGGGGGCCCTGAAGTTTTGTCTAGCCCATGGGGCCCTTGGGAGGGTAAATCCGGCCCTGATTATATATATATATATATATAATATAACTTTCTTCCACACAAATCCCAGATGACATATGACCATATCCTGCTTTTCCTTTTAACATCGGAGCAAAGGTGTGTGAGAGTAAAAGCTTATATCCACTTAGAAACCATCAAGTCCTAATTCAAGGGGATTTAACCCATTCTGACCTGAGATCAGATTCATACGAGGTTTCCACTAGGACACACACTGGTCTGATCAACCCATTCTGACCTGAGATCAGATTCTAAAAATGTCAGTCGTTCTTCGATTTTTCAAAAATAGCAGACCTACAAGCTCGTAGCGCGCCACTCGGTGGCGCGCTATGAGCTTGTAGATCTGCTATTTTTCAATAGCTAAAGCATGACATGATGCTAACGCCAAAATGGGTTCCCGTTCAGAATGGGTTAAAAAACGGATTCAGCATGTTTGAGCGTGTTGGAATTAAAGAAAGAATTCTGACCTACATTTTTGTTTAGCTGATGTCATGATCCATTTTTGGATGCCTCTTGAGCTTCTAGCATCAGATATCTATTTCATGTTCAATGTTCTATTCTTCAAGGTTCAACATCAAAGCATACATACTTTTTCTGTTTAATTCTTTCTTCTGTTCACCTTTTTTTGGAGGCGCACTTCCGACACCATTTTAATCATCTGCAGTCATCTTTTTTTCTTCTTTATTAAACTAAGAAACTTTTTAATAACCCCCTCTCTCTCCATCTCTCCAATTCTCTCTCTCTCTCTCTCTCTCTCTCTCTCTTTCTCTCTCTCTCTCTCTCTCTCTCTCTCTCAATTAAATTAAATTCAATTCAATAGGCTTTATTGGCATGACGTTTTACAAGTGTTGCCAAAGCACAATCACAGATATTACAAACAACAACATAACAACATAATATCAATGACATGACATTTTTTATAAAAATATTATATCTAATAATAATATATCTCTCTCTCTAAATAGGACTAAAATAAAGGTGTAAACAGAGATGTGTTAAATGAACCCATTTAGACCTGAGGACGATTTAAAAAAATGCGTCGTTATCAAACATTTTCATGTCAAGGATGTATGTACTGTAATTGGCCGCCGACCCCCATCTGAAAATATGTAGTTCCAGCAACCCACCCTCCCAGAAGCAAAGATTTGAGTTAAAAACATTCGCTCTGTAGTATATATTCAAAGATTTGCACCACATTTTCACTATTTTTCAATAGCTGAAGTGTAACATAATGCTTAAAACACCAAAAGTGGTTCCCGTCCTGAATGGGTTAACAGTTTTTTGAATTTTTGTTTTTTCAAATTGACATATTGGTTGTTCAGTTTGACCCACCAGTTTTGGAGATATGGCTTATAGAGTAAATGTCTTGCAGAGAAACAGCAGAGAAACAGCGAGTTGAGAAAATAGGCTTGAAAAGGTTCACTTCTGTGGTCTCCAACATTACACCTATAGCTACATGTTTATTTGTCTATTTCAGCTCCGACACTTATTTCAGACATGCTCTAGTATGTGAAGAGTCTGCCTGTGTTGTTGACTCATAAACAACAAAAAAGCTGGAATGTGTGCGATGGCAGTCTCTCAGTCAAATCTGGTCACTCTTGTTAAACTATAAACTTGTCCCCGTTTGTCCTCTCTCCCTCAACCCCCCGCTCCAGGTGACCTCTCCCCTGACCCAGCTGAGTCTCCACCCGTCGTCTTCAACCACGCCGCGGCATCTCTCCGTCATGCCCACCGCCGCCTCCGCCGCCATCAAAGACGAGCCTCATTCCTGCTCCTCCACCTCCTCCTCCACACCGGGCGTGATGATGATGATGCAGCAGCAGGCGCCATGCGAGCTGTCCGGCAGCAGAAAGGCCTCCTCCTCTTCCTCCTCCTCCTCCTCCTCATCCTCCTCTCTGCACAGACAACACAGCCATGATGCTCTCCTGGCCACCGCATCCTCCTATTTCTCCGCCTCTGGCCTCGTCCAGGACAAAGACAGGATGCTGCAGGTATATAGACAGGATACAGGATACAAAGACAGGATGCTGCAGGTATATAGACGGGATACAGGATACAAAGACAGGATGCTGCAGGTATATAGACAGGATACAGGATACAAAGACAGGATGCTGCAGGTATATAGACAGGATACAAAGACAGGATGCTGCAGGTATATAGACAGGATACAGGATACAAAGACAGGATGCTGCAGGTATATAGACAGGATACAGGATACAAAGACAGGATGCTGCAGGTATATTAGACAGGATACAGGATACAAAGACAGGATGCTGCAGGTATATAGACAGGATACAGGATACAAAGACAGGATGCTGCAGGTATATAGACAGGATACAGGATACAAAGACAGGATGCTGCAGGTATATAGACAGGATACAGGATACAAAGACAGGATGCTGCAGGTATATAGACAGGATACAGGATACAAAGACAGGATGCTGCAGGTGTATACAGCGTTGATTCTGTTGATCTATATGACATGTCGTCAGCAAATCAAAACTAGACTATAACTGAAAATAGCCAATAGAATATGTAAAATCTGCCATTACGACATCATGTAGATTTAAATCTTATGACCAGACTAAACCAGACTAAAATGTGACTACAACTAAATAAAATAATAAAAAAAGTTAAAAGTTAAAAAGTAAAAAAAGAATGAAAGAATAAAAAAAAAATATATATATATTATTATTGTAATGTATTAATTAAAACATTTACATTTAAAAAAAAATTAAAAACGAAACTCAAAATTTGCTGTCTAATTCCACACTGGCTGCTGCAGGAGAAGGACAAGCAGATTGAGGAGCTGACGCGGATGCTCCGGCAGAAACAGAGGTTGGTGGAGGCGCTCCGGCTGCAGCTGGAGCACGGGAGGAACGGAGGAGGAGGAGCCGTGGAGGCCCTCCAGCTGCAGGCGGAAGGCCTGCGCCTGCAGCTGCAGCACGGGAGGACAGGAGGAGCCGTGGAGGTGGAGGCCCTCCAGCTGCAGGCGGAGGGCCTGCGCCTGCAGCTGCAGCACGGGAGGACAGGAGGAGCCGTGGAGGTGGAGGCCCTCCGGCTGCAGCTGGAGCACGGGAGGACAGGAGGAGCTGTCAGTGGAGTAAGGCTGCACCATATATCGCTATCGTATCGTCGTGTGTTAGAGTGTTAGACGGGGCAGGGGCTGAAATGCCGTAAAGGGGGCACTTTTGGACAGAAAATAGCAGATCTACAAGATCTCAACGCGTCGCACTGAGCTTGTTAGATCAGCTATTTTCGGGGGGCAACCCAGCACTCTCTAAGCTATAGAGGAGATGTGGTGTAAAACGACATAGATTTTCGAGACAAATTTGTTCAACGCAAAAAATGCCGCGTTCAAGGTCAGGAGACTTCAGAGAAAATAAAAAAGAAATTGTGTGAGAGTGTGTGTGTGTGTGTGTGTGTGTGTGTTCAAGGTTCAAGGTGTTTTATTGTCACATAGATGTACAGGTACAGCATTGTGAAAAACTTTCGTTGGGTGATGCTCCACAATACACATAAGTAAAAAAATTAAATAACATACTAAGTATAAAAGTTTTAAAAGGTTTTAAAGGACTCAGGTCAGGATACAAGGCCGTACCCACGGAATGTTCATTGTTCATTTAGGCTTATTGAGCAGTCTCACAGCCTGAGGGATGAAGCTGTTCTTCAGTCTGTTTGTGTGTGTGCAACTTATTATTATGCAGTTTTTTGGGGCAGCGATAACGGACATTTTAACGGTAATAGCATACAGTATATCGTATCGATATCGCAACATGTGGCATAAATACTGAGATATGAATATGTTGTCCATGTCTTGTTGCAGCAGCCCTACAGTGGAGGAGGAGGAGGAGGGCCATCGGTCACCGAGCCGGTGGTTCTGCTGAAGATCAAGGAAGAACCTCCCGACGTCTCCCAGAACTCCCCACCCTCGTTCTCCTCCTCCTCCTCCGCCCGTCTCCCTCCATCCTCCTCTCCTCCTCCTCCACCTCCTGCCACTCCCCCGGCCCACCCCACGCCGGCCTCCCTCGCCCTGCCCACGGACGTCATCAAGGTAAGACAGTTTGGTGTAAAGTTAAAGGAGAATTCCATGCTAGAATGCTTTCTTACCTTTCTTTGTAGTCGTTACGTCCCCACCAAAGAGGTCCAGGTGTTATTTTGTGCAAAAGCTTCTTATTGGATATTTCCCTTACCATAAACACTCAATGAATTGCATTGAATTGAATGGGAATTGAATGGGGCTATGGGGTGTTGTGACGTAACGACTACAAAGAAAGGTAAGAAAGCATTCTAGCATGGAATTCTCCTTTAACGGAGTACATTTGCTTAACCCATTTAGACGTGAGGACGATGCCTACAAATGCCTTCTGAATCCTGACGGTTTTCTGAAAACCTGTGTTTCTATATCAGTAGGTGGTGCTCAAACATTTTCATGTCAAGGACCCCCAAAAATATATGTGTAATTGGCCGCCGAGCCCCATCTGAAAATATGTAGTTCCAGGAACCTTCCAGACGCAAAGATTTGAGTTAAAAAAAAATCGCTCTGAAAGAATATTCAAAGATTTGCGCCACATTTTCAGGTGTTACTAGTTACTTTACTTCACCAGTTACTTTATAGATTATTAATCCTAGAAGCTTTGTCATTGGTGTGAAAAAAACAAACCCTGCAGAAATGACTATAACCAATCAGGATGTAGAAGACAGGCAAATCGACCAATGACAAAGCTTCTAGAAAAATCCTTGAATGCAGATTGTGGCCCCTACATTTTACTGGCTGTCTGAATAAAATAAAGAATAAATAAAAAAAGTTTGACATATTATTGCTTATAGCTAATTATAGCCAATACTTTTGTACTTAAACTCATGTACATTTTGAATTCCGGACTTTTACTTAGTAATGGAGTAGTTCTACATTGCAGTATCGATACTTTTTACTTACAAGTAAAACACTCGAGTATACTTCCCCCCCCCCCCCCCTCCACCGCTGAAGGTCACCATCAAACAGGAGGCCGTGGAGATGGAGGACGAGGAGCAGACGCTGCAGGCCACGCAGGAGGAGCAGACGCAGCCGCCGCAGACGGAACAACACCACGCCTGCAGCGGACAGACGCAGGCGCAGCTGCAGCAGCTGCGGCTGCAGCAGACGGCCCTGCAGCTGGCCCAGCAGCACGCCATCGAGACGCTGTTGCTGCAGCAGCAGCTCAACCTGCAGAACCGCCAGGTGTGGGATTATTATTACTTTTTTTGCAAGGACGCCCAGACCAGCTTTTCCAGTTAAAGATATTTTTTTCTTCCATTTGTCTAGAGTGTAAAAGATGAAAGCAGTCTTTCCTTGTGCACTGTTTCTCTTCTTGTCATTTTACCCTTTTTATAGAAATGGGTCAAAGAATATTATGTGACAAAAAAAGAGTTCTTAGCCTACTTCTTGTGTCTGCCTGTAAATATTTTGTAATAAATAAACAAATTAATTAAAAAAAACTGCAAACCCGCCCGCAGAAACAGCAGAACCACCCCCCCCACCACCACCACCACAACCACCACCAGACGTTTCATCACGAGACACAGAACAACCTGCAGAACCTGACCCTTCAGAACCAAACCCTGCAGAACCAGACCATCCAGAACCTGCAGCACCAGAACCTGCAGCTTCAGAACCAGCAGAAGAACCAGACCCTGCAGCAGAACCTGCAGCAGCACCAGACCCTTCAGAAGCGCTCGCAGCAGCGGAAGAAGAAGTCCCACAAGCAGCAGCTGAAGCAGCAGATTCTGCTGCAGTCGCAGCAGCAGCAGCTGCAGCAGCACCAGCTGCAGCAGCAGTCCAAGCAGCAGCAGCAGAATCTGCAGCTCAAGCAGCAGATTCTGCTGAAGGAGCAGCAGAGTTTGCTGCTGCAGCAACAGGTGAATCAACTACAACTACAGCAGCAGCAGCAGCTGCAGCCGCAGCAACCAAAGCAGCCGCCGCCGCAGCAACACGCCCACGTGCAGACGAAGGCGCAGCTGAAGCAGCAGCAGCAGCTGTTGCAGGTGAAACAGCAGCTGCTGATGCAACAGAAACTGCAGCAGGCCCAGCAACAGCAGCAGCAACAGCAACAGGTCAGTGTTGGTTGGCCTGTTGGCCTGTTGGAAACACATCGCAGTAGTGCAGAGTATAGGGTTCATCGATATGTCCGTATACACCAACTGGCCTTTGGCCTTGTCCGTGGCAAAGTTTATGTTTTTTACACGCACGCTACGCATGCTACACACGCACGCACGCACGCGAGGGCATTAAGCAACTAGTCGACTAGTTTACTAGTCGACTAATAAATCCACTAGTCGCCCTTGCTGGTACTAGTTGACTAATTGTTCGATTTTGTAGGCCTCAAGATCAGGTACATTATAGTCACCAATGTACACAGTTTTTAAATGTACAAATATTTTTTCCCCATTTTTTTAAATGGGTGGTTTACAACTATTCGACTAGGCAACTAGTAAAAATGACTAGAGCTGAATGCCCTAACGCAGTACGCACGCACGCACATCATAAGACCCAATTACTTTTCATGTCAGTCTCCAGGTTTTCTTCAGAATAATACAATCATGACACTTTTCTATACGGAGCTTTTGTGTGTCTCTGGCTGGCTGGCTGTGTCCCTGAGTGGGTCGGCTGGCTGTGTCCCTGAGTGGGTCGGAGCACGAGAATAACTTCACACGGGTGTGATTTATTTGGTCTTCTACAGGTTTCTCAGCTGATTCTCAACCAATCAGGCTTCAACCCCAATTCCTTCCCATTGGACCTGCTCAAGACGGGCTCAACCCCGACCCTGGTCACGGACAGCAATGGCAACCACTTCCTGATTGCACTGACCAATCACGTGTCCGAGAACCAAGCGAGCGAAGCGCCCGAGAACAAAGGAACCAATCACATCACGCTGCAGGTACGTGGCTCATATAGCTGTGGTTCAATGGTTCTCAGCCAGTGGTCCTTGAGGGGGTCCCCCAGCTAAATGATGGAGAGTAACCACATGGACCCTTCAGGGGCGGGAAGTGGGAACAATAAAATAACACCTTTATAGATCTTTTTTTTTATTTTTTATCCCACGATTTTGTAACCCATTTTTCACCCCTGTGTCAATCATCTAATGTGATCCTGGGCTCTACACACCCTCCACCAACCTAGTCCCCATATATGGGGGACAAGGGGAGAGCAACGGACTTGAACTCATGCTTCCTTCATGCCTGAGTGTCCAAGTTGCTCCTTTACACCTGACAGAAATGCCCCTTGCACCTAAAAAACTAACGCCTTTGTTGGTCAACCAAGAAGGGCGCCAGAAACTAACGCCTTTCTGTCAAGAAGAAGAAATGTTTGGAAGTTTGGAAGCGCTTGTTTTTCATTAAGGGGTCGCGCTGTTGTCTCCTGCGTTGTGTGCAAATGCGAAACAGATGGCATGCAAGGCCGTTCAGTGACGAGCGCTTCCAAACTCCAGCACTTAGAAAAATAAATAATCACTTGCACAGAATCTCTTGACAGAAAGTAGCTCATAACACGTCTACGGTGGATTCTTATGAAAAACAAGCCCCTCAGAGACATGTGTGTCTGTCTAGCTGTGTGTCTGTGCCTGGAGCTCATTTCGCAAAACCGCTGAACGAATATATGAATATGAATATACTTTTGAAATATATAATTATATTTTTTATTCTTTCACTAAAGTTTAAATTGTTGAATTGTTGAATTATGAATTAAGTCTCCAAACTTCCCTATTTCCATTTGTTTTCTCTAGCGACTGCAGTCGACTCCGACCAGGCTCCCGAGCCAATGCTCTCCTCAGTTGCCTCAGTGTGCCGACAGCCAATCAAAGCCTCAGTGTGCTGACAGCCAATCAAAGCCGGGGACGCCAAGCGGAACTCCCAAAGTGCAAAACAGAAAGGTGAGTTGAATCATTAACCCATTCTGGGGCGGGAACCCCCTTTTGGTGTTTTAAACATTATGTTATACTTTAGCTATTGAAAAACAGCAGATCTATACAAAGTTCATAGCACGGCACCCGAGTGCCGCGCTACGAGCTTGTAGAAGGTCTGCTATTTTTTGAAAAATCATGAAAATGTGGCGCAAACCTTTGAATATATATATTCTTTCAGAGTGAACGTTTTTTTAACTCAAATCTTTGCATCTGGGGAGGTCCCTTGAACAACATATTTTGAGATGGGGGGTCCGCGGCCAAATACAGATAATTCTGGGGGTCCTTGACGTGAAAAAGTTTCAGCACCACTGACATAGAAACATAGGTATTATAGAAAACTGACATTTTTAAAATCTCGACGTCAGGCCTGATGGGTCAATGTTTAACTGACAGAATCCAGACATGCAGACCTGGTTGAGAAGAACCAATCCAAAAGTATGCAGTGAAAGTAGTGAAAAGTGAAAGCTGTAAAAAGGCCCTATCGTAACGTACCCCTGCAGTGGCTCTCTGCATCTAAACACATGCTGTTCTACACGTTTTCATGTTTTTACATACCTGGTAATTCTCTCTATTATATAGAAACGCCAAAATGTTCATTTTTCAGGAAAAGAAAAAAACATCCAGCTTATGGTTCAATATTGTTTTAAACCAACACACAGACGTGAAAGTTCTTCCGGACAGAAACAATATGCATTATGTTTGTCAAATCTGCTGTATAGTTCTTCAACGCCCATGAGACGATGCATAGATGAATGGAACACATTTCTATTGAAGGCACATACAGTCAGTACTACAGATCCAAGTGTGGGAGTTCAGCCCACAATGTCGCTACGTAGTTCATGATGGAACCTCGTCAGAACACCAACTAACTAACTATCGTACTACTAGTCAATGAGCCTTTCTTACTGTCCCCTTGGTGATAGATGGAACCTAGTCAGAACACTAACTAACTAACTAACTAACGTACTACTACTAGTCAACGAACCTTTCTTACTGTCCCCTTGGTGATATAGATGGAACCTCGTCAGAACACCAACTAACTAACGTACTACTAGTCAACGAACCTTTCTTACTGTCCCCTTGGTGATAGATGGAACCTAGTCAGAACACCAACTAACTAACTAACGTACTACTAGTCAATGAGCCTTTCTTACTGTCCCCTTGGTGATATATATGGAAGCTAGTCAGAACACTAACTAACTAACTAACGTACTCCTAGTCAATGAGCCTTTCTTACTGTCCCCTTGGTGATATAGATGGAACCTAGTCAGAACACCAACTAACTAACTAACGTACTACTAGTCAATGAGCCTTTCTTACTGTCCACTTGGTGATATAGATGGAACCTCGTCAGAACACCAACTAACTAACTAACATACTACTAGTCAATGAGCCTTTCTTACTGTCCCCTTGGTGAATGGTGATAGATGGAACCTAGTTAGAACACTAACTAACTATCGTACTACTAGTCAATGAGCCTTTCTTACTGTTCCCTTGGTGAATGGTGATAGATGGAACCTAGTTAGAACACCAACTAACTAACGTACTACTAGTCAATGAGCCTTTCTTACTGTTCCCTTGGTGAATGGTGATAGATGGAACCTAGTCAGAACACTAACTAACTAACGTACTACTAGTCAATGAGCCTTTCTTACTGTCACCTTGGTGATAGTTTGAACCTAGTCAGAACACTAACTAACTAACTAACGTACTACTAGTCAATGAGCCTTTCTTACTGTCACCTTGGTGATAGTTTGAACCTAGTTAGAACACCAACTAACTAACTATCGTACTACTAGTCAATGAGCCTTTCTTACTGTCCCCTTGGTGATAGAGCAGCGTCTTAATGCTCCATCAAGCGAGGAATAAAGATGATTGGAGGAGAAAACGGCTCCAGCGGGTGCAATAGCGGTGTAAATTAACCCATTCTGAACGGGAACCCATTTTGGTGTTAGCATCATGTTATGCTTTAGCTATTGAAAAATAGCAGATCTACAAGCTCATAGCGCGCCACCGAGTGGCGCGCTACGAGCTTGTAGGTCTGCTATTTTTTGAAAAATCGAAGAACGACTGACATTTTTAGAATCTGATCTCAGGTCAGAATGGGTTAATCAAACCAGTGTGTGTTCCAGTGGAACCTCGTATGAATCTGATCTCAGGTCAGAATGGGTTAACGATGTATGCTGGATGTAAGACACTGACAGCAATCCCCGATAAGAGCCGCTGACAGTCTCGGCTAATGTATTGTGATGTGAATATTATTACTCTGCTAATTACTCGGGTGGCGTCTTCCATTACCAGTGATTTATGTCTTTTCTAACGCGGTCGTGAACAAAGACCACGTTGTATCGCCGCTAATTGAGATGTACTCTGTTCTGTTCTGCAGTGCAGGTGTTTGTGCCAGGGTTGAACAAGCCCTTTTTTACAGCGGAGACGGAGCGGAGTGCATGCCGGGTTTTCATTTTGATTAAAAGAGAGAGAGAGAGAGACTCATCCGTGCCCATACCCGAGGCGGGGGTTGGCGATAGGGCCTTTCTGTGTGGAGTTTGCATGTTCTCCCCGTGTCCCCTAGGGTAGATACCCTCACAAAAACATGCTGTAATCCTGGTCTCTAAAACTACCTCCCCCTGGCCAGCCGGGGCGCCTGATGGAGGGGAAAGGAACTGGTCGGAATAACGTGTCCCTTCCACGCGCTACGTCCGGCCGGGGAAATTCCCCTCTGTCAGGTGAAAAGAAGCAGCTTGGACTCCTCATGCATAGAAGGAGGCATGAGGTCAGTCCGCTGCCCCCCCAGGTTGGCAGAGGAAGTGTAGCGCCCAGGATTACATTAGATAATTGGCACTGGGTGAAAAGAAAACTGGGTTACAAAATCGTGGGATAAAAAAATTAAAAAAAAGAGAGGGAGAGAGACGCATTGCTTCTGTTGTTTGTCTTCATTTGCCATCATAGTTTTAGTCGCAGCAATGAAAAGAAAAGGAGAGGATTCTTATGCCACCCAAAGTCTATTCAGGCCAAACTTTCCCGTCCCATAAACCTTGGTTTCTATAGCCTGTCCTTTTTGTGACATTTGAGCAGCAATTTGTTTGAACGTCAAACATCGTTGCTGCAGAGATACAATGTCTGCTCCATTTTAACAACAAAACTAAAACAATGAGTCGTCTTATTTAACGTTATTTCAGAAAATATACATTTTTGATTATTTGATATTTCTTTTGTATTTGTACTTTTGTGATCGTTTTCTCCAAATACTGCTCCCTTGCTAAACGATCTCTTAATAATAACAATAATAATAATAAACGATCTCTTGCAGCACGTTTACATTTATTACTAAATTGTTAATACTGCTCCCTTGCTACGAACTCTTACATTTATTTCCATGTATTACTTGATTGAAGGTGCAGAAGGCGGGGCTTGAAGTGGCAATAACGGAACAGTCCAATCAGGAGGTCAGTCAGTCATTCTCGGCTCCGCCCAGTCTGCAACCTTTCTTCCTGGATGAGGACACGCCTCCCTCCGGGAAAGACATCCTGTCGCCTGCCTCTCAAACGGTGGGGAAAAATAAAGTACCCAAATGTTTTACTTAAAGGAGAATTCCATACTAAAAGGCTTTCTTACCTTTCTTTGTAGTCGTTACGTCCCCACCAAAGAGGTCCAGGTGTTATTTTGTGCAAAAGCTCCTTATTGGCTGTTTCCCCTACCATAAGCCCTCAATGAATTGCATTGAATTGAATGGGGCTATGGGGTGTTGTGCTAATTCGCTTATTTCCATCGCTCAAAATTATAATTTATTTGTATATATCCTCTCTTCATAATGTAAATAATATCCCAAGCGGCACACTTTACTACTTCTTTCGATGGAAATAAGCGAACTAGCATAACACCCCATAGCCCCCATTCAATTCCCATTCAATGCAATGCAATTAATTGAGCGCTTATGGTAGGGAAAATAGCCAATAAGGAGTTTTTGCACAAAAAAGCACCTGGACCTCTTTGGTGGGGATGTAACAACTACAAAGAAAGGTATAAAGATAAGAAAGCATTCTAGCATGGAATTCTCCTTTAAGTAAAAGCATCAATACTTGAGTAAAAGTGCAAAAGTAGTGTTATCAAAATGTACTTACACACAGTACCAAAAGTAGAAAGTATACTCATTATATGCAGAATTGTCCCATTTCACATGTTTCCAAATGTATACAATGTATAAAGAATCCTTTGAAAATAGCAGAAGCTTGTGAGCTTGTAGATCGGCTATTTTCAACGTGTGACTGAAGTCACACGTCAGACGCCGAAAGAAACTAAAGACCTGAGAAAAGAAACGCTCGAAAAGATTTTGAAATGATAATTAAAAACACACAAATGGGTCCCAGCACAATGGGTGCCACGATTTCTTTCATCAGGGATTATTATAATATAAGGAGGACTGTGTACAGTATTTGTTAAAGTCATGCTTTTATGTGGACACGCCCACCAGTATGCCTGGTTTGCCTGGTAGGATGTGGTGATCCACCTGAACTGAAGCCACACCCACAGCTGTAGTTGTATGATAAAGGGGGAGGGGCTGATAGTGTGATGTCACTATATTACTGTTTATTTCCATTGGCCCGTTTGACTGTCAAGCGTTTCAGCCTCCAGGAAGAAACCCTAAATACAAAGTTAATACACCAGGCATTGCACATAAAAACGACTCCAGGGTGTCTAATGAAGTACTGTCACCTCGGAAAAATAAAAACATTGTGGCACTCCATCTTTAAATGGTCTCTCTTTCCACATTGTTTTTCTTTCTCACTAACCCGTTAGCATCATGTTATGCTTTAGCTGTTGAAAAATAGCAGATCTACAAGCTCATAGCGCGCCACCGAGTGGCGCGCTACGAGCTTGTAGGTCTGCTATTTTTGAAAAATCGAAGCGCGACTGACATAGAAGAACATTTTTAGAATCTGATCTCGGGTCAGAATGGAAAACTGTCAGGATGTAGAAGAACATTTTTTTTAGAATCTGATCTCAGGTCAGAATGGGTTAATGTCCTTTCTATGTTTTTCCTTTCCTTTCCTCCAGGAGGAGCTGTTGTGTCCCGGTCTGGACCATGACGAGCTGTTCAGTCCTCTCTCTCCTTCCTCTATCAAGACCGCCGTCTCGTCCCCCGATGACAAGGTGTGCTTCTCTCTCACTGCTCGCTGGCGCTGGGCTCCTGTTGCAGTGTGTCCAATCCTGCATTATGGTTCTGCTGTGGGATGTGATGTGAATGAGTTTGGACTGGGTTTTAAACCATTAGGATGCTGCTGTGGGATGTGAACAGAGATGGGCAGTATTTGAAATACATGTATTTGAAATACATGTATTTGAAATACTTTTTTGTATATTTTGTAATTTGTATTTCGCTGGGATCGAAGAAATGAGATGTATTTTGTATTTAGATACATTTTTTTAACCAGTATTTGTATTTTGTATCAAAATACATTTCAATGTTTTTTGCCCATCAGAGATGGGCAGTATTTGAAATACATGTATTTGAAATACATATTTGAAATACTTTTTTGTATTTTGTAATTTGTATTTCGCTGGGATGGAAGATGTATTTTGTATTTTGTATTTAGATAAATTTTTTGACCCAGTATTTGTATTTTGTATCAAAATACATTTTCAATGTATTTTGCCCATCTCTGGTTGTGAATGAGTTTGGACTGGGTTTTAAACCTGTGTGTCTCTACTTATCAGGAGAACGCTGAGCACATGGATGACCTCTTTGATATCCTGGTTCAGACTGGAGGTAAGAGACAATATAACATGTCTGTCGAGTGTCGTGTCATGTCCCTTTTTTTATACAGGCTGACTAAAAAGCTGAATAACCCGAAATCTACGGGAGCTCTCCATGGTTTGGATAAAACGTGCGATGGTTAAATGGTAACGTTCTGAGCCGAAGCTCTTCCTTCAGACCTAAGTCAGCCTCTTCCGCTTATTCATTGATTTCCCCAGCCTTTACTGTACCATATACTGTATATAATGACTGCCTTACTGACTACCAGGACCATACACTGTATACACTGTATATAATGACTAATGTCTTTTCTCTCAGAAATCTCCTCCTCCTTCAAGTCGGCTCCCGACCCCTCGCTGGCGTGCTTCCACCCCAGCTTCCGCTCCGCCTGCCCCTCCCCCTCCTCCTCCTCCCCCCCCCCGCCCTCCCCCTCCCCTTCCTCCTCCTCCTCCCCCCCTCCCCCCTCCCCCCTGCAGCTGGAGCTGTCTCCTCCCTCCCCCCCTCCCCCCCCGGCCGAGCAGGCGCCGCCAACCGCCACAGAAGGCGAGGACGACGACGACCACCGGGAGACGACCTCGGGGGGCAAGGAGGGACGCCTGGAGGACTTCCTGGAAAGCACCACCACGGGGGGGGGCCCCGGGGGGCCCCTGCTGGGCGCGGAGGAGGAGGAGGAGGGGGGCCCCGGGGGGCCCAACATGGAGCTGATGGACGACCTCCA
>NC_137872.1:2443342-2450842 GCF_963924005.1 Protomyctophum bolini
TGCGGTCACAGCCATGTCCCCATGGTCATAGAAATGTCCCCATGCGGTCACAGTCATGTCCCCATGGTCATAGAAATGTCCCCATGCGGTCACAGCCATGTCCCCATGGTCAGAAATGTCCCCATGGTCATAGAAATGTCCCCATGGTCATAGTCATGTCCCCATGGTCATAGAAATGTCCCCATGGTCACAGTCATGTCCCCATGGTCATAGAAATGTCCCCATGGTCACAGTCATGTCCCCGTGGTCACAGTCATGTCCCCATGGTCACAGTCATGTCCCCATGGTCACAGCCATGTCCCCATGGTCATATAAATGTCCCCATGGTCACAGTCATGTCCCCCATGGTCACAGCCATGTCCCCATGGTCACAGTCATGTCCCCATGGTCACAGCCATGTCCCCCATGGTCACAGCCATGTCCCCATGGTCACAGCCATGTCCCCCATGGTCACAGTCATGTCCCCATGGTCACAGTCATGTCCTTATGGTCACAGCCATGTCCCCATGGTCACAGCCATGTCCCCATGGTCACAGTCATGTCCCCATGGTCACAGCCATGTCCCCCATGGTCACAGCCATGTCCCCATGGTCATAGAAATGTCCCCATGGTCACAGCCATGTCCCCATGGTCATAGAAATGTCCCCATGGTCACAGCCATGTCCCCCATGGTCACAGCCATGTCCCCCATGGTCACAGCCATGTCCCCATGGTCACAGCCATGTCCCCATGGTCACAGCCATGTCCCCCATGGTCACAGCCATGTCCCCATGGTCACAGCCATGCCCCCATGGTCACAGCCATGCCCCCATGGTCACAGCCATGTCCCCCATGGTCACAGCCATGTCCCCATGGTCACAGCCATGTCCCCCATGGTCACAGCCATGTCCCCCATGGTCACAGCCATGTCCCCATGGTCACAGCCATGTCCCCCATGGTCACAGCCATGTCCCCATGGTCACAGCCATGTCCCCCATGGTCACAGCCATGTCCCCATGGTCACAGCCATGTCCCCATGGTCACAGTCATGTCCCCATGGTCACAGTCATGTCCCCATGGTCACAGCCATCTCCCCATGGTCACAGCCATGTCCCCATGGTCATATAAATGTCCCCATGGTCAAAGCCATGTCCCAATGGTCACAGCCATGTCCACAGTCATGTCCCCATGGTCACAGCCATGTCCCCATGGTCACAGCCATGTCCCCATGGTCATAGAAATGTCCCCATGGTCACAGCCATGTCCCCATGGTCATAGAAATGTCCCCATGCGGTCACAGCCATCTCCCCATGGTCACAGCCATGTCCCCATGGTCATATAAATGTCCCCATGCGGTCACAGCCATCTCCCCATGGTCACAGCCATGTCCCCATGGTCATATAAATGTCCCCATGGTCACAGCCATGTGCCCATGGTCACAGCCATCTCCCCATGCGGTCATAGAAATGTTCCCATTCAAAGATCCACAGCATGACTCTGCAGGAATCTGGCTTCATGCAAATGAGTGCCATTGTTATAGAAACCCCAGCAACACGGAGACCAAAGACCAACGTTACAAAATGCATCCATGCTTTTCACATCATGACGGCTCTGCATGCAGGAATCTTTGCCATGTACAGTAGATGTACTGCAGTGCTGTTTTTGGAAGCATATTTCTATTTTTAGTTTAGTCATAGTCTTTGGACTGAAACTTCATTTCGTTTTTTAGTCATATTTTAGTCACCTGGAATGTCTTAGTGTGTTAGTCTATAGTTACAGTCGACTTAAGTGTCATGCGATTTTAGTCGACTAAATCTACAGTTGATTTAGTGGACTAAAATGTGTTATGTCGGGCCTTGATGCCGTTGTAATGACAGATTTTTTTAGAACCGCTGCTCCTTCGCCTGGAAAGGAGCCAGCTTATAGTTCCATTAAGTAACTCCATTATGGTTATGGCTGAGTCATGGTGACTCAAGATTTGGCATTTTGTATAATTCTGTATTATCTGTGGACAGTCGGTGAGAGGTGGAGACTAGTGATGCGAATGGACTGACAGCTGCCTCCACATTAGACTGTTGTTGATCACTGGAGACTGCCAGCTGTTGTGGGGAATAGATTATATTTTTTAATTTTTTATCCCACGATTTTGTAACCCATTTTTTCACCCCTGTGTCAATCATCTTATATGTGATCCTGGGCTCTACACACCCTCCACCAACCTAGTCCCCATATATGGGGGACAAGGGGAGAGCAACGGACTTGAACTCATGCTTCCTTCATGCCTGAAGTGTCCAAGTTGCTCCTTTACACCTGACAGGGGGGGGAGTTTCCCTGGTTGGACGTCGTAGCGCATGGAAGGAACACGTTATTCCAACCAGTTCCTTTCCCCTCCATCAGGCGCCCCGGCTGGCCAGGGGGAGGCAGTTTAAAGACCAGGATTACTGCATGTTTTTTTTTTGTGAGGGTATACCTGCCCCATAGGGGACACGGGGAGAACATGTGAGGGTACCTACGCTAGGGGACACGGGGAGAACATGCAAACTCCACGCAGAAAGGCCCTTTCGCCAACCCCCGCCGCAGGAATGCTGTATGTTGTTGTTTGCGTTTTCTGGTGGAGAATCAGTTCCTTGGTCGTCTAATTCAGACCAAAACCAGCTTCACCATTCATTAAATTCAAACCTTTGAAGAGGGAGGGAGGGAGGGGGTGGGGGGGGAGGACCAGCAATGTCACCCAAGCAACCAGACCAAAGTTCACTTAATCAATAAAAAATAAAAAAAACCCTTGGTTACAGGAAGAGAGATTTAAAACCTCTATAATTAAAAAAGGAAAGAAAAAAAAAAAGGCCGGCCAGCAGAATAAAATACAATAGAAGAATGCAGGCGCCTGCTGCTGCTAAACCAATAAAATGAAAGACCTAAAAATAGCCCTCATGGCCAGATGAAGTGAACAATGAAAGTATAAAACAAGGGACATTATAAAAAGGGCACCGTAACCACAGCAGCATCTATATCGTTGTGTTGTTGGCTCACCCCAGTGTGATCCCCTGAGGGAATGAGACGTAGGCCAGTAACCACTTAACACACACTGTCACACCAGCTAATAGGCCTATACTAATATATATATATATATATATATATATATATATATATATATATATATATATATATATACTTATACCCTAGCGATACACCTCCAGTTGAGTTCAGAGTGCTCATGCTTGCTGTTTCAAAGCTCACAGGGCAGGCACACTTCTCCACTCTGGGTCACACTGTAGTAGCAGTCTGGGGCTCCCACTTAGTTTAATTAACCCATTTTGGACTAATGTCGATTTAAAAAAAAAGGCTTCTAAATCCTAATAGTTTTCTGAAAAAACCATGTTTCTATGTCAGTTGTGCTCAAACATTATATATATATAAATTATCCTCTTTCTATTTGCAAAGTGTTTGTTTAATAAAAAATCCACCGTAGACATGTAGCTATATGAGCTATACTTCCTGTCAATAAATTCCTTTGCAGGTGATTTCTTTAGTGTTGGAGAGTTGGATATCACTCACTGTCCCTCTGCGTTACCACCTGTTTTATATCTGCATGTGACATCATGCAGGAGGCAGAAGGAGGTTAAACTGAAAACGAGCGCTTCCAAACTTCTGACACTCTGACAATCCTTGTAAGGAATTTCTTGACATAAAGTAGCTCATAACATGTCTACGGTGGATTTTTATGAAACGGACACTTTGCAGATTGAAAGAGGATAATTCAAGCACGCGCACACACACACACACACACACACACACACACACACACACACACACACACACACACACCATCAGCTGAGTCATATCTTTGACTGATTGCATTTGTGTTGCAGGTTTCATACATTTGTATACAGTGACATTTTTAAGTAATTTATTTAACACAATGATTGAAACAGTTTTAAATACGTTTATTTATTGACACTCAATGTAGATGATGTAAAAATCCCAAAAAGGTAGCACATCCAAAAAATGTAACAATTAAACGACAATTAAACAGGCATAGCCGAAACGCGTTAAATAAATGGAAATGTGAGTATACTTTGTCCCCCGCTTGTTGAATCTTTGGATGTGCTACCTTTTTGGATTTTATTTTTATTCCTATTTATTTTTATAGGCCTATACTTGATTTGGGTTTGGCACTCCACTGAAAACTATGGCTGATGCGCAACCTCTTTTTTCTCATTTACTGAATGTAGATTTGTTTGTTGCTCACCTGTCT
Source organism: Protomyctophum bolini (assembly GCF_963924005.1). Lineage (NCBI taxonomy): Eukaryota > Metazoa > Chordata > Actinopteri > Myctophiformes > Myctophidae > Protomyctophum > Protomyctophum bolini. The sequence goes on from NC_137872.1 coordinate 2,447,577, forward strand.
CTGCTCTGCAGTGATGACACTCTAATCCTGTTGATTGGAACGGGCCACGCGCTGTAGAGGAGGAGGGGGGTCTGTTCATGTTGGAACGCTGTAGAGGAGGAGGGGGGTCTGTTCATGTTGGAACGGGGCCACGCGCTGTAGAGGAGGAGGGGGGTCTGTTCATGTTGGAACGGGCCACTCGCTGTAGAGGAGGAGGGGGGTCTGTTCATGTTGGAACGGGCCACACGCTGTAGAGGAGGAGGGGGGTCTGTTCATGTTGGAACGGGCCACTCGCTGTAGAGGAGGAGGGGGGGGTCTGTTCATGTTGGAACGGGCCACGCGCTGTAGAGGAGGAGGAGGGGGGTCTGTTCATGTTGGAACGGGCCACTCGCTGTAGAGGAGGAGGGGGGTCTGTTCATGTTGGAACGGGCCACGCGCTGCAGAGGAGGAGGGGGGTCTGTTCATGTTGGAACGGGCCACTCGCTGTAGAGGAGGAGGAGGGGGGTCTGTTCATGTTGGAACGGGGCCACGCGCTGTAGAGGAGGAGGAGGGGGGTCTGTTCATGTTGGAACGGGCCACGCGCTGTAGAGGAGGAGGGGGGTCTGTTCATGTTGGAACGGGCCACGCGCTGCAGAGGAGGGGGGGGGTCTGTTCATGTTGGAACGCTGTAGAGGAGGAGGGGGGTCTGTTCATGTTGGAACGCTGTAGAGGAGGAGGGGGGTCTGTTCATGTTGGAACGCTGTAGAGGAGGAGGGGGGTCTGTTCATGTTGGAACGGGGCCACACACTGTAGAGGAGGAGGGGTGTCTGTTCATGTTGGAACGGGCCACGCGCTGCAGAGGAGGAGGTGAGTCTGTTCATGTTGGAACGGGCCACTCGCTGTAGAGGAGGAGGGGGGTCTGTTCATGTTGGAACGGGCCACTCGCTGTAGAGGAGGGGGGGGGTCTGTTCATGTTGGAACGGGGCCACACACTGTAGAGGAGGGGGGGGGTCTGTTCATGTTGGAACGGGCCACTCGCTGTAGAGGAGGAGGGGGGTCTGTTCATGTTGGAACGGGCCACTCGCTGTAGAGGAGGGGGGGGGTCTGTTCATGTTGGAACGGGCCACGCGCTGTAGAGGAGGAGGGGGGTCTGTTCATGTTGGAACGGGCCACTCGCTGTAGAGGAGGAGGGGGGTCTGTTCATGTTGGAACGGGCCACGCGCTGCAGAGGAGGAGGGGGGTCTGTTCATGTTGGAACGGGCCACACACTGCAGAGGAGGAGGGGGGTCTGTTCATGTTGGAACGGGCCACGCGCTGCAGAGGAGGAGGGGTGTCTGTTCATGTTGGAACGGGCCACACACTGCAGAGGAGGAGGGGGGTCTGTTCATGTTGGAACGGGCCACACACTGTAGAGGAGGAGGGGGGTCTGTTCATGTTGGAACGGGCCACGCGCTGTAGAGGAGGAGGGGGGTCTGTTCATGTTGGAACGGGCCACACACTGTAGAGGAGGAGGGGGGTCTGTTCATGTTGGAACGGGCCACACACTGTAGAGGAGGAGGGGGGGGGTCTGTTCATGTTGGAACGGGCCACACACTGTAGAGGAGGAGGGGGGTCTGTTCATGTTGGAACGGGACACTCGCTGTAGAGGAGGAGGGGGGTCTGTTCATGTTGGAACGGGACACTCGCTGTAGAGGAGGAGGGGGGGGGTCTGTTCATGTTGGAACGGGCCACACACTGTAGAGGAGGAGGGGGGGGGTCTGTTCATGTTGGAACGGGCCACACACTGCAGAGGAGGAGGGGGGTCTGTTCATGTTGGAACGGCCACTCGCTGTAGAGGAGGAGGAGGAGGGGGGTCTGTTCATGTTGGAACGGGCCACTCGCTGTAGAGGAGGAGGGGGGGGTCTGTTCATGTTGGAACGGGCCACGCGCTGCAGAGGAGGAGGGGGGTCTGTACATGTTGGAACGGGCCACACACTGTAGAGGAGGAGGAGGGGTGTCTGTTCATGTTGGAACGGGCCACACACTGTAGAGGAGGAGGGGTGTCTGTTCATGTTGGAACGGGCCACGCACTGCAGAGGAGGAGGGGGGTCTGTTCATGTTGGTATTATGTTTTGTCTTATTTATTTTATATATACTCTAAATTAATTTGCGCCGGGGAATCAAGTTTGTTCATGATTAATAGTAAATGTGTAAGATAACTCTGATAGGCCTTAGTTAGCCAGGTTTGATTTATTTGTTCACCACTTTGATCGTGTGATGTGGTTTGTCCCACTTGTTTAAAGCCAGACATGCTACAGGTGAGGATGAAGATAAATCAGTGTTGCTTGTTTGGGTCTTGCAGGTGACAACACCAGGGCAGAGCTGACAGGGTCCTTATGCAGCTGACAGGGTCCTTATGCAGCTGACAGGGTCCTTATGCAGCTGACAGGGTCCATATGGAAAGGCCTGTGTTAGGTTAGGGGAAGGGGACTAACAAACCGACTCAGAACACACCGGCAGCCAGAAATGGTGGAAGGTTTGGCTTAGGGGCTCAACCTTTAGCAACCCCAACTCATAAAACCTACATTATGCTACAGAAGCCACAAGGACATGCAGCGTCACTACCCCAGAAAGAGCCTATAGTCGGAGAGATTCCTCTGAAAACGAGGCCATGACGTGTACTGGTGATGGTGGAAGCCTGAGGGAAGCCATGACATGTACTGGTGATGGTGGAAGCCTGAGGGAAGCCATGAGAAATCTACTGAAGATGAAGACAAAAACCAAGACAGGGACCTGTAATATCAGAACCCTACATGAGAGCAGCAAATCGAAATGAAGAGATATAACATCACAATCCTTGGTTTATGCAAAACGCCATGGAATGGAAGTGTCCTAAACCCAGACTGAGCGGACTACCGTGGGCCCAGCTGAAGAAAACTGCTCAAAACAAGAGTCTGATGGGGGTGTGATTGCGGCCCGATATGCTCCACCAAGGAGCCTACAGGAATAAGTCAAGTAAGTCAAGTTGTTGTTTCTCCTGAGTTTAGCCATCAAGTGTTCATTTAGTGTCCTATTTTTGGAACATTTGGACGTGGTCACAAAGAGCCTGGTGACTTTGCTAGGTAAGAGGAACTGCCAAGTGCTGTTGGCAACGTAATGAAGCATAATGAAGTACAATCACTCTCCAGAGCATTTTGTACACTTGGGTGCATTTCATAAAACGGTATAACCCCATTCCCAAAACCTTTAAGTGCAATCTGCCAAAACAGTAAAAACATTTCTTATATAACACTATATATATACAGTATATACCACCCTTGCAAAAGAAC
>NC_137872.1:2455842-2498315 GCF_963924005.1 Protomyctophum bolini
AAAAATAATAGAAGCTAAAATGTATAGTCTGAACTGAAGATTGAAGAACTTCCTTTAGGTCCACTGGGCCATGGTGGTACTGTACTGTATTATAGGTGAGCAGAAATTAGAAAGGGAGCTTGTGAGGTGAAGAAGATATGAATAGAACTGATGTTGACTCCTAAAGCAGTCGTTAGTGGAGGTTAGAGAGGTAGCTAATTGAGCGGAAGGAGAACACGAACCAGATGTCAAAGATGTTCCTGGTACAAAAGATTCTTAAGCTGACGAAAGGAAGAGGCTTCTTGCTTCACATCTGTTTCACAAGGCTGTGTTGTTGTTGTGAACTCAATACAGGTATAAGGGGTATGAGCTAACGATCACCGTGCACACAACAACAGCCCCCCCCTCCCCCCACCCACCCACCTCCCTGATAACCGGGAAATGAAACCGGGGCTTGTAGAGTGAGAGAGAACAGCTGGCACATGTTTGTTTTTTTAACAATATATTTATTGCATTTTTTATTTTTTGACAAACAGACAATACAACAAAACAATACATAATACAGACAATACAATTACTTAAAATGAAAAACAAACAAAAAACAAAACAATAACATACAGTACGTACATTCATAATAATAATAAAAATGGCACTTGAATGGTAACAACAGTCAAACAACAAACAAAACTAAACAGCTGCAGAGAATACAATTAAACAATTTCCACCATTAAATAAGATAAGTCATTAACCGTAATATATTGAATAAACTTTCCCCATATCTTATCAAACATCTTCTGTTTATTCTTCAAAGTATATGTGATTCTTTCCAGAGGAAGACATAATGATAACTCCCTAAACCACTGAGCAATACTGGGTTTGCCTATCTTTTTCCACGATAAGGCTATAGCTCTTTTGACTTGTACAGCTGGCACATGTTAGGTGTGCTTATCAGGTTCAGGTTCAGGTTGAGGTTTATTTGTCATGTGTAATATAGATACAGAGTATGAATACAATGAAGATTATTTTGCTCAGAGCACTCTCAGTCTTACATACACAGGACATAAACAAACATCTATAGTGCAAGAAAAAGACAACAAAACAAAAAGAAAGTGCAAGTGAAGTGACAAAACAGTGCAATACAGTTCAAGGTCAGCTGTTCAACAGCCTGACTGCCTGGGGGTATAGAAACTGTTACTGAGTTTACCGACTTTTGTAAAACATATTTTGATTTGGGTTTATCTTATAGGTTTGTAGTTTGGGTTTTGTTATAGTTAGATTGGGTTTGTTGGGTTTTCCAATTGTCCTTTTGTATTTTATGTTGCTTCCCCTAACCCTAGACTAGGGGTCGTAACATCGACCCAGAAACAGATCAACACTGGAAAAGGTTTAGAAGGAAGGAAGTCCGATCTTAAGCTCCCATGCTCTTTATTAATAAATAAACTGGTACAACTTAGGTATATTATGTCAAGGCTCAAAACGTTGGTTAATGTATAAATAATAAGCATGGGAGCTTTAAAAGCGGTGTGCGGACTCCCTTCCTTCTAAACTGTATGCATTGCTTAGTGCGTGCGTGCGGCAGCGGTGGCCGAACGGTTTGCGGAGCGCTCTTGATATCGGAAGGTCGCTATAGTTCGTATCCCCGGACCGGCACGTTAAAATTACCACCGCTGAAGTGCCCTTGAGCAAGGCATTGAACCCCTACCATGAAATGTTATATGAGCAGGGCTCAGAGTTACTCTGGGTAAACATAGTACCTTTCCTTACCTTAGTCCAGTTAACCTGGGTAAACATACTGTAGTACCTTTCCTTTCCTTAGTCCAGTTACCCTGGGTAAACATAGTACCTTTCCTTTCCTTAGTCCAGTTACCCTGGGTAAACATAGTACCTTTCCTTTCCTTAGTCCAGTTACCCTGGGTAAACATGGTACCTTTCCTTTCCTTAGTCCAGTTACCCTGCAGGGTAAACATAGTACCTTTCCTTTCCTTAGTCCAGTTACCCTGCAGGGTAAACATAGTACCTTTGCTTCCCTCTTGGATTCAAATTTTAACAAAAGGAAAAAGTGACATCAAAAGAAGAAAAAAAGAAAGACATACCGGCGGTATATGTACGTAATATGGTGTGAGAGGAAACACAAGGGGAGGTGAGGAGTGTGGGACCAAAGATATAGTGAGATGAGGGGTGTGTGTGTGCGTGCGTGCGTGCTTTCAATACCTGCACCATAGCACCAGTGTTAGACAGCGTTGTTAAGACTGAAAATAGGAGGAAATGAGACAACATGATGGGTGGGGTGGGGAGGGGAGGGGGGGTGGAGAGAGGAGGGGGGGCGGGGGGGAAGAGAGAGGGGGGGGGGGGGTGGAGAGAGAAACCAGAAATAGCAGCAGCCTATTATCATCGCCTCTGCCTGTCTGACTGTCTCACCTCTAATTACAGCTACTGCAAATAAACTGCTAAAGCATTCTGTCTGTGTGTGTGTGTGTGTGTGTGTGTGTGTGTGTGTCTGTGTGTCAATGTGTGTGTCACTGTGTGTGTCACTGTGTGTGTGTGTGTGTGTCACTGTGTGTGTGTGTGTGTGTGTGTGTGTGTGTGTGTGTGTGTGTGTGTGTGTGTGTGTGTGTGTGTGTGTGTGTGTGTGTGTGTGTGTGTGTGTGTGTGTGTGTGTGTGTGTGTGTGTGTGTGTGTCACTGTGTGTGTGTCTGTGTGTGTGTGTGTGTGTGTGTGTGCGTGTGTGTGTGCGCGTGCTTTGTGCTTAATTATCTGGTCTTTTGCTTATAGCTTTGTCTATGGATGTCTGCATAATTTATGCATGTGTGTCCATAACTGCTTTCTGTGTAGAGTGACTTTACGTGCTTGCGTGCGTGCGTGCGTGCGTCAGTCGTGACACTGAGTGAAAAGATGGATCCAAACGTACCCAGTGCAAACAGCATGTTTTTCTGGGTGCCTTTGATTTGTCATTGCAGGGATTTACTGTTGCAAAGAAAATCTACTGAGAAATGTGTCTCACTTATTCAGTCCATTCTGAATCCTGTGATTTACTGCCAGCCTCTTGTCAACGCCAGCTGGGCTTGGCTGGCTCTGACGCCCATAAGTGAGTGAGTGTGGACGATTAATTTTTCCCTCGTTTATTTATTGTTCTCTCCCTTATCATGTCAATTCCTGCAGTTTGCTCTTAGAGGGAGAGAGAGCGCACAGACAGTCATGACTGCACTGGGGCTGCATATCGGTTAGACATGCTGTACTACCGACAGGCGTTAGTCCGACAACATACCGCCGCGCCTCCCGACATGCGTGGCCAGTTACAACGACCGAACCTGTGGCCGGCTGAAACTAACCCGTGGCTTCCTGTGAGGGGTTTTGGGTTTTAGGGTGTCGGAACTGATGCTTTGCGGCGACCGCGACCATCACAGCGCGGGCGGCGGTGGCTCAGCGGGTAGAGTGGGCTGGATGGTAACCGCAAGGTTGCCATGAGTTCGAACCCTGTGGGCTCCCCCCAGAGTCGGTGTCCAAGTGTCCTTGAGCAAGACACTGAACCCCTGATTGCTCCTGATGTGCTGGTTGGTGCCTTGCATGGCTTCTGCCGCCATCGGTGTATGAATGTGTGTGTGAATGGGTGAATGTAACGCACAATCTTATATGTAAAGCGTCTTGGATAAATGCACCATTTACCATTTTACAGCGTCGGCTATGGGCCGTAGTGGGACAAGGAATTGGAGATAAAGGCGATTGAAAGAAACAGAGAGGGCGCAGATGTATAGCACTATAAAAGACCAATTTCCGCACATCTACGGCAATGGCGCTATAAGCGTGGTGTTAACGCAGTTCTACGGCAATGGCAGGAAGCGTGATTTATTAAGACACATGTGAGCAGTCAATGTAGGTCAGGGGTTTTGCAAATATTCTCTGACTTGTGCCTGAAACGAATGCTATAACAGAGATTATGAAGACAGTGGCATGCCACGTGCACGCATGCGCGCAAGGCCGCGAGCACACACACACACACACACACACACACACACATTGAAGTGTGTTTTGAATCTAGGTCAGGCAAGTGTTGGAGACAGTATTGACCTTTACTCTCTCTCTCTATCTCCCTCTCCCTCGTTCTCACAGGCACGCATGCACGCACGCACAATGTGATTTCAACTGCATGACCAATTGGGAAGGGATAAACGCAACGGGCCTCATTCAGAGCATGAGGCCCAGCATAATAATAAGTACACATTTTGTGCTTAGACTCATAATGAATATTTGATGCAAAATCGAATGAATAAATGTTACCCAATATTCTCAGGTCGGGGGTTTTGCTGTTTGCCTGCAGTGGCCTCTCTTTGTAAAAAGCAGTTTGGTCTGGCAGGTTTCTCTCTCTCCATGCCTTCATGACCTCCGCCTGACCGCGTCAATCTGTCTCTGCCTCTGGTAAACTCATGCAGAGGCAGCATCATATGGACACTGACAGCTTCCATACTTCTCCTTCTATTCCCCTTTCCTCAGCAAAACATATACTGAAGCCATGGCTGGAAGGACAGGCAGGCAGACAGGCAGGCAGACAGGCAGGCAGGCAGGCAGGCAGGATGGCTGGCTGGCTGGCTGACTGAATGACTGACTGACTGACTGACTGACTGACTGACTGACTGACTGACTGACTGACTATGGTGTGTTAATCAAAAGACGAAGACTAAATCAAACTCTGCTTTAAAACGTAACACTGGTTTGATATCAACATGTTAGCCCATGATGTCCACCTGTCTTTCTATTTGTCTCTCTGTCATTCAACTCAAGTCTGTCTCTGTCTGTCCACTATAGTGTCCACCTCGCTATTTCCCTGTGTGACCTGGCTGTGCCTACAGATGTTTCGCACCACTTTGTGAGCTTGTAGATCTGCTATTTTCACTACTTCTTAAACATTTGTTCTGAAACGTATGGCAATTTCTTCTTCTCATTTTCTTTGATTTCTTTTTTTGCTTTTTTTGGGAATGTTTTTAGATTTCCTTTTTCTTGAAATAACAATAATTTAAAACAACATGTGTTGCCTTTAAGGCAAATGTTCTATTTTTCTGTATATTAATTAATGGTACGTGGTTGAATTTCTGTTTACCTTAGAAGGGCTTTGAGTACTTTATTGTGAAGGTGGTTACCAGTGCTTTTATTTGGAAAACTAATGAGAGTCACTTCCATTTTCATGCAGTAGTGCTCAGAGATCACAGGCTGTTCAGAATCACATCTAACCCACTTGGAAGCATTTTAGAGGCAATGCCGTAAGTTGTTGTGTTGATTTCAGTTATGTTAACATTCTGTACAACTTTGTAACTTTGTGTACATGTTTATTTGTGAGAGGAAAAGTTATTTATTTAATAATGTTTGCTGCTGTTTGCAGAGCATAGTAGCCTAGAGTGCACAGGTGTGGGGCATCCTGCTAATTGCCTTGGTGTGTGTGTAGGTCACCCATAAGACTCGACTCATTCTGCTCATTCTTTGCTAGAGTATAACCTATTGTTGGTGTGTTTACCTTTTGACCTGCCTTTTCAGTAGGTCTTTCCCCTGTAGTGTTCAGGTTCAGGTTTGATCCTCTGCTTGTTTTTTTGGACTTTGATACGATTTACTCCTTTGTTTGCCTTTTTGACCTGCATGCCTATATGGATTATGTTTTTTTTTGTCCTGCCTGCTTCAGTTTATGTAAGCCTTTAATTCCCCTTAAGTTTTGTCATTATTAAACTCTTGCAAAGTACTCTGCCTGTGTTGCCTGCATTTGGGTTCTACTTTGACACTTCCAATATTCATTTTGAGTTGAGTATCTATTATTCATAGTATATAATAGATATTTATATATAGGACGTTTGAGAACGTCACGTTGCCACATGGCCGTTGGCACTTCAGTAGATTGTGCAGAAACGAAAACATGGACAGTGAGAAAGGGGGGAATTTGCCCAAGGCGTTATAATTATGTTAATTCTATTCAGATTACCTGAATAGATAAAGAGTTTCCTCTGCTGGACATTTAATTTATTTTCAGCAGTAAGAAAGTATTAGCAAGGCTAATCGGTGAATAAAACCTGCGGGGAAAACATGCATTTTGAAATATTGTTTGTCTCTCAGACGGGCGGATGCATGAATCTCCTGATGGAGAATATTGAAAACTTTATTTCAGACACAATGGGTCCATTATACAAACAACATGTAAAAACACAACAGCAAATACAAAAAACAACACATAGATAGCCTATATTATATCAGGCTATTTTCACTCCAGGCAGTCCTTATTGTCAATTAAAAACATATAAACATTAGCCTCCAGTGTTTCCAGAAACATGAGGAGAAGACTGTATCACTCTGTGTGATCCCTGTTAAGGCCATAATTAGGGCATTATTTCATTTGAGTCCCTCAGTCTACACATGAATCTAAACATAAAATTCCTCAGTACAGCATGAAAGGTGGGTACATTACTGGACACAAACATTTCACTAGCACTGTTCCATCTTGGGAGTCTAAGGAATATTCGAAAAGCATCATTATATGCCACCTGAAGTTTTTTCATTTTCGCTTTGCTGTATCGGAGTATATAATAACTATATTCAGACAGTGGCCCCAAATTGGTCAACACTTGCATCATGTCTGTGAACACAACAACGGAGTTAACACTGGAAAAGGTTTAGATTAGGAAGGAAGTCCGATCTTAAGCTCCCATGCTCTTTATTAATACATAAACTGGTACAACTTAGGTATATTATGTCAAAGTTGTCATTATGTAAAACGCAAATAACACTTAAATTAATAATTCTTATCCATGTGTCTCTCGTCCACCTGTCTTTCTTCCCTATATACTGCCAGAGCATCTCAAAACTGGGTCCAGACTCCAGGGCCCCCAGGGGGTCCTTGGGGGAGTTCTAGAGGGGGGTCCCCCAGCAAATCGAGTAAGTATAAATCACTCTGTGTGTGTGCGTGTGTGCGTGTGTGTGCGTGTGTGTGTGTGTGTGGTCTCTCGGTCCTCCTCTCAGAGGGAATACGTTAATGTAAGCGTTAAAGGAATGAGGTCATCTTTACACTCAGACGTAATAATACGTTAATGTAAGCGTTAAGGAATGAGGTCATCTTTACACTCAGACAAGCTATACTATGCTGGATGCTGCATGCAGCCACGTGCATTTGTTTTTTGCATAAAATGTTTACTAATGCCATATTTGCATCACGTGCATTACACAATGTTTTATAAGCATCGAGATGCTCACAAAAGCCAGAGTATAGAAATTAAAATGACTCAAATGTCAACAAAACAAATGTCCCAAAAGTGAAATATAATCTAATAATCGTGATGTGATGTGATGTTGTTCCCTTAGGCCTCATCCTAACTGAGTTACTATCACTGTCTGTCAACACAAACATGACACACTGGTAAGTGAGTGTATCCATTTGGCAGCCAAAGTCATGGTAAATGTGGTGGGGGTTTATTTTTTGTCCAATTTTTGTTGATTAACCACTTATTTTACCCCCTTTTTCTCTTAGATGCAGATGGATCTCTGATCTACACTTATAATAATAATAATAATTATTATTATTATTATTATGATCTACACTTGTCAGTTGTCATTTAATGCTTGTAGATTGGCTGTTTATGTCGATTTGCTGCGGTGTTGGGTTGGGTCAGACCCGTTGCATTCGTTCAGCCTAGTCAAGTGTCGATTGAATGTTTTGGTACTCGGGTCAAAGTACGAGTACTTGAGGGTGGTACCGGCCCGAGTAGCCGATACCAGTTAGTATCGGAACACAACTCTACAAATGCATTTACGGCTGTTATCAAAGCAAACCTGGGCTTCCAGAACTCCTCAATAGTGACAAAGGCTGATCACCTCCATGCCACACGGCCCAAGAAGAAAATTTAACTTTTACACAATATTCTAATTCATTGAGATGGAGCTGTATACCACATTTCCCAACCCCACCTGGCTGCCGGACTATTACACATCACCGATACCTTTGTGTGCATACGGTGTATTCCATTTAATTGGGTGGTGGGTGTGTCAAAACAAAAGCTGATTACATTACTGTTAGACTTGTGATGACGTGGCTTACGATGATATATGATATTATGTGCTGAGATAAATCTGTCTGTGTTGTTTTGTCCATAGATGGATGGTTTGTTCCTTTGTTCCTGTCGGCGTGTCGGTCCCTGAGATAATGCTATACCACCGAAAGGGGTTCCCGTCCCTAATGCAACGGCAACCAAGGGCATTAGGGCTATGGACCGCAGAGCTATAGGTTATTTTATACCAGCTCAGTGGCCTTGTGGTTAGAGTGTCCGCCCTGAGACTGGGAGGTCGGGGTTGGATCCCCGGCCCGGGTCATACCAAAGACTCTAAAAATGGGACCCAGTGCCTCCCTGCTTGACACTCAGCATCATAAGGGTTGGATTGGGGGGTATAAGTCCCTGCGACATACTAGTGTCATGTCCAGGGGGTGTACTTGTACAACAAGCTGCCTCACGCTACAGAAACAGGAGATAGTCTCCTGCCCCTATGGGCCTCATGGCTACAGAAACAGGAGATAGACACCTGCCCCTATGGGCCTCATGGCTACAGAAACAGGAGATAGGCTCCTGCCCCTATGGGCCTCATGGCTACAGAAACAGGAGATAGGCTCCTGCCCCTATGGGCCTCATGGCTACAGAAACAGGAGATAGGCTCCTGCCCCTTTGGGCCTCATGGCTACAGAAACAGGAGATAGGCTCCTGCCCCTATGGGCCTCATGGCTACAGAAACAGGAGATAGGCTCCTGCCCCTATGGGCCTCATGGCTACAGAAACAGGAGATAGGCTCCTGCCCCTATGGGCCTCATGGCTACAGAAACAGGAGATAGGCTCCTGCCCCTATGGGCCTCATGGCTACAGAAACAGGAGATAGGCTCCTGCCCTATGGGCCTCATGGCTACAGAAACAGGAGATAGGCTCCTGCCCCTATGGGCCTCATGGCTACAGAAACAGGAGATAGGCTCCTGCCCTCATGGCTCGGCAAGGCTACTTACCTGTATATTACTGTATATGCCTGCTAAATTTCAGGTTTACGGGGAAATATAGTGCGCATAATTGCCCGTTAACTCCTCTTTTCACGCAGTGAGCTTAGTTTTAGAAGCCTCAAGTCTTAAGCTGCTACACTACACGTACAGTATATTGGGTATATTTGGGTAATAATGGGGGTTTTTCTTGTGTGTTCCTCTCTTTGCGTTTGTGTTTTTTTTAGTGATTATCTGGTGTTTCCGACTCAAAGTTTGCAAAGCTTGCACTCTTATACAGAAAGTTGTTCTGTATTAACAGAATCTGCTAAATAAATGCCTGTATACATTGTATAATCTATTTTTGTAAGCCTTTTACCAGTTCTATTGCTAACTGTCTCAGCGCTGCATTTTAATCGTTTTCCCTTTCCAACTCTCCCACTGTGGAAAACGTATTTGTGCCCAATGGAACATGATCGCATCTGATGCTATAAAGAGACTGTCGTCATTTAAGTCCCTGGCTGTCTATTTAAATCCTCACCACAGCCTCTGTCAGAGATCTTTTTTTTTTAAAGAAGCTTGGGAAGGAAAGGTGTGATTATTTGAAGAAGGAAAGAAGTATTAGAAGTAATGTGAAGTCTTTGTTGTCAAACCTATAGAGGTACAAGACTCTGAGAGCCTTTAGTGTGTCATCTGTGTAGCAGGAATGATTCACAGCAGGGAATTAACGTGACGTTCCTCGATCTTCTTGACACATCATGCACAAAAAGACCAAGACCATTAAGTCATTATGGAGCATTCAATGCTTTGCCTGCATCCATTGATCTATGATGATTAGGATCTGTCTGCATTGATCCAAGCCAAGGATTACGAAGGATGCTATATATAGCCTAAAGATCCTATAACATGCAAATGAAAATGAGTTGGTTTGAATTATATATTTGTACTGTATTTATACTTGAAACAAAAAGCAAGCAGGCAGATTGACTGGTTCTCTATAGATCTAAACAACAGATCAATGTCACTCATTGAGAGCAAAAATAAAGAGGCTTGCAAGAAATTGTTTTGCCTTTCATAGTCATAAAGGTCCCCACACGACACCAGGAGGGTTTGTTTTGCTTTGTGCTGTCAAACTGATAACTGTTGTTAGTGTCATGAGTATATCCACACAGAACAACCGGCAATAAAGCAAAACTATTTGTATTCAGAACAAGGCGGTTTATTCATTGAGACTAAAAGCATCAACCTGTTTGAATGGGCCATCAACTATACGCTTAAAGTTTCGTATTTTTTGGGGGTTATTTATTCTATTATTGTTACCTGAGTCAAAGTTAACGGCATCACCAAATTTAGTAGGGGTCTCTAGGGAGCATGAATGTGAAATTGTGTCCTTAACCCATTCTGACCTGGGATCAGATTCTAAAAATGTCTTCTTCATCCTGACAGTTTTCTGAAAAAGCTATGTTTCTATGTCAGTCGTTCTTCGAATAGCAGACCTACAAGCTCGTAGATCTGCTATTTTTCAATAGCTAAACTGTAACAACAAGTGGAGGAACTTTGTTGCTGCCCTATGCGCCAGCATACGATTTGTCACACACGTTACCGCAGTGAAATTTGTTCTCCGCTTTTGACCCATCTCTCTAGGAGCGGTGAGCCGCAGTGTGCGCCGCGCTCGGGAATCATTTGATTAGTAGATTTGACCCCCCAATCCAACCCTTTGATGCCGAGTGCCAAGCAGGGAGAGGCACTGGGTCCCATTTTTACAGCCTTTGCTTTGGTTCTATGACCCGGCCGGGGATCGAACCCCTGACCCCTGTTTCAGGGCGGACGCCGGACACTCTAACCACAAGGCCACTGAGCTGGTCATCAACCAGTATCAATATCTGACACACAAACAAGTAGTCGACAAGGCGTTTGTTTCCCTAAGACGGTGCAAACGACTCCGATCATTGCAGTAGTCAATAGTACATGTGTAGTACTGTACAGTGGTGCTGTTTACCTTTTCTGCCATGCCAGGCACCACAGCGGGGACATTGAACCCTGCAGGGCTGTATTGATGTCCATGCAGCGTCAGCAGGCTGGGGAGTCTGTCTGTATGTGCCTCATGTCAACCTGATGTTGAGCACCGTCTTCTCATCCAGATTCTATATTAAGTCAATGGAAAGACGAGATTTATTTTAGTTAAATTGAAATTCACTATGTCGTGTGTCGTGTGTGTTAGTATTTCAGTATATATTTCTATAATTATCTAATGCATTCATTATTTAGTTTGCTTTGCTTAATTCGTTTGTTTATACAGTCATTATTTCTGGTACAGTTAATGCTATTATTTTGAAGGTGATGGGAAATTCTGGAGGCACAGCTGAGTCTACTTAACTAAGTGCGCACCACACACAGGTAGTCAGTGAGCACCGGGAAGGTTTATGTTTTTTTTACCAGCAGGTTAGGGAGAGGCTAGCACTTTGACATCTTGTGCTGTATGTCTGTCTGTCTGTCTGGAGAAGCTGAAATAAAACACCATCAAATGTTGCTGCCTGACTGGACATTGGCTTCATTCCCTATAAGCGGGCAGCGAATCTTACGCAGTGGTATAGGCCAGGGCGTAAGATTCGCGGTGTGAATTAGCCACTACTAAGTGTTATTCTGGATGCAAAACACCACGTCTAAACAGGGTGTTTTCACAGACAGCCAAGGAGATGGTGTGGACAACACAACAAAATTAAATGCTAATGATATAGGGCTGAAATCGATGCACATCGGCAGTCAAACCAAGTACTGGAACTACGCACAAATGCACACACACACACACACGCACACGCACACACACAGTATACACACATGCCAACTCAGTTAGACGGAAAGAAAAATGCTGACACTGTGTGTGGCGATGGGGGGGGGGGGGGGGGGGGGGTTATGGGGACTGAGGGCCGAGCCCAGAGAAAACACTAATCAAAGCTATTAGCATTAGCGTGACCTCATATCGACTTGCCATGACCATGAACGCGCCGCAGCTGCATTGATCACTCACAGGATTTACACACTTTTTATAAGGAGAAGAAGAACATTTAATTAAAACAGATTTGATACAAACTATAAGGGAAGAAAAGTGTTTATAAGGAAGGAGACGAGAAAGACAGTGAGCGGAGAAGACAATACAGAGAGGGTATAGGTAGCCTATATATATAAACTTTATTACAGGCTCGTGGCCTACAAGGTATCACATATACGAAGGAAAAAAAGAAAATGCAGTACATTTACCCTAACCCCACAGGTTACTACTCTAGGCGAGGCATTCATGCCAGTGTCCTCTGATGGTAGAAGTGTACCTTACAGAACTACGGCCTATGGGTCTGTCATCTGTCCAATGAGTCCATTCAGCGTCCTCTGGTGGTAGAAGTGTACCTTACAGAACTACGGCCTGGGTCTGTCATCTGTCCAATGAGTCCATTCAGTGTCCTCTGGTGGTAGAAGTGTACCTTACAGAACTACGGCCTGGGTCTGTCATCTGTCCAATGAGTCCATTCAGTGTCCTCTGGTGGTAGAAGTGTACCTTACAGAACTACGGCCTGGGTCTGTCATCTGTCCAATGAGTCCATTCAGTGTCCTCTGATGGTAGAACCTTACAGAACTACGGCCTGGGTCTGTCATCTGTCCAATGAGTCACTTCAGTGAGCGATCCAGCCTGCTCATGAACTTGAATGTCAGGTTCCTCAACAAAGCCATGAATGTATAATGAGACCCAATGAACAGAAAAGCCCACTGGCTCTATGTGCTCCTGGGCTTTTTTAACAGGATTCGAAGACAGTCATATACACTACACTATATCATGTTTGAGAGGGTATAGGTATAGCCTATACACTAAAATATATCATGTTTGTTAAGGGTATAGGTAGCCTATACACTACAATACATCATGTTTGTTAAGGGTATAGGTAGCCTATACACTACAATACATCATGTTTGTTAAGAAGCCAGAAGGAGCAAAAGAGAATGCAGATTGTGCCTCACGAAAAAGAAAACATCTATTTGTGAACTTACTCCCTAAAGACGCTTTATAGACAAAGCCGGCTGCAGTTCAAAGAACCACACAATGCAATGTGATTGGGTAAATAAATATATTCTAGTGTATTTCTCTAAGGTGTGACATTCATATATAATGTCTCTGAGGTGTCCATGGCTGCACCAGGGTGTCACGGCCCCTGCCAGTGTCCTGTGTGTGTGTGTCTATTTCTGTTAGTCTGTCTGTCTGTGTGTGTGTGAGCATGTGTGGGCGTATCCACACTTTTCCTGGGCTGCATGTGTGCTCCAGTTCCTGTTGATTTCATTGGATATCATTGGTCATCTGACCAGTTTCATTGGCTTTCATTGGATAAAATCTACAGGAACTGGAGCACAACACAGCCCAGGAAAAGTGTGGATAGGCTTGGTTCCTGGCTTTCCAGATTGGCACACCTGGCTCTGATCATCCAATCTCACTCACCTGCCTGCCATCTTCTTCTCATCACCACCACCACTCCATAAAGGCCCTGGTTTCCTCGCAGCGCGCTGCCAGATGGTCCCACAGTTCTCCGTGCGGTAACGCTTCTAGCTGTTGTTTCCTAGTGATAATTATTCCTAGTGTTTTTGCTCTGCTATTGCTTTGTTCCAGTGTTTTTTGGTTTTTGACTTCTGCCTCTTTGCCTGCCAGCCTGTATACCTGCTAGCCAGTTCCTGCTAGCTTTCTGAAATCAGAATCAGAAGACTTTATTGCCATTACATGTAAACATGTTAGGAATTTGCTTTGGTGGACAGCAGAGTGCAGTTACAACATTAGGACAAGTGCAAGTTCATTCTGGACAGTTGCCGATCTACAAGCTCATCCTTTTGTTTGAATAAACACCCTTAGTTGGACTTTGCCCTCCTTGTCGTGTCTGCATTTGGGTCTGCCAGTTTGGTTAAACGTGACACCAGGAGGGCAGCTATAGGTATAGGGGTCCATATGGCAACTGATGGCTTGCCATATATGGAAGTTTCCTGCAGGCGTACAGTATGTCTTGTATAGATTTGACATCTCCGACCAGCATTATGTCAGAGATATGTCCGTAACTGTCTAAAGTCGTGTGCGCTGCAGTATATCCAGGTATAGTCCAGGTAGTGAATCGCAAAGAGAGTAACACTTTTTGATGTTATAATTTAGCTATTGAAAAATAGCAGATCTACAAGCTCGTAGCGCGCCACCGAGTGGCGCGCTACGAGCTTGTAGGTCTGCTATATGTGAAAATGAGCCTGAAATTTGGAATATATTTTTTCAGAACGAACTTTTTTATAAACTCAAATCTTTGCTTCTGGAGGGTCCCTGGAACAACATATTTTCGGAGGCCAATTACAGATCATCTTTGGGGTCCTTAATTTACATGAAATATTGAGTGATATAGAGGCCTAGAAACATTTCAGGATTTAGAAGACTTTTTTTTCAGGCCTAAATGGGTTAATTGATGCTAAGGGGAAAAGGTGTCACACTACCAAGACATCACATGTACAAAGTTTGCAGACACACAGACTATAACCTTCCAGAATGTGTGTGCGCTTGCATCCGTGCTTGTGTGTCTAAAGTGTATGTGTGTGACGTCATGTGGCAGCCAAGTCTATGGACTTGTTACTTTTTGCTTCGACCCATTTTGGACGGGATCTGTGTCATCACCTTCTAGCTTTTAACCACTTTAAAGCAATTATTTTAAACAAATTGTTTTAAAAGTATGCCCCACCACCCGTGGCGTCGATTTAGTTGCATGACCCCAAAGGGTGTCCTCACTTCCCCCTTGTGTGAAGTGAGGACACCCTCTGGGGCACCCTGCTGTGTGCGGTGACCACCTCTAGGGCACCCTGCTGTGTGCCGTGACCACCTCTGGTGCACCCTGCTGTGTGCCGTGACCACCTCTAGGGCACCCTGCTGTGTGCCGTGACCACCTCTGGTGCACCCTGCTGTGTGCCGTGACCACCTCTGGTGCACCCTGCTGTGTGCCGTGAACACCTCTAGGGCACCCTGCTGTGTGCCGTGACCACCTCTGGTGCACCCTGCTGTGTGCGGTGACCACCTCTGCAGGGCACCCTGCTGTGTGCCGTGTCCACCTCTGCAGGGCACCCTGCTGTGTGCCGTGACCACCTCTGCAGGGCACCCTGCTGTGTGCCGTGACCACCTCTGGGGCACCCTGCTGTGTGCCGTGACCACCTCTGCAGGGCACCCTGCTGTGTGCGGTGACCACCTCTGCAGGGCACCCTGCTGTGTGCCGTGTCCACCTCTGCAGGGCACCCTGCTGTGTGCCGTGACCACCTCTGCAGGGCACCCTGCTGTGTGCCGTGACCACCTCTGGGGCACCCTGCTGTGTGCCGTGACCACCTCTGCAGGGCACCCTGCTGTGTGCCGTGTCCACCTCTGCAGGGCACCCTGCTGTGTGCCGTGACCACCTCTGCAGGGCACCCTGCTGTGTGCCGTGACCACCTCTGGGGCACCCTGCTGTGTGCCGTGACCACCTCTGCAGGGCACCCTGCTGTGTGCGGTGACCACCTCTGCAGGGCACCCTGCTGTGTGCCGTGTCCACCTCTGCAGGGCACCCTGCTGTGTGCCGTGACCACCTCTGCAGGGCACCCTGCTGTGTGCCGTGACCACCTCTGGGGCACCCTGCTGTGTGCCGTGACCACCTCTGCAGGGCACCCTGCTGTGTGCCGTGACCACCTCTGCAGGGCACCCTGCTGTGTGCCGTGACCACCTCTGCAGGGCACCCTGCTGTGTGCCGTGACCACCTCTGCAGGGCACCCTGCTGTGTGCCGTGACCACCTCTGCAGGGCACCCTGCTGTGTTCGGTGACCACCTCTGCAGGGCACCCTGCTGTGTGCCGTGACCACCTCTGCAGGGCACCCTGCTGTGTGCCGTGACCACCTCTGCAGGGCACCCTGCTGTGTTCGGTGACCACCTCTGCAGGGCACCCTGCTGTGTGCCGTGACCACCTCTGCAGGGCACCCTGCTGTGTTCGGTGACCACCTCTGCAGGGCACCCTGCTGTGTGCCGTGACCACCTCTGGGGCACCCTGCTGTGTGCCGTGACCACCTCTGGTGCACCCTGCTGTGTGCCGTGACCACCTCTGCAGGGCACCCTGCTGTGTGCCGTGTCCACCTCTGCAGGGCACCCTGCTGTGTGCCGTGACCACCTCTGCAGGGCACCCTGTTGTGTGCCGTGACCACCTCTGCAGGGCACCCTGCTGTGTGCCGTGTCCACCTCTGCAGGGCACCCTGTTGTGTGCCGTGTCCACCTCTGCAGGGCACCCTGCTGTGTGCCGTGACCACCTCTGCAGGGCACCCTGCTGTGTGCCGTGACCACCTCTGGTGCACCCTGCTGTGTGCCGTGACCACCTCTGCAGGGCACCCTGCTGTGTGCCGTGACCACCTCTGCAGGGCACCCTGCTGTGTGCCGTGACCACCTCTGCAGGGCACCCTGCTGTGTGCCGTGACCACCTCTGCAGGGCACCCTGCTGTGTGCCGTGACCACCTCTGGGCTATGGGACTCATCTCATTATGATGCTCATTATTCAGCAGCGACCTTATCAGCCCCCTTGATATATGACTGACTCAGATACAGTTTTATTATCGCCCCCCCCCCCCCCCCCCCCCCTCCCTCCTCCCCTCTCTTAGTTATTGTTTGGCTGCCTGCAGGCTGGCACCCTGATATCCCTTTTAGTTTTAACCCATTCTGACCTGAGATCAGATTTTAAAAATGTCTGTTTGAAAATGACATGTTTTCTGAAAAAGCTGTGTTTCTATGTGAGTCGTTCTTCGATTTTTCAAAAAATAGCAGACCTACAAGCTCGTAGCGCGCCACTCGGTGGCGCGCTATGAGCTTGTAGATCTGCTATTTTTCAATAGCTAAAGCATATAGCATAATGCACCAAAAGGGGTTCCCTAAAATTAGTTAAAGGGATAGTGTCTGCAGGGGGTGGATATGGGGGATAGATAATAGACACACACACACACACACGCACGCGCACACACACACACACACACACACACACACACACACACACACACACACACACACACACACACACACACACACACTATTTACACCTGGGAGCTGCCCAGTACAACCATAGCATTGCACTGGCTAGTGCACAGCTCTGCTGGGGCAGTTATAGGACTTTGAGTGCTTTGCCCCAAGGGCACCTTGAGGGTAGCTATAGCTGCTGCTCTTAGAGTAGCTGTAGACAGACAGACAGACAGACAGACAGACAGACAGAATCCATGCCATTTTCAATCCAATGCAACTCTACGTTACAGTATAATATGCTAATTAATAATAATGAATTCATAATTCCTATACATTAACACTGTTTCATGTGACCGTTTTATTTATCACCTGTCTGTGAGCTCAACGTTTTCTCCTCCTTCATTAGGGAAGAATCTGCACGCTATTAAATAGCACTAAAAAAAAAAGAACCAAAGCAGAACAGACATCCCTCCTGCAGAACAGACATGAACCAAAGCAGAACAGACATCCCTCCTGCAGAACAGACATGAACCAAAGCAGAACAGACATCCCTCCTGCAGAACAGACATGAACCAAAGCAGAACAGACATCCCTCCTGCAGAACAGACATGAACCAAAGCAGAACAGACATCCCTCCTGCAGAACAGACATGAACCAAAGCAGAACAGACATCCCTCCTGCAGAACAGATATTCCTGAAGCCATGTGAGTGATTTTAAATGTAAATAAAGTTGAATATTATTAGCTGTGGACACTGACTGACTGACTGACTGGCTGGCTGGCTGGCTGACTGACTGGCTGGCTGGCTGGCTGGCTGGCTGACTGACTGGCTGGCTGGCTGGCTGGCTGGCTGACTGACAAACCAAACTGATCCAACCTACAGTATATGTACTTCACACTCAGCACTGCACTCTTGACTTCACTTGACTTGTGATCAATACATAATACTGAATATGAACTTATGAAGGTGATATAGGTTAAACATTTCCTCTCTCCAGATGCGTATAGCAGACTCACTCACTCACTCACTCACTCGGGGAGATTTGTCACATTCATCTCGACTGATGCATCATGTCCCCCCCCCCCCCCCCCCCCCCCCCGTGGCGCCTGGCCCTGTATAGGCGGCTATAGCCTCTGCAGGGGCAACGCTGTAAAAAATACCTCCTACAATAATTACTCATGAGCGTTGAGAGGGAATATAATATAGTGCAGCGTTGGTTCATTAATCTCTTCCTGTAGTTTCTGGCTTGTGTTGTGGCCGTGTCTCTGTGACTGTCTGATGAAGAGCCATATTGTCCAATGATGAAGAGCCATGTCCAATGACGGTGCAAAAGGGACCAATATATTTTGAGGGGCGGTATAGCCCCTCTTATATAAGTCAAAGTCATACGATTTGTCACACATGTTACCGCAGTGAAAATTTGTTCTGTGCATTTGACCCATTTCTCTAGGAGCGGTGAGCCGCAGCCGTGCCGCGCTCGGGAATCATTTGATTAGTAGATTTGAACCCTCAATCCAACCCTTTGATGCTGAGTGCCAAGCAGGGAGAGGCACTGGGTCCCATTTTTACAGTCTTTGGTTATTTGACACGGCCGGGGATCGAACCTCCGACCTCCTAGTTTCAGGGCGGACACTCTAACCACAAGGCCACTACAGCTTTTGTCCCTCAATATTTTGCCATTGAAAATGAAAGGAGAGATTAGGTCAAATATCCGCCAAATGTGACATACATTTGTGGCAACATTCGGGGTAGAGTGAGTCACTGCTTCTTTAATTTGACTGAATTGAAAATAATAATACAAAAAAGAATACAAATAATAATAATAATACAAATAATTGTGATGATAATGATGATAATAATAATAATAATAATGATGATGATGATAATGCTTCAGTTAAAACAAAGTCTGTCTCTTAAGTCATTCATTATAAATAATAGCTTTAACAAAAGTGAATTATTAAGAGACATAGTTATTGCCAGACACCCCCTAATCTTTCAAATCAATCTGTTAGTGTAGTGTAAGAAGAATCACAGTTGCACCCAATGCAGGAGGAAGTGGAAGAAAGGGGACAACCGTTTCTGTTTCTACACAAAAAAGGAGGTGTTGTATGCCGTGATAATTTAGATTAATTAATAGTATTTATTAATACCCCCCCCCTCCCCGCCTAGGTTATTTTCTAGAGACTCTCCCTAGTAGTAGTTCCAGAGTAATATAGTAAGAGAGTGGCGACACTAGCGTTGAATCCCATTGCAACAACGTAACGCGGAAGTGCTCATTGTATCTCAATGGGATAGTTCCAGTCATAGGAGCAGTGTTTGGAACTATCCCATAGGCTGCAACTCTCCTACTCTACACTCTAGCCTGCAGAGCAGCGGGCGCGAGCGCGCTCATTCCCCGCCCACTCCCCCCTGCTGTAAACAGACAGAAGAGACGAGAAGAGTTGATAAACAAACTTCATTAAAGTAAGTAAAACAGTCACATAAACCACTCGTAACTTTACACCACATGAACGTTGAGTATAGAGCTGTCTGTGTCGCTAAAAAAAACAGACGTGTGTCGTGTGACAGTTCAGAGAGAAGTTATATTCGACTTCATGGCAGAATAATTTGTTTTCTCAAGTTCCCACCAGGTGCGTTTAATAGCTACCTAGCGTTAGCTACTGCGTGTAGAGTACATGCAATAGAGCTTCAATGTACGTGTAAAACTGTTCTACGTTAATATTTTTACTTGGCAAAACAAAAACTATTCGGGATATAAAGCCTCGAGTGTTTGTTTGTAGCCTGGGCTGCCTGGGTAATTATAATAAGCAGCAAGACTCGTATCATTATATCAATTTCGTTGTGATTTTGCCCGCGGCTGATTCCCGCCTGGCTTAATTATTATTAGCCCGTCTAGAGTCATTGCGCTTGTAGTCTTTTCGTTGCTTTTGTGAGACAGTCACACTGTTGTATATGACGAAGTGGGGCATAAATATAATGCATGACATAAAAAGTTGAATAATGGAAAAAGCTATGTTTCCATGTCAGTCGTTGACTCGTTCTTCGGTTTTTCTAAAAATAGCAGACCTACAAGCTCGTAGCGCGCCACTCGGTGGCGCGCTACGAGCTATATCTGCTATTTTTAAATAGCTAAAGCATAACATAATGCTAACACCAAAAGGGGTTCCCGCTCAAAATGGGTTACAGGAGCTTTACAAAGTTACAGTGTGCAGACTTCTATTTTTATGTGCTCCGACCCCCCCCCCCCCCCCTCCCTGCACAATGTAGAGTCTGGTGATAAATAGTATTTTTGAGGGGCGCTATAGCACCTGCTATAATCAGCTTTTAGTGTAGATTTTCGTCTCACACAAACATTACATTCCCATTGACAATGAATGGAGACTTTACGTCATTATATGTGGACGAGCAAATCGGCTGTTTCTGTCCGACACTAAATTAAATTCCCATTGACAGTAAATGGAGAATGTATGTATGTACGTCATATGTGTCTGAGCAAATAAACATGTTATGTTATGATGATGTACGATGATAAGAGGTGCGCCCCTCACTTATTCACAACCTGTAATACTAATATCAATAAATATAATGTTGAGTACATTGTTGAAAGCCCCTTAGTAGCTCTGTTGTTGAAATGTCTTTCTTTCTTGTTTTATTTCTTTCAGATACTCAAGGCTTATCGTGTCCCTCCCGACCTGCTCTGGGCTTTTTAGTCATGCACTGACTTACCATCACCTTAGCCCTAGAACGGCTCTTGTTGTTACATACAGTAAGTACAGTATTTCACATACAGAGCCATAGAACACCCAGGTTAATTTCTGTTCGGGTTCAAAATGTGCGGCATAAATGTGATAAATGCTCCGTTTGTACTCGCCCATTAAATAATTCCAAAGACGTGGTGTGAAAAATGGTCCTCTAGTTTTATATCCATGTGAAAGTTCTGGCACAAAACGCGTATTTATAGTGAATTATCTCCACTTTTTCAAGAGATGCACACGGACATCTTTCTCTCCGGCGAGGGGGGCCGGAGTGATCGATGAACTGAGTTTACAAATACGTCCTGTTTACCGCAGACGTCATCACCAATTGACCAGGGAAACACAAAAGTTTGCGGTCACACAATTGGCAGGTGCTTTGCGATAGGTGCTGGGTAATTAATCACACCACCTGCCAATTGTGTGACTGCAAACTTTTCCATTTTGAACCCGAACCAGGATCTGGTGCAAGCGATCTATGCCTGAGATACATGAAAATTTACGAAGATCACAGGCATTCTAGGTCTACCATCACCTATAACACCCTCACAGACCATCAGACCTCACAGACCATCCACCTCTAATGACAACAGCAGGCAATGCCCTGACAGGAGTTATTGACTTTAAATACCTGGGCTCATGGGTTAAATGCAACCTTACAGCTTAATACAGTGAGGAAATCACTTGCAATGGAGGGCTTCCGAAGGGCCGTGTCTGTGTGTGGAAGTCCACACGCAGGGATGGGTCGCTATAGGGTGAGTGCCAAGATAATAATAAACTTTATTTACAGAGCATCTTTCATGACACGAGTGCAGCGCAAAGTGCTTTACAAGACAAACAAAGTATAAAAAATATCAAACAACATAACAATCAAGGCATAATCTGTACAAAGAAATGCATAAAAAGACAAAGAATAGGTCAAAAAAAGTGAGATTAAAATCAAAAGATTCAGCCAAATGCTAAAGTAAAAAAGTGGGTCTTAAGCTGAGTTTTTAAAAAACCTCTAGGGAGGGTGCCGGTCTAAGGTGCATTGGAAGTTTATTCCAGGCGGTCGGCCCGTGGAAGGAGAACGCTGCTTTGCCATATTTATTCAATGCTTCGCCATATTTTTTGTGGTTTTTCAAGCAGGCCAGCAGTGGAGGACCTAAGGAGGCGGTTTGGGACATACCTGGGCAGGCAGTCCTGAAGATGGGTGAGGGCGAGGAGGAGGCAGCCAGGAGAATGAGGCTGGTCAATCACTGCCATCGACGACAACGGGAGCTCCCAGTATGAAGGAGAAGAGAGAGGTGGGGATCAATCTCTCTACGATGAGTTCCAAAAGTTTGACCCTGGCCATCACAAGACTGCTCAAGGTACAGTAGGACACTTAACCTGTTGTATGCTGTGTGTCTAGTCTACTGTACTAGTGTGATTCAAGCTGTGGTACTATCGCTGTCATTTGGGCACCCAATGAGTCGGTGGCAATGAAATAATTATGTGTAGTGAGTACTTGACTGTTTGTGGCTCTGGACTTGAATGCTGATGTGAATGCACAGTGTTGTGTTTGTTCTGTTGAAGGTGGTTCAGCTTCAGGTTTATTTGTCATGTGTAATATAGATACAGAGTATAAATACAATTAAATTTATTTTGTTCAGAGCACTCTCAGTCTAACATACACAGGACAATAAACAAACATCTATAGTGCAAGAAAAAGACAAAAAAAAAGTGACAAAACAGTGCAATACAGTTCAAGGTCAGCTGTTCAGCAGCCTGACTGCCCCCTGGGGGTAGAAACTGTTACTGAGACGGGTGGTGGTGCGAGATTTGATGCTCTGGTAGCGTTTTTTGGAAGTTGGTGAGTTGTGAGTACAGTATACAGGTACTGTACGTGTTTGCTATTTAGTGTGGTTGCCTTTACAGGGCAACCACACTATAGTAATTACTGACTTCATTTATAGAGCAAACCCCAAAAAGGTTTAGTTTTATTATTCCAGCCCCTTTGTGATGTTGTGGGCCAATACATCATCACCATCATATACTGTACTTACATGTACTGTAGCAACCACACTTTTCCCAGAATTGCAATTTTTACCAGAATTGTGAATGTCCTTTTCAGGTAGATATTTTGGGCGTTGACATGAGAGAGCTATAAGAATGATGTGGATCTACTGTATGTTTTTAGACTTGAGAGCTACTTTCAAAATGACCGTACAGTTCCCATAATTCTTTGGTGCACTGCTCCTTCTTGTGGATAGGGGGGAGAGCTGTCTTACTGAGACAACATGTAGTCCAGGAAGGAAGTGAGCCCAGTGTCCATGACATCAGAGACAACAGGCTCACTGCTACAATCTAAAATATCTAAAACCACATATTACACACATAAAGACCCCCAGGAAAGTGTTCTAAAGCTTCTAAATGTCATTAACATATATTGTTTTGCAAAAAGGGTGAAGTGTCCCTTTAACGTTCCTGTTGTGGATCTACTACGTTGTGTTTGTTGTGTGATGGCTGCTGTTGAAAACAGGTGTTTAATTAGTACCCTGGAATCCGGCCCGAATTTGATATACGGTCGTCTTTCTCTCACTCTGTTAGTCAGTCTGGCCAGTCCTTATACAGTAGTATATGCCTGGTATTTCCATTACGTATAAGTTAGGAAGTGACTCAAGTTTTACAGTGTTTTACACACAGACCAATCGGACTGTTTTCTCCCGTTTGGGGCACAGAGATTTAGGACGTGAAGCAAAAAAGAAATAAAAAAATAGAAAGTCGACTAAATCTACAGTTGATTTAGTCGACTAAAATGTGTTTTGACAGGCCTTGAGCGACGCGTTGTGAGATTGTATATCTGCTATTTACAGCATGCAACCCAGCATAAAACTGGATCTCTTGTCCACTAGTCCCTTACTAACATTTTAGTCTAGTTTTTATCTGTTGACGAAATTGTCAGTATATTTAGTCTCAGTTTTAGTCGTCATAGATTCGTTTTTATTTAGTTTTAGTCAGTGAAAAAAGGTACTAGTCGACGAACATTTTTCGTCTTAGTTTTAGTCGACGAAAACAACACTTCTCCCACATCACCTGAGCTCAAACCAGACACCTACACCGTACGTCACACAAGATCACCGACCCGCAGAGTGCGTTAGACCTATAACGATCGTTGCAGGTTGTGTAAAAGTTGCAGAAATGTCACACATAGCAGTGTCGTTATACCATTGATCGTGCGTGGAGGTCAGTGACCCATGGGTGGAGCGCTCCCCCTTGTGGCATGATCGTGAACATTGCTGACCATCGTAAAATAATGATAATGGTACTTCGGAGCTACATACTGTATAGTGTGATTATTTCTTCCTCCAGTCGGAAAGGCTGCCTTACTGTAGGCTACTTGTACAGTATGACTCTGGGGGTGTAAAACAGCCTGCCAAAGCGTATCATGTCTTATTGTACCTGCCAGATTACTGTACCACATTACACTGGAGAAACCATCAAAGAGATGTGTGAAGTCTGCAACACTAACTATCCGTTAACCCATTTTGGGTGGGAACCCCTTTTGGAGTTAGCATTTATGTTATGCTTTAGCTATTGAAAAATAGCAGATCTACAAGCTCATAGCGCGCCACCGAGTGGTGCGCTACGAGCTTGTAGGTCTGCTATTTTTGAAAAAATCGTGAAAATGTGCCTCAAATTTGGAATATATTTTTTCAGAACGAACGTTTTTAACTCAAATCTTTGCTTCTGGGGAGGGGGGTCCCTGGAACAACATATTTTCAGATGGGGGGGGGGGTCTCGGAGGCCAATTACAGATCATTTTTGGGGTCCTTGACATGAAATATTGAGTGATATAGGCCTAGAAACAGGTATTTTAGAAAACTGTCAGGATTTTTAGAATCTGATCTCAGGTCAAAATGGGTTAAGTTTACCTGTCTCTTCCCAGTTATTCTTTGATTTAGTTTCTTTGGAGAACCTTATTATAATATAATACGAGAACCACCTCCTGTATATGAGACACAGATTCTGGGCATGTTATCGACTCATAAAGGTTTTTTTTTCATTTATGTTCAGTTATGGTTTTACATGATTATATTCATTTTAACTTGTTACTTTTTCTTTTTACATATTCCATAAAAGAAAAGAAAAAAAGCAAGGAGAAGATAAATCTTATTGATATACCTGCCCCCTATCTTATCATTTAAAAGAAAACATCTAATTGATGCTGCTATCGACCATTAATTTTACATGGGCGATTTTTTAAAATGGGCAAACATTGAGCAAAAATAGCAGATCTACAAGCACAGATCGTCTATTATCAGCGAAGAGTTTTGGTGTAGACTAGAGGGGAATGAAAAGAGGGGACCAAATATTGACCCGTTTATGTGTTTATGACAGTTATATATATATATATATATATTATAAATAATAATAATAATAATAATAAAGCTTTATTTGTATAGCACCTTTTAAGGAGTGATTTAAAACGCGGCACAGACTCGGCATTAAGCCTGATCTCTAGGGGTCGCCTACAGAGGCAAAGAGACTGAACTGTCGTTGTGGAGGTATGGATTAACCTATTCATTAACCCATTTAGAGTAGACCTGACACAAACTTTAAAAAAATGTCTTCTAAATCATGACAGTTTTCTTGAAAAAGCCATGTTCTCAAACGTTTTCATGTCAAGGGCCCCCAGAAAGGCAGAAATATATGTATTTTTATATGTATAGTTAAAATGTTCACTCTGTAATAATATATATTCAAAGATTTGAGGCCATATTTTCACGGTTTTTCCAAAAATAGCAGACCTACAAGCTCATGGCGTATGAGCGTATGAGCTTGTAGATCTGCTATTTTTCAATAGCTAAAGTATAACATAATGCTTTATGTTTTGATATAATTCCTGGGTGGAAATGGTCTTGGCTCATCATCACACACAGCCCCACAGTAAGCTCTTATGTGTTTCTCTAGAGAATCCATTCTGACCTCAGATCAGATTCTAATGCACAGAAGAATGGTGGTTCTTTAAAGCATTTTGACCTGAGATCAGATTCTAAAAAGGTCTTCTAAATCCTGACAGGTTTAAAAAAATAGACCTACAAGCCCATAGCGTGCCACTCGGTGGCGCGCTATGAGCTTGTAGATCTGCTATTTTTCAATAGCTAAAGCATAACATGAGGCTATGTCCTCTCTTGCAGGTAGAGGCAGCCAGCTCTGAGGTCCCCTGTCTCCATCTCCTCCACTGGGCCCGCCTCACACACACACACACACCCACCCACCAATAAGACGCCTGGGGTGCGAGATCACGTGCACGGCACTGCACCACCTCGTTGACGGGAGACTCCTGAACAGGTGAGCTCCATATATGGAGATCTAAGGGTGGTGGCTGGGGCACGGCTGCACAAATAACTTTGGGGCGGGCACGTCTAGAGTTTAAATGGGCAGGTATCAGTAAACTGGCCCGTCTACGTCTAGAGTTTAATCCTTTTTGTATTTATCTTTTTTCTTTTAAAGGAAAATAATGGCTGGTATCCTGGAACGACAGCGGTACAGGGTGGGAGAGGTTCAGATGTGATCAGGTGTGTAGGGGTGACCCTGCCTGTGGGAGATGGGCTAGTTAGGCTGACCCTACCACACTCCCTCAGGCACGCCGGAAGGTCCCCTTCCGCGCGTGTGATGATCGGACTTCGCTGTCTGGTTCTCCACGCGGCCCTTTTACACCTGCCATCTCGTCTGGACGTCCCCTGGTTGTCCACGCGGTCCCTACTTACACCTGCCATCTCGTCTGGACGTCCCCTGGTTGTCCACGCAGCCCCTACTTACACCCGCCATCTCGTCTGGAAGTCCCTTGAGGTAAGACATGATCCAGGCTACTAAAATTTACCCCAGCTATTTTTGAGGCCGTTCTCACAATCATGTTCATGTTTCCGTACCAGCAAATGCTGGAGAAGGAGATAATTGACTCAATAAATGCACTGTAGAACAGTTTCATTAGAGATTTGTCAACCTGACATTTGGCGAGCCTCCTCGAACAA
Source organism: Protomyctophum bolini (assembly GCF_963924005.1). NCBI lineage: Eukaryota > Metazoa > Chordata > Actinopteri > Myctophiformes > Myctophidae > Protomyctophum > Protomyctophum bolini. The sequence continues at coordinate 2,482,567 of NC_137872.1, forward strand.
AAGAGGCGTTGTTGGCCTTTCTTAAACAGCAAATCTCAGTTTACATCGAATTTCAGCTTGCTATCAAATGCAGTGCCCAAGTATTTGTAGCTGGTCACCAGGTCAACTTGCTCACCATGGACAACACTGCTCTGGGGGGGATCTCCTATAATAATAATAACATCTGGGACAAGTGGCATTTCTTCCTCAGCCTAGTGGGAATATGCATGCACAGTTTAACCGCAATCGGACGCTGCGTTGAGTAGTTGTCGTGAACGGGTACAAAGCGGGCTACTCCTGAAAAGTTTAGAAGCCAATCGTTGCCAATGAGGGTGGATTATGAGAAATCAAACAAACCCATATTGATCACATGACTATGGAGAGCATGTGTACCGATTTGCGTAAAAAAATCACGGGAATCACACGATGTGTTCATGATTTGCAGCATTTTGTTTGAAACTAAGCACTTTGGACTTTGGAAGCCAATCTTAGCCAATCAGGATGTAGTCTGAGAAATCTGAAATCTGAAAGTTTCGTTGAATGGCTCTAGAGGGACTGTGTACCAATTTGCATGATGTTTGGACAAAATCTGTAGGTGTACTGTCCAAAAACTTGTTTTGCACAAAGCGGCCTCCTGGTGGCGCTATAACAGGCCGTTCTGGAAATTCTGGGGCAGAGGTTCATCGTTGGAATCCAGGGAAAATGTGGCATCGACCGGGTTAACGGTGCCGGAGATTAGCTGTTCACAGACGGACAGACGGACGGAGTGCAAAACATACTCTACTAAAAGCTTGTAGATCGGCTATTTTTGCTACGACAGTAATATGCAACGTGGCCCTCTGGAGTGAGTGTGGAACTATAGTGGCCCTCTGGAGTGAGTGTGGAACTATAGTGGCCCTCTGGAGTGAGTGTGGAACTATAGTGGCCCTCTGGAGTGAGTGTGGAACTATAGTGGCCCTCTGGAGTGAGTGTGGAACTATAGTGGCCCTCTGGAGTGAGTGTGGAACTAAAGTGGCCCTCTGGAGTGAGTGTGGAACTATAGTGGCCCTCTGGAGTGATTGTGGAACTATAGTGGCCCTCTGGAGTGAGTGAATGAGTGTGGAACTATAGTGGCCCTCTGGAGTGAGTGAATGAGTGTGGAACTATAGTGGCCCCCTGCTTAGGCGTCTGGGAGAAATGCGAAGCCCTGTGCGAGATGTCGAGGGGGAATAATACTTAATTAACACTTACTTTTGCCTTCCCTTTCCTACAAATATTATGCCAGCTTCTCATCTCCAATGAGTAAGAAATTGACATACAATTCAGCAGCTTAACAGTGTGAATGCAGAGATTGTGGTTATTTTATTTGTTGTAAGGAAGCTATATGTAGTTAACATGACATGAGTCATGAGTATTTCATCAGACAAAACACTAGCTAATTGTGTGTAAAAAAAAAAAACACGTTTGCAAAAACCTGTTCTGCAATCATCACTTTTGTTATATAGATGTAAATGATTTTCGGGGACATTTGTACTATTTTAGTTATTTCTCCATGACTGGAAAACGGTATAAAACAATTATGAAAAGAATATTTCTTCCCCCCCCCCCCCCCCCCGGGGCTTTTGTATTTGTTCTCTTTCACTGAGACACTCCCTCAGTGAGATTAACCCATTCAGGCCTGACGTTGACATTTAAAAGAAATATTCTTAAAATTTATTTTTTTTTCTTCTGAAAAAACTCATGTTTCTATATCAGTGGTTCTCAATATTTCATGTCAAGGACCCCCAAAAATTATATGTAATATGCCACCAACCCCCCATCTGAAAATATGTAGAAGCAAAGATTTGAGTAAAAAAAGAAATAACTGAAACTCTGAAAGAATAATATATATTCAAAGATTTGAGGCACATTTTCACGATTTCTTTAAAAGAATAGCAGATCTACAAGTTCATAGCGCGGCACTCAGTGCCGCGCTATGAGCTTGTAGATCTGCTATTTTTCAATAGCTAAAGCATAACGACACAAACATGTGTTCCCGGCCAGAATGGATTAAATGAAACCCCATTGGGGACAACATTAAATGGATGACTGTATAACAGAAATGACAATGACTTCATGTTTTATTACCACGCTCTTTATTTTATATTTTATATTGGGCTCTCTTCTTCTTCTCTCTGCCTCTTTCTCCCCATCCATTAACCCTTTGGGGGATTAGAACACCCCCCCCCCCCCCCTCCCACTTGGGCAAAAAAAAACACCATCTTCCTGGTTTCCATGGAGATGACTCCCATAGTTACCGAAGGAACAACATATTTTCAGATGGGGGGTCCGTGGCCAAATAGAGATAATTCTGGGGGTCCTTGACATGGAAAGGGTTGAGCGCCACTGACATATTATAGAAACATGAGGTTTTTCAGAAAACTGTTTTTATTTTATTTAGAATCGTCCTGGGGTCTAAATGGGGTTAAGTAAAGGATGTGAGTAGTTTCCCCAGCATACTAGCCCGAAGGCCAGCGCTGACATGTGAGTGGTTGAAGGGCAGAGGGTGCAGTTCCTCCCCAGGTTGAGTTAGACCATGCAAACATACATTAAAACGATGACAGATCCTCCTCTCTCTCTCTCTCTCTCTCTCTCTGTCTCTCTCTCTCTCTCTCTCTCTCTCTCTCTCTCTCTCTCTCTCTCTCTCTCTCTGACCTCATCTGTGCACACTGCACAGGCTGCGTCTTCCTCCCACTGCAGGGCCCCAGAGGCTTTCTATCATCAGGTTCACCATACCAGCTTCTCTCTCTGTCTCTCTGTCTCTCTCTCTCTCTCTCTCTCTCTCTCTCTCTCTCTCTCTCTCTCTCTCTGTGCAGTCGTGTCACACTTGTGTTGCTGGTGTAATTAATGCACTCTCTGGAAAGACAAAACTAAAGTGTGTGTGTGTGTGGCACTCTGCCTAGTCTGCAGTCACACATTCAAGACACCTGTCTTGAGTCTGTCTTGTGTGTCTGTGTTTTTAATGGCCGCTCCAATGCATTTCCAATGGAAGCCCATATGTGACCGGGGACAGTGGTTTGATATACAAGGGGGCCAAGGGGTCATTTTTCAGTTATTTACATATTATGAAACTGCACACTGTAACCTTTCATATGATGTATTGCTCATTGAAATTGGGGGAAAAAGTAAGAAGATATGACCATTTGAAACTTGTTGAACCAGAAATCCCAAATTAGAGAATTCGCCCTTCACAAAGATTTCAAAGAATTTAGCATCTCTGAGCCCAGGAATGGGTGGTTTTTACCAAACATTTTGTTCAGACACAAGTCGGGTGTCAGACAACAAGGCAAGTGTCTTGAACGCAGCCCATTAAGGGCATATGTCGCCCACTTCCGCCCCACCCCCTCCTGGTGCTGCGGGCGGCCATCTTGGATCCTAAACACACTATAAACAATGGGAGAAGGGTGGGGCAGAGAAAGGCCCTTATTAACCCATTTTGGGCGTGAACCCATTTTGGGTGGGAAACCCCTTTAGCATTATGTTAGGCTTTAGCTATTGAAAAATAGCAGATCTACAAGCTCATAGCGCGCCACCGAGTGGCGCACTACGAGCTTGTAGGTCTGCTTTTTTTGAAAAATCGACTGACATATAGAAACATAGCTTTTTCAGAAAACTGTCAGGATGTAGAAGAACATTTTTAGAATCTGATCTCAGGTCAGAAATAGAATGGGTTAAGGCGCTGGATAGTTGATGGTGGATACTACTGGGGGGTTCATGAGTTGAAAATGAAACGATAATGTAATGGCTAAATAATGTCCTATAACTTTGTACCTGCAGTGAACTGTGAAGTACAGTAATGTATGGTAAACCTGGACGGTATGCCACGGCCTCTAAACTGTCTCCTCCTCAACACTAATTCATTCATGTCCTGCTGCTAATAATTAACCCATTCTGACCTGAGATCAGATTCATACGAGGTTTCCACTGGACACACACTGGTCTGATTAACCCATTCTGACCTGAGATCAGATTCTAAAAATGTCAGTCGTTCTTCGATTTTTCAAAAATAGCAGACCTACAAGCTCGTAGCGCGCCACTCGGTGGCGCGCTATGAGCTTGTAGATCTGCTATTTTTCAATAGCTAAAGCATAACATGATGCTAACACCAAAATGGGTTCCCGTTCAGAATGGGTTATTGTGCCACTGCTAATTAACCCATTTTGGTCGGGAACCCCTTTTGGTGTTTTAAGCATTATGTTATGCTTTATAGCTATTGAAAAAATAGCAGATCTACAAGCTCATAGCGTGCCACCGAGTGGCGCGCTACGAGCTTGTAGGTCTGCTATTTTTGAAGAATCGTGAAAATGTGGCGCAAAGCTTTGAATATATATTCTTTCAGAGCGAACGTTTTTAACTCAAATCTTTGCTTCTGGGAGGAGGTGGGGTCCCTGAAACAACACATTTTCACATTGGGGGGGTCAGCGGCCTATTTCATATATTTTTGGGGGTCCTTGACATGAAATATTGAGGACCACTGATATAGAAACATGAGGTTTTACAGAAAAAAAATACATTAATTTTTTTTTTTTTTTAAATGCCGACGTCAGGCCTAAATGGGTTAAACTGAAAGGCACCTGTGTGTCCCCTGCTGCAACCTTCTACAATTCTATCTGTTTCTCTGTCTCTTTTCCCCCTCGCCTCATTGCCTCAGAGAACAAGCGCTGAGTGTCTTGGTTCCCCGTAGTGTCTGTCTGTGTGCAGCTGACAGCCGATGCCATTAATATTATTATCCCATTCTGACCTGAGATCAGATTCTAAAAAAATGTCTTCTACATGCTGACAGTTTTCTGAAAAAGCCATGTTTCTATATGTCAGTCGTTCTTCGATTTTTCAAAAATAGCAGACCTACAAGCTCGTTGCGCGCCACTCGGTGGCGCGCTACGAGCTTGTAGATCTGCTATTTTTCAATAGCTAAAGCATAACATAATGCTATAACACCAAAAGGGGTTCCCACTCAAAATGGGTTATTATTGTTGTAACCCCTCAAGCTAACAGTTGGAACATCCTGCTATTTGTTTGTCTAAATTGTCTCGCCGACAAACAGGGGCATTATTAACAGAATGTCAAATGTAATCACTGACGAAAAAAACCCCTGCGTACACGGAGTAATGAAGACACACCGCACGCACGCACGCACGCACGCACGCACACATGCACGCATGCGCACGCACACACACACCACATTGTTTATTGCAGTGAGGGCATATGAAGTCAGTGTTAGTTGTGGCCTTGGCTGCAGTGATCATCTTCCTCATGCACTGCACAGACGCGAGGGCCCGCTTGCTCGCTTTAAGCCATATGAGCTCATACGTGCTTGTAGATCTGCTATTTTTTTCAAAAATCGAAGAACGACTGACATAGAAACATCAGAAGACATCAGAAAACTGTCGGGGTGTAGAAGACATTTTTTTAAAATCTGATCTCAGGTCAGAATGGGTTAATTAAATGTAGGTTTGGTTTCAGTTAATGGTTCAAAGCATACAAGTGCAGGATAATGATGCAAATGGACACACCGTCCAGCGCCTACAGCTGACAGAATCAATTATCCAGCAGATAATTGGCTGTTCTGCTATATTGATTATTGATTATGGGAGATACTTACAATATGGAGCTGTGAAACGTAAGGCTTTAGTACACAGTAAAGTCCTGAGTGTTCATTTATGTATTTGTAAATCTCTGTTGTCCACAATGTTCATTTTTCAGGAAAAACCCAACTAAATATACTGTATATGCTTTTGAAAATGAAGAAAACCTTATATTTAACCCATTTTGACCTGAGATCAGATTCTAAAAATGTCTTCTACATCCTGACAGTTTTATGAAAAAGCTATGTTTCTATGTCAGTCGTTCTTTGAGTGGCGCGCTATGAGCTTGTAGATCTGCTATTTTTCAATAGCTAAAGCATAACATGATGCTAACACCAAAAGGGGTTAAAACGAAGCGATACTGCCTCATCAAAGTTGGTATTGTGACTTTGTATGTTGTCAGTTACTTGCATGTGTCATTTTTATGACAATTATTATTATTGCAAATCCAGCTTAAGTGGTGATATATAATAATATATAATGCCCCGATGCTTCATGACACTGCTTATGCCTATAATAATAATAATAATAATAATAATAATAATAATAATAAGCAGGACTTATATTAAATATTACAATAACGTCTGCAACTAGTTTCGGTAAACTAGCGAGAGAAATGCTGTATAATATGAACCCATTTCTTCTTGTCACATTGCTCTCCTCAGGGAAAAAAAGATTTTTAGAGGTGGATTGAATTGTTTTCATAACATCAGCGTCGATGCTACGTTTCTTAACCCATTCTGACCTGAGATCAGATTCATACGAGGTTTCCCACTGGACACACACTGGTCTGATTAACCCATTCTGACCTGAGATCAGATTCTAAAAATGTCAGTCGCTCTTCGATTTTTCAATAAATAGCAGACCTACAAGCTCGTATCGCGCCACTCGTTGGCGCGCTATGAGCTTGTAGATCTGCTATTTTTCAATAGCTAAAGCATAACATGATGCTAACACCGAAATGGGTTCCCGTTCAGAATGGGTTAAACGGGTACTTTTTTGACAGACTAAAAGGGGGAAAATAACTGCCTCACAAAAAGTGTGTTTATCTTCCGTTGCAGCAGGTTTGGTGGAAAGAGAAAAAAAAATCAGAAAAAGAGAAATTCAGAGTCGGAGACAAAATATGAATGCGTGTGCGCGTGGCGCGTGTGCATATACCGTACATGTGTGTGTGTATGCGTGTGTGCATATACCGTACATGTGTGTGTGTATGCGTGTGTGCATATACAGTACATGTGTGTGTGTATGCGTGTGTGCATATACCGTACATGTGTGTTTCCCATCAGGGGTTCATCAGAGTATCGGTGGCGTGCCAGTGTGACAGTTTGCTAGCAACACACAGTGTTGCATTCGCTTATGGATGTATGAGAAATGACGCATTATATGGGAAGTGTGTGTGTGTGTGGTGTGTGTGTGTGTGTGTGTGTGTGTGGTGTGTGTGTGTGTGTGTGTGTGTGTGTGGTGTGTGTGTGTGTGTGTGTGTGTGTGTGTGTGTGGTGTGTGTGTGTGTGTGTGTGTGTGTGTGGTGTGTGTGTGTGTGTGTGTGTGTGTGTGCGCCACATTACTGTGACCTTGTAAGGGTCACTCATCAATAATGATCCAGCCCAAGGGTGTCAACCATTTGCATTCATAGCGTTGTGTCTGTGTGTGTGTGTCTGTACTTGTGTCATCTTGTTGTCACACACACACACACACACACACACACACACACACACACACACAGGCACACACGCACACACACACACACACACACACACACACACACACACACACACACACAGGCACGCATGCACACACAGACACACACAGACACACACACATGTACTGTATATGCACACACGCCACGCGCACACGCATTCATATTTTGCATATATTGCGTCATTTCTCATACATCCATAAGTGGATGCAACACTGTGTGTTCCTAACAAACTGTCACACTGCTGCACCACACACTCACGCGAACGCACGTGTGCGCACACACACACACACACACACACACACACACACATACACACACACACACAGAGCGTACTGTAAATGTGTGTGCGTTCATGTATTTACATATTTATGCCATGTTTCCCAGCTCATTCTCTCAGCTGTAGTGTGATATTGCTGGTATGAAAGTATTTGCGGACCCCGTTAAAAAAAAGGTCAAAATCTCAAGGAGTCTATCCTAAAATAATCCACAATCACTAATAACGATTGTAATCAGTACACAATATACAGCATACACGCAAAAGAAAAGTTGTTTAACTTTGATTTTCCATTGTGAAAACAAACTCATTGTCATTGTCAAATGTCAGTTAATTTTGTTGTTAACCCATTCAGGCCTGACGTCGAAATTAAAAAAAAATCTTCTAAATCCTGAATCCTAAATCAGCTTTCTGAAATACCTCATGTTTCTGTATCAGTGGTGCTCAATATTTCATGTCAAGGACCCCCAAAAATTATATGTAATTGGCCACCGACCCCCCCCATCTGAAAATATGTTGTTCCAGGAACCCCCTCAGAAGCAAATATTGAGTTCAAAAACGTTCGCTCTGAAAGAATATATATATATTCAAAGATTTATGCCATATTTTCATGATTTAAAAAAAATAGCAGACCTGGTGCCACGCTATACGAGCTTGTAGATCTGCTATTTTTCAATAGCTTAAAACACCAAAAGGGGTTACTTCCCACCCAGAATGGGTTAACCGAAATGCACACTTTGCACCTCTGCTGCTACACTGGACTGGCCTCATTCAAATGGCGAGCCGTTCGTTTTGCGACTCTCATAATTATAACACGTCACATTTTTGGAAACGAGCCCATTTTCACACACAGCTCAAACATTCGACTGATGAGGGTAATGAGGTCACAGGGAGGCGGGCTATAGCTAATTGAATGGAAATAAAAATGATTTCTGTCTCTTCTCGCATCGCTCTGTCTGTGGCAATTTAACGAGATCAAAAAACACTTTGAGCAGCACCTCCGTTCTGTCACCGTCTCTGACTGCGTTTCCGATTGAACTCTGCGGCCTCGTTTAATCCATGTTGGGCCGGAACCCCTTTTAGCATTATGTTGTGCTTTTAGCTATTGAACAATAGCAGATCTACAAGCTCATAGCGCGCCACCGAGTGGCGCGCTACGAGCTTGTAGGTCTGCTATTTTTCTTTAAATCGAAGAATGACTTGACATAGAAACATAAGCTTTGCCAGAAAACTGTCGTTTTGTAGAAGACCTTTTTGAGTGGTGCAACCACTCCTACAACCAGCAATGTCCGTGTACGTACACCTATGTATGTGTTAATGAGCACCAGTATGAGTACCAGTAGGGGCGCTGTTGTGCCATGCAGAAACAGAGAGAGAGAGAGAGAGAGAGAGAGAGAGAGAGAGAGAGGGGAGTTGCACCACTCGGTTCACACGGGTGTGATTTAAAAAAAAATCTGATCTCCGGTCAGAATGGGTTAAAAAGTGAGATATACGTGGAGAGGAACAACTGCAGCATATAATGTTACTGTACGTGGGAGATTTATTCACGTGTAGAAACGGCACTTCTTTACTTCAAAAGCCTACAGTATATTATTTATACCGGCTGGCGGAAGTGGAGGGAATCTAGAGCGCTTTTGTTGTCAACATCACAGATTTACGCCGACTCGCTTTGAGCACCTGATCAACTCAACTCAACTCCAATCAAATTTATTTATAAAGCACATTTAAAACAACCATAGCTGCCACAAAGTGCTGTACAGTACATAGGTAAAACAGTAAGTAAACACATAGACTAAAAACACAGAATACAAAGACAACACACAAAACAAGAAAAGGAGGAGGGGAGGCTAGTTCAGGAACAGAGGTCTCATGCTGTGTTAAAAGCCAAAGAATAAAAGTGTGTTTTAAGCGAGGTTTTAAAAATGGCCAGAGAGGGGGCCTGCCTAATTTGCAGGGGAAGGTCGTTCCAGAGCTTGGGGGCAGCGATTGAAAAGGCTCTGTTGAAAACCTATGCTTGCACACAGCGGGAGTGTTCCTATCCAGAATACACATACATGTTCAGTGGTGGGAAGTAACCACGTACATTTACTTAGTATTGTACTGTACTGTACTGTACAATTGTGGGGTATTTTGTACTTTACTTGAGTAATATCCAATACTTTTATTTCTACTCATCCCAGAGGCAACTATATGCAAATGCACAATGTCGAGATGCCCAGGAAATGATTCTCCATTCATTTTCTCCATAGGCTTTTAGACGGTTACGCCGCGGACAAAGCCAACTCGGATCGTGACAAATCATGACAAACAAACACAATATTTTGGGGCCGATCAAATCATTAGAAAGAAGAAAATAAAGGCAGGAGACAACACTATTTGTTTTGTTTTTCTTCTTATACATTATTTGATCGGCCCCAAAACATTGTGTTCATTGACATGATTTGTCACGATCCGAGTTAGCTTTGTCCGCGGCGTAACCGTCTTTATATAAATGCTTTTTGAAAAGCCTATGGAGAAAAATTAATGGAGAATAATTTCCTGGGCCACTCGTTGTTCAGAACAACGAACGGCCCAGGAAATGAAAACGCAATGCATTTTCCCATAGGCAGTTTTTATTTAATTTATTTAAAGACCTTTTAAGCGTCGTACGAAGCCAACTCTTGTCGTGACAAATCATGACAACACACACAATATTTTGGACCAAACAAAGAATTACAAAGAAGAAAAACAACAAAGAAAGTGTTGTAACCTGCCGTTTTTTTTCCTACTTTCTAATTCTTTGTTTGGTCCAAAATATTGTGTGTGTTGTCATGATTTGTCACGACAAGAGTTGGCTTCGTACGACGCTTAAAAGGTCTTTAAATAAATGAAATGCCTATGGGGGAAAATGCATTGGGTTTTCGTTTCCTGGGCCGTTCGTTTTTCTGAAACGGGGAGGGACTGCGACGCTCTATAGCTCTCTGCCTGGGTACGACTGCTGCTCTGAGTCCCTAGTTCTCTGCCTGGGTACGACTGCTGCTCTGAGTCCCTAGTTCTCTGCCTGGGTACGACTGCTGCTCTGAGTCCCTAGCTCTCTGCCTGGGTACGACTGCTGCTCTGAGTCCCTAGTTCTCTGCCTGGGTACGACTGCTGCTCTGAGTCCCTAGCTCTCTGCCTGGGTACGACTGCTGCTCTGAGTCCCTAGTTCTCTGCCTGGGTACGACTGCTGCTCTGAGTCCCTAGTTCTCTGCCTGGGTACGACTGCTGCTCTGAGTCCCTAGTTCTCTGCCTGGGTACGACTGCTGCTCTGAGTCCCTAGTTCTCTGCCTGGGTACGACTGCTGCTCTGAGTCCCTAGTTCTCTGCCTGGGTACGACTGCTGCTCTGAGTCCCTAGTTCTCTGCCTGGGTACGACTGCTGCCCTGAGTCCCTAGTTCTCTGCCTGGGTACGACTGCTGCTCTGAGTCCCTAGTTCTCTGCCTGGGTACGACTGCTGCTCTGAGTCCCTAGCTCTCTGCCTGGGTACGACTGCTGCTCTGAGTCCCTAGTTCTCTGCCAGGGTACGACTGCTGCTCTGAGTCCCTAGTTCTCTGCCTGGGTACGACTGCTGCTCTGAGTCCCTAGTTCTCTGCCTGGGTACGACTGCTGCTCTGAGTCCCTAGTTCTCTGCCTGGGTACGACTGCTGCTCTGAGTCCATAGCTCTCTGCCTGGGTACGACTGCTGCTCTGAGTCCCTAGTTCTCTGCCTGGGTACGACTGCTGCTCTGAGTCCCTAGTTCTCTGCCTGGGTACGACTGCTGCTCTGAGTCCCTAGTTCTCTGCCTGGGTACGACTGCTGCTCTGAGTCCCTAGTTCTCTGCCTGGGTACGACTGCTGCCCTGAGTCCCTAGTTCTCTGCCTGGGTACGACTGCTGCTCCGAGTCCCTAGTTCTCTGCCTGGGTACGACTGCTGCTCCGAGTCCCTAGTTCTCTGCCTGGGTACGACTGCTGCTCTGAGTCCATAGCTCTCTGCCTGGGTACGACTGCTGCTCTGAGTCCCTAGCTCTCTGCCTGGGTACGACTGCTGCTCTGAGTCCCTAGCTCTCTGCCTGGGTACGACTGCTGCTCTGAGTCCCTAGTTCTCTGCCTGGGTACGACTGCTGCTCTGAGTCCCTAGTTCTCTGCCTGGGTACGACTGCTGCTCTGAGTCCCTAGTTCTCTGCCTGGGTACGACTGCTGCTCTGAGTCCCTAGTTCTCTGCCTGGGTACGACTGCTGCTCTGAGTCCCTAGTTCTCTGCCTGGGTACGACTGCTGCTCTGAGTCCCTAGCTCTCTGCCTGGGTACGACTGCTGCTCTGAGTCCCTAGTTCTCTGCCTGGGTACGACTGCTGCTCTGAGTCCCTAGCTCTCTGCCTGGGTACGACTGCTGCTCTGAGTCCCTAGTTCTCTGCCTGGGTACGACTGCTGCTCTGAGTCCCTAGTTCTCTGCCTGGGTACGACTGCTGCTCTGAGTCCCTAGTTCTCTGCCTGGGTACGACTGCTGCTCTGAGTCCCTAGTTCTCTGCCTGGGTACGACTGCTGCTCTGAGTCCCTAGTTCTCTGCCTGGGTACGACTGCTGCTCTGAGTCCCTAGTTCTCTGCCTGGGTACGACTGCTGCCCTGAGTCCCTAGTTCTCTGCCTGGGTACGACTGCTGCTCTGAGTCCCTAGTTCTCTGCCTGGGTACGACTGCTGCTCTGAGTCCCTAGCTCTCTGCCTGGGTACGACTGCTGCTCTGAGTCCCTAGTTCTCTGCCAGGGTACGACTGCTGCTCTGAGTCCCTAGTTCTCTGCCTGGGTACGACTGCTGCTCTGAGTCCCTAGTTCTCTGCCTGGGTACGACTGCTGCTCTGAGTCCCTAGTTCTCTGCCTGGGTACGACTGCTGCTCTGAGTCCATAGCTCTCTGCCTGGGTACGACTGCTGCTCTGAGTCCCTAGTTCTCTGCCTGGGTACGACTGCTGCTCTGAGTCCCTAGTTCTCTGCCTGGGTACGACTGCTGCTCTGAGTCCCTAGTTCTCTGCCTGGGTACGACTGCTGCTCTGAGTCCCTAGTTCTCTGCCTGGGTACGACTGCTGCCCTGAGTCCCTAGTTCTCTGCCTGGGTACGACTGCTGCTCCGAGTCCCTAGTTCTCTGCCTGGGTACGACTGCTGCTCCGAGTCCCTAGTTCTCTGCCTGGGTACGACTGCTGCTCTGAGTCCATAGCTCTCTGCCTGGGTACGACTGCTGCTCTGAGTCCCTAGCTCTCTGCCTGGGTACGACTGCTGCTCTGAGTCCCTAGCTCTCTGCCTGGGTACGACTGCTGCTCTGAGTCCCTAGTTCTCTGCCTGGGTACGACTGCTGCTCTGAGTCCCTAGTTCTCTGCCTGGGTACGACTGCTGCTCTGAGTCCCTAGTTCTCTGCCTGGGTACGACTGCTGCTCTGAGTCCCTAGTTCTCTGCCTGGGTACGACTGCTGCTCTGAGTCCCTAGTTCTCTGCCTGGGTACGACTGCTGCCCTGAGTCCCTAGTTCTCTGCCTGGGTACGACTGCTGCTCTGAGTCCCTAGTTCTCTGCCTGGGTACGACTGCTGCTCTGAGTCCCTAGCTCTCTGCCTGGGTACGACTGCTGCTCTGAGTCCCTAGTTCTCTGCCTGGGTACGACTGCTGCTCTGAGTCCCTAGTTCTCTGCCTGGGTACGACTGCTGCTCTGAGTCCCTAGTTCTCTGCCTGGGTACGACTGCTGCTCTGAGTCCCTAGTTCTCTGCCTGGGTACGACTGCTGCTCTGAGTCCCTAGTTCTCTGCCTGGGTACGACTGCTGCTCTGAGTCCCTAGTTCTCTGCCTGGGTACGACTGCTGCTCTGAGTCCCTAGTTCTCTGCCTGGGTACGACTGCTGCTCTGAGTCCCTAGTTCTCTGCCTGGGTACGACTGCTGCTCTGAGTCCCTAGTTCTCTGCCTGGGTACGACTGCTGCTCTGAGTCCCTAGTTCTCTGCCTGGGTACGACTGCTGCTCTGAGTCCCTAGTTCTCTGCCTGGGTACGACTGCTGCTCTGAGTCCCTAGTTCTCTGCCTGGGTACGACTGCTGCTCTGAGTCCCTAGTTCTCTGCCTGGGTACGACTGCTGCTCTGAGTCCCTAGTTCTCTGCCTGGGTACGACTGCTGCTCTGAGTCCCTAGTTCTCTGCCTGGGTACGACTGCTGCTCTGAGTCCCTAGTTCTCTGCCTGGGTACGACTGCTGCTCTGAGTCCCTAGTTCTCTGCCTGGGTACGACTGCTGCTCTGAGTCCCTAGTTCTCTGCCTGGGTACGACTGCTGCTCTGAGTCCCTAGTTCTCTGCCTGGGTACGACTGCTGCTCTGAGTCCCTAGTTCTCTGCCTGGGTACGACTGCTGCTCTGAGTCCCTAGTTCTCTGCCTGGGTACGACTGCTGCTCTGAGTCCCTAGTTCTCTGCCTGGGTACGACTGCTGCTCTGAGTCCCTAGTTCTCTGCCTGGGTACGACTGCTGCTCTGAGTCCCTAGTTCTCTGCCTGGGTACGACTGCTGCTCTGAGTCCCTAGTTCTCTGCCTGGGTACGACTGCTGCTCTGAGTCCCTAGTTCTCTGCCTGGGTACGACTGCTGCTCTGAGTCCCTAGTTCTCTGCCTGGGTACGACTGCTGCTCTGAGTCCCTAGTTCTCTGCCTGGGTACGACTGCTGCTCTGAGTCCATAGCTCTCTGCCTGGGTACGACTGCTGCTCTGAGTCCCTAGTTCTCTGCCTGGGTACGACTGCTGCTCTGAGTCCCTAGTTCTCTGCCTGGGTACGACTGCTGCTCTGAGTCCCTAGTTCTCTGCCTGGGTACGACTGCTGCTCTGAGTCCCTAGTTCTCTGCCTGGGTACGACTGCTGCCCTGAGTCCCTAGTTCTCTGCCTGGGTACGACTGCTGCTCCGAGTCCCTAGTTCTCTGCCTGGGTACGACTGCTGCTCCGAGTCCCTAGTTCTCTGCCTGGGTACGACTGCTGCTCTGAGTCCATAGCTCTCTGCCTGGGTACGACTGCTGCTCTGAGTCCCTAGCTCTCTGCCTGGGTACGACTGCTGCTCTGAGTCCCTAGTTCTCTGCCTGGGTACGACTGCTGCTCTGAGTCCCTAGTTCTCTGCCTGGGTACGACTGCTGCTCTGAGTCCCTAGTTCTCTGCCTGGGTACGACTGCTGCTCTGAGTCCCTAGTTCTCTGCCTGGGTACGACTGCTGCTCTGAGTCCCTAGTTCTCTGCCTGGGTACGACTGCTGCTCTGAGTCCCTAGTTCTCTGCCTGGGTACGACTGCTGCTCTGAGTCCCTAGTTCTCTGCCTGGGTACGACTGCTGCTCTGAGTCCCTAGTTCTCTGCCTGGGTACGACTGCTGCTCTGAGTCCCTAGTTCTCTGCCTGGGTACGACTGCTGCTCTGAGTCCCTAGTTCTCTGCCTGGGTACGACTGCTGCTCTGAGTCCCTAGTTCTCTGCCTGGGTACGACTGCTGCTCTGAGTCCCTAGTTCTCTGCCTGGGTACGACTGCTGCTCTGAGTCCCTAGTTCTCTGCCTGGGTACGACTGCTGCTCTGAGTCCCTAGTTCTCTGCCTGGGTACGACTGCTGCTCTGAGTCCCTAGTTCTCTGCCTGGGTACGACTGCTGCTCTGAGTCCCTAGTTCTCTGCCTGGGTACGACTGCTGCTCTGAGTCCCTAGTTCTCTGCCTGGGTACGACTGCTGCTCTGAGTCCATAGCTCTCTGCCTGGGTACGACTGCTGCTCTGAGTCCCTAGTTCTCTGCCTGGGTACGACTGCTGCTCTGAGTCCCTAGTTCTCTGCCTGGGTACGACTGCTGCTCTGAGTCCCTAGTTCTCTGCCTGGGTACGACTGCTGCTCTGAGTCCCTAGTTCTCTGCCTGGGTACGACTGCTGCCCTGAGTCCCTAGTTCTCTGCCTGGGTACGACTGCTGCTCCGAGTCCCTAGTTCTCTGCCTGGGTACGACTGCTGCTCCGAGTCCCTAGTTCTCTGCCTGGGTACGACTGCTGCTCTGAGTCCATAGCTCTCTGCCTGGGTACGACTGCTGCTCTGAGTCCCTAGCTCTCTGCCTGGGTACGACTGCTGCTCTGAGTCCCTAGTTCTCTGCCTGGGTACGACTGCTGCTCTGAGTCCCTAGTTCTCTGCCTGGGTACGACTGCTGCTCTGAGTCCCTAGTTCTCTGCCTGGGTACGACTGCTGCTCTGAGT
>NC_137872.1:2506015-2531015 GCF_963924005.1 Protomyctophum bolini
ACAAATGAGGAAGGAGGGAGGGAAGGATAAACAGAAGAAAGAAAGACATGATAGTGATACAGAGAGAGAGAGAGACATAGTAGACACAGAGAGAGAGAGAGAGGGGGGGGTGTTGTCTGTGTGTGTGTGAGAGAGAAAGAGGCGCGATAAGAAGAGAAAATAACGCGCAAGATGTGCGCTCATCATTCGCTCGCTAAAAGAGTGAGCAAGTGTCAGTGAGAGAGAGAGAGAGAGAGAGAGAGACATAGTAGACACACACACAGAGAGAGAGAGGGATGGAGAGGGAGGAGTAAAATAGAGAGGGAGGAGAGAGAGAGCAGGAGAGAGAGAGAGAGTCATATTGTGATCCAGTCCTGGCAGAGAGAGGTATACTGTAGAAGGCATCAGCAGTGGCTGAGGACAAAGACCTGACGCGGAGCTGAGCTGAGCGGAGCGGAGCGAGGGGAGAAGGAGCCGCCAATAAACGGAATACACACACTGGAAGGAAGAACCGGAGGATGGAATTGACTTGGAGGATGGAATATTAACAATAATAAAACCCACTTTCCACGTTTTGGATCATCGCCCCACCACCACCACCACCACAGTGAAAACACATACATGTGATATATATCTAAAACTCCTATACATATATATCAAATTATGCCTGTTTTCAGAGAAGCTGCCTCAGCCGGACATGGACTGTTGTTGTTGTGTTGTTGTTGTTGTTTTCCACGACCAGGACAAGAGAGTCCCCTTATTATTGTTATTGCATAATAACCCAGATTGGATCGGCATGCTTTAATATATGCAGCAGATTTATATTTTAAAAACTGTTGCATATTATTAATGCCTTGAGATTTGTTATTATCTTTCTTTCTTCCCCCTCTCTCTCTCTCTATAGAGAAGACGAGATATTTGCGTTAATTCAAAACGGGACATTTTAGGCTTTAATTATTATTATTCTTCTTTCTAATTTGGCTCATGTTAAACGGCAGTATCCCGGGCCAAGGCACGTTTTGCTGCAGTCCTATATACATTGTCTTCGTTCCGGAAGCTTCTCGTGAAAACAGGACATGATATTCTTTTCCTGATCTCTCTCCCTCCTCTGTGCCACTCTACTACTGTCTTTGGGTTTGGGCTGTTTTTGGTAGTTTTGTCGCAAATCTGCACGTTGCCTGCCTCTCCGTCCCTCCAAAAGAACGGTGCAGCTATAGAAGGCTGCACGGTGGAAGCAGGCGTTTGGGAGAGCGCGCTAGAAGTGTGAAGGAACGCAGAGGGCATTCCACAGGCTCTCTCTGACTCTTCCACTGTTATTCCCACAGCAGACTGAAGGAACGCAGAGGGCATTCCACAGGCTCTCTCTGACTCTTCCACTGATATATATCCCCCAAGAACTGCAACGACAACACAGCGGCATGCCCTGCTACTGATAGTCTGCTGGAAGCTCAGAGAGAAACTCAGAGAGATAGATAGAGAGAGAAAGAGCTAGATAAGGAGAGAAAGACGTAAGTTGAGAAAGAGACAGACAGGCAGTAAGAAAGAAAGAAAGAGAGAGAGAGAAAGAGAAAGAGTGAGTGAATACAATCACACCGCGTACAAAGTTTGAATCCGTGTGGGGTGGGTTGGAAAATTAAAAACATGGCAAAAAAGAAAAGACAATAGAAAGACAATAGTTGCAAATCCTGTTGCAAAAAAAAAACAATGGGGGACAGTCCCAATCCGGTTGACGTTATTATTCCACTGCCTTTCTTCTAATCTCTTCTATGCGCTAGAAGAGAGCGTTGGATTCTTCTGAGCACGGCCGGCAGGCAACGACAACACCCCCACCCCCAGCGTCTCCTCACACTGAGCGTAGAGACGTTCTACCACCATAGCATCGCAAACCCCCTCCCCTCTCCTCTCCTCCCCTCCCCTTCTCTCCTCTCCCCTGAGCCTCGGCACTTGTAGGACAAACGGCAAACATCTGTGGCGTTCTACGTCAGTGCATATACTCCACTGTGTGTAGTACACTCCACACTGGTGGCCCCGCTCCGCTCCACTGGTGGCCCCGGCTCCACTCCACTCCACTGGTGGCCCCGGCTCCACTCCACTGGTGGCCCCGGCTCCACTCCACTCCACTGGTGGCCCCGGCTCCACTCCACTGGTGGCCCCGGCTCCACTCCACTCCACTGGTGGCCCCGGCTCCACTCCACTCCACTGGTGGCCCCGGCTCCACTCCACTCCACTGGTGGCCCCGGCTCCACTCCAGAGACTTACGGGGGAAAAAAACCAAGAGTGTGTTGTGTGCGCGCGCATTATTATTATAGCCGGACACCAGCCCCCCAAAAAAAGCTGAGCAACAGGAGTCAAGAGGAGTCCACACAGACACACACAGCCACGCACGTCACACACACACAGACACGCACGCCGACCGTAAAAATAAAAGGGAAAAACTGGACTCTTCTTTGTCCGTCAGTCGCTCCATCGTGTAGAAATCTATGATCACCAGCTTGACATTGACGGAACTCTGTCTCACTTCATGTGTGAGAACGGGACGTGAGCAAGAGGGTGAGTGACAGTGTGTTTTTATGCGTGTGTAAGAGAGAGAGAGAAAGAGAGAGAGAGAGAGAGAGATTGCCTCAGGTGCAAGGGGACGTTATACAAAACGGGGACTGTAATAATCATCACGGGGATCTCTTCTCTGGGACGATGCGTTGGTGGAAGCGTTGACAAACTTGTTGACCAGCAGCGACGGTTGGGACGAGAAACTGGACCCCACAGCAGAGTAACTTGAACCGCAGCACTTTTCTTTTTACTGAGGGCGAAACAAACGACCACATAAAAGATAAAACCCTTCAACGATGCCGTCGCTCCCTCAAACATCCAAAGGCTTCGACGGCAAAGGTGAGCTGAGGAGCGGGACGAGACCGACGGAGGAGAGTTAATTAATCTGCGGAGTAGGAAAAACGGGACAACCTGAGGAGGACTCAGACTTGGATTTTAGCAGAGTGACCCCTCGTCCTCCAGCGGATTATACTACAGCCAGAAAGTTCCACAAACGTGTTTCTCTCCTGTGGACAACAACACGGAGTTTGTGTCCAGTGTCTGTCTGTCTGTCATCCCACATATATATACCGGAATATAGTCTCTTCTTCCGTGGATTCATATTCGGGAGCTAATTGACTTTCTTGTCCTGTCCCGTATACTCATCTGTTTGTTTATCGTTTCTTGTTGTCGTGAGGAGTCTCTGTTGGCGCTTTTGGTATAGCCAAAACCCGCCCCAATCCACCCCAGGCCAGGCCAGAGTAACGGATTACGTGCGGCGGCCGCTCGCTCATCAATGGAGAGATTATTCGTTGGATAAATGCCACGGGGCAAGTTCATTGGTGGTGGGTGGTGACACGCCCTCTTAGTTCATTGGTTGGTTGGGTGACCAGGGTGACACGCCCCTCTTAGGCTGGCGTCCCTCCAAATAAACGCTTTTCGTCTGCGGCCGACGTCACATGGCATTTGTAAAAAAAGAACAAAGGTGAGAATTGTTCACATTAGTAGTGGAGTTTTTGTTGGTGTTTTGTTTGTGTACCAGCAGACAAGCACACACGCACACGCACACGCACACGCACACACACACACACACACACACACACACTAGGGGTGTGCCAAATATCGATATCGCAATATATCGCAATACTACCACAGTGGTCATCATGAGACAATGTCACAATATGATCATATTTTTGGCATTCCCATATATGGGCTTAATATTGATCACAGTCAGGGAACTCCTTTTATGGGCATAACAGGGATTGTATTAGGGTATCAGCTGGGAATGCTGCATGGGTATGGAACTTTTTCATCTGATGTCACAGATGATGTCATGTTGACCTGGGGGCTTACCTGGGGAGACCAGCAGGGGACTGATGTCACAGATGATGTCATGTTGACCTGGGGGCTTACCTGGGGGAGACCAGGTGACTGATGTCACAGATGATGTCACAGATGATGTCATTGTGACCTGGGGGCTTACCTGGGGAGCAGTGTTGTTTTTGGCAGCAAATTTCTATTTTAGTTTTAGTCTTAGTCTCTTCAATAGTTTTCACTTAGTTTTAGTCACATTTTAGTCACCTGGAATGTTCTAGTGTTTAGTCTAGTTTTAGTCGACTAAATGTCATACGATTTTAGTCGACTAAATCTACAGTTGATTTAGTCGACTAAAATGTGTTTTGACAGGCCTTGATGTCGTTGTAATAATGGCATATTTTACACTTTGGTTGCATGCTGAAAATAGCAGATTGTATATCTGCTATTTTCAGCATGCAACCCAGCATAAAACTGGATCTCTTGTCCACTAGTCCCTTCCTAACATTTTAGTCTAGTTTTGTTGACGAAATTAGTCTCAGTTTTAGTCATCATAGATTCGTTTTTATTTAGTTTTAGTCAGTGAAAAAAGGTAGTCGACGAACATTTTTCGTCTTCCTTTTAGTCGACGAAAACAACACTGGTGATGTCACGTTGCCCTGGGGGCTTGCCTGGGGAGAGCGACTGGGATTTGAGTCAGGTGTCCTGTCAGAGTGACGGGGGTTGTGCGTGAGGTGACAAAAACGCACGGTTTCATAGTTATCACTAATTCCAGATTTTTGCCTTTTTTATGTTTATTCAGTTACAGATGTCGTGTTTATAATGTTGATGAAATCTCTTGCAATATTATTGAATATCGCAATATTTTGAATGGTTTGATATATGGTCTCACTCTCACCCCTAACACACTCACTCACTCACTCACACACACTCACACACACACACACACACACACACACACACACACACACACACACACACACACACACACACACACACACACACACACTCTCTGTTGTGTCTGTGAGTGTAGTACTGTCTCACCAGGGACTCATTGTCTCCATTAAGAAGCATGTTGAGCTGCGAGATTGATTTGTTTTTCTCTCACATCTTCCTCTGCCTTCCTCGGTGGCACTTGTGAGTCCACAGGGTGACTCACAAGTGAGAATCCTGTAACGCAGGGGTGGGCAACCCTGACGCTGGAGAGGGCTACTATAGTTCCACACTCACTCCAGAGTGGCCACTATAGTTCCACACTCACTCCAGAGGGCTACTATAGTTCCACACTCACTCCAGAGTGGCCACTATAGTTCCACACTCACTCCAGAGGGCCACTATAGTTCCACACTCACTCCAGAGGGCCACTATAGTTCCACACTCACTCCAGAGTGGCCACTATAGTTCCACACTCACTCCAGAGGGCCACTATAGTTCCACACTCACTCCAGAGGGCCACTATAGTTCCACACTCACTCCAGAGTGGCCACTATAGTTCCACACTCACTCCAGAGTGGCCACTATAGTTCCACACTCACTCCAGCGGGCCACTATAGTTCCACACTCACTCCAGAGGGCCACTATAGTTCCACACTCACTCCAGCGTATGCTTCAAACTTGAAGCATACAACTTGAACGATGCATTTTAACGTTAAAGCCATGAATCAGATTAGAGCAATAATAACATTGAATTCTAGATTACTTTATCAATATTGAATTCTAGTTTACTTTGTACACGCAAATGCCGGTTCAACATCCAGTTTACACGTTTGAGCAATACGTATAAGCAATACATTTTATATTCATATTTAGCTTGAATCAGCAGATGTTTTTCCCCAAGTATTTGATCCTATGCCAGACTCTTGAGCCTACACCAAACTTCTGATCACAAGGTGGAGGCTGGGGTGGTGGAGGCTGGGGTGGAGGAGGCTGGGGTGGAGGAGGAGAGCTTTGACAGCAGCCTGTGGTCCAATAGAAGCAGCTGTAGTAGTGAAGCAGAATGACGTATGAGCTCTGATTGGAGCATGAATGAGTGACGTAATGCTCAGCTGAGAATGTGAATGAGAATATAAACTGACTGGCAGCCGATTACAGCTTGCGGGTATATGCGACTCGCGTGTCCCTGTATGAACTAACGCTGTGCTTTATGTAGTGCAGTCGTTACCAAACACACTAATTAGCCCTGCGGACCCCCATTTGAAAAGATACGAGACATTTTTTAGCAGTGATTCTCAACCCGTTTACCTTCAAGGACCCCCAGTTTGACATGCTTTCGTCTACGGACCCCCCATTTAACGGCATTTCTATCTCTGGAAAACCCAATTTATAAATTGTTAAAATCAACATTAATGTATCTCTGAAGAGTGTACAATTGTGTCCCATTTGTACACTCTCAGAGTTACAGACCCATATAGGGGTCCATTTTGGTTACAAATTATCATTTAGCTGGGGACCCCCTGGAACTCCCTCTAGGACCTCTGGGGGTCCCCGGAACCCACTTTGAGAACCGCTGATGCGGTGATTGCGAACGCAGTGAGCACTTACTATGAGACCTAGCAGATCATGTCTGTGTGTGTGTCTGTCTGTCTGTCTGTCCCGCTATCCAAATATGGAGTGTGTTGCATCAGCAATCACTCGGCTCCATATATGGGCTCAAAAGGGGCCAGGTCCACTCAGCTCCATATATGGGCACAAAAGGGGCCAGTGATTTGTTTGTTGTGGACCTGGCCCCTTTTGTGCCCATATATGGAGCTGAGTGACACTAATTCGTAATTTATTCTAATTGTTATTGCAATTTACGATCTGCGTTCGCTTCCCGCGTTCGCGCGTCTTACTCGTGTAAAAGTACAATATTTGCCTCTGAGACGTACAGTATAGTGGAGTAGAAGTACGGTAGACGTACTGGGAATTGGGAAAAATTGTACATTACTTGTACTCTACCAACTCCCACAATGCTAACTGAATGCTCTTTATTTTAGAGCATCCTGTAATGATTAGTGTATACTCTACCAACTCCCACAATGCTGACTGAATGCTCTTTAGTTTAGAGCATCCTGTAATGATTAGTGGTATTCTGTGTACTCTATACCAACTCCCACAATGCTGACTGAATGCTCTTTAGTTTAGAGCGTCCTGTAATGATTAGTGGTATTCTGTGTACTCTATACCAACTCCCACAATGCTGACTGAATGCTCTTTTTAGAGCCTCCTGTAATGATCAGTGGTATTCTGTGTACTCTATACCAACTCCCACAATGCTGACTGAATGCTCTTTTTCTTTCTCTTCCAGGTGTTTCCCAGGCCGTGAATATAGGCTAACCTGAAAGCCATACTTCTCCTCCAATCCTGGACTTGGCCTCTCTCTCACCGCCCCCCGTGTGAAGTCCTGGAGACCTGGAGAACAAACTAGAGGCTTATATTTATATTTATTTATTTTTTGGGGGATTTTTTTGGTTCCTTTCTCAAACCAGGGAGCTTTCATTTTTGGGCCCGTCAGTAACTTTGATAATCCCGTTGTGACTCGTCAACGCAAACCTATTCCCAAAGGTTGCGGGGGGCAAAACCTATTCCCAAAGGTCGCGGGGGGCAAAACCTATTCCCAAAGGTCGCGGGGGGGCAACAGCTCCACCCGTGAGCTCCGGAGGACTTCCCTCTCCAGAGCAACATTAGAGAACTAACTCCATTCTCTGAGGAGATCCCGAGGCGGTCCCGGGCGGCAGATATTGGAAATATAATAAACCCCTCCCCAGCTCCAATAAATTATATAAAAACCAAGATGGCCACCTCCGGAGGCCCCCTCCGGAGCCTGTCCCTGTGGATGGTCCTCCTGGGCGTGCTCACGTCTCTGGGAGGATGGAGGACTAGTAGTTCTGGGGGGTCGGGGTGCTGGGGGGCGTACGCCCAGGAACAACCTCCCACGACCACCACCACCACGACCGCCGCCGACGCCAACGCAAACAACCGGACGTCGCCCTCGCCGGGTTCGCCGCGGGCTGCGCTGGAAGCGCCCGTCTCGCCCGTCTCGCCCGCGGCGGCGGCGGAGCCCAGCGAGGAGACGTCGGTGCCGTCCATCGGCTCCCGCTGCTGGGGCTACTACGACGTCATGGGCCAGTGGGACCCGCCGTTCAACTGCAACGCCGGCGTCTACATGTTCTGCTGCGGCTCCTGCTACTACCGCTTCTGCTGCCAGTTCCGCGTGCACAGCCTGGACCAGACCTCCTGCTCCAACTACGACACGCCCGTCTGGGCCAACACGGGCAAGCCGGCCGTGCCCGTCACGGAGGCGCACGAGGAGCCCGACCGCGACCGCACGCACATGATCGTCTACATCATCTGCGGCGTGGCCGCCGTCATGGTGCTGGTGGGCATCTTCACCAAGCTGGGCCTGGAGAAGAGCCAGGGAGGACTGGGAGGAGGAGGAGGAGGAGGAGGAGGAGGGCGGGAGGAGATGACCAACACCAGGTAGGACCCATGGAGGGATGCTTGGATGGTTGGTTGGTTGGTTGATTGAAATGTTTATTTCACAGGTACAGTACGGCCATGGTGAACGTTGCGATTGTTTCCGAGTTGCAACCCGATTTAAGTCACAGAATCGTACATGATGTTGTGAGGAGCGCGAATTTGCAACAAATGAGATAATGGGATGAAAGTCTTAGTCAAAACAGCAGTAGTGGAATATGTACGTATTTTGGGTTTTTCTAGGCGTGTACATGTATATGTGCGGAAGTGCCAGTCCATGTCATGTCACCGTGTTCGGGTGAGGTCGAGTTTGTATTGTACATTTATGTCACAGTAACACAGTATGTAGACTGGGTTTACATGATTTCAAACGAAAGTCTGTATACTGTACGGGCCCTTGGAGGTCTGCGAACGCCACTATGAGTTGGTCCAATGAGTCGGTCGGTGTGAGCTTCATGCCACCGTCGGTGTGTGAATGTGGGAAGTGAGGACGCTGGCGTCGACTGTTCGTCCGCTTCACCTCCCAACGTATGAATGAATGGACCGTTGTAAAGCGCTTTGAGCACTTGGAAAAGCTGCTATAAAAATGCAATTCATTATTAAAAATGCAATTCATTAGATGCATGGGTGGACGGATGGGAGGATTGTTGTATGGGATGATGATGATGATGATGGCTGGATGAACGGGCTGATGGATGGATGGGTGGACCTTATAGGGGATGAGTGATGGATCAGTGAGTGGATCAGATGATTGGATGAATGAGCTGATGGATGGATGTGTTGATGATGGATGCACAGTGGAATGGATGTACTGATTGTGTGAATGATGGATGGTGGTAAAAATGATGATGATGATATTGTGTTAATGTCTTATATATATCGTGGTCTATCCAACGATAAGGGATGGCCATCAGTCAGTCAGTCAGTCAGTCAGGATGTATGAATTATTCAAACTAGTCCATACCTCTTTGGGGATATGACATACCCAATCCCTACCCCTCTCTCTCTCTCTCTCTCTCTCTCTCTTTGTCTCTCTCTGTGTCTGTCTGTGTCTCTCTCTCTCTCTCTCGCTCCTCTACCTGCCACTTATATTTAACGGGTGACCTGTGGCACACCCCGTTATGCAATGCTCAGCCAATCACACAGCGTGCAAAATACGTGCCGGACGATTCCGTCCTCAGATTTTTTGAGGACACAATTATGGGCTACTCAAATTAGTATGGTGGCCAGTTGGCAGAGACGTAGACATAAAGTTATGGATAGATCTTTATTTGTCATTGCAACGTTTTGATTGATTGATTGAAATATGTATTAACAGTTTGTAGAATTACAGTACATTTCAAGCACAAACTCAATACAAAGACTGTTAACTGTGAGTGGACGACCCAATTAATCATTACACTTGTTTACAACAGGGTCCACGTTGTTCAATTCATCAAAACATTTAGAGACAAACAAATAGACACTTCTATGTAGTTAAAGAACAGAACAGGAATTCATCATGTAGGAAACAAAAAGGGAAGAGATACATATACAGTGAGGGGAAAAGGGGGGGGGAATTAAAAGACTTCAGTGCACTGTGCCTACACACATGTGTAGGCACAATGCAAGGAATAAATGCATTCGCCATGTATCCGAAGGAAGTCTGATCCAATCATTTTTAGATTTCTCCAGTTTAATCCTGAGTTTAAGTTTTGTTGTGTTCAAGATCTGATTTTAGGCATGTTTAAGCCTCCAGGAAAATCCGTGTTGAGGTTCTTAATCCACTGTCTTTCATTAAAACGTCTTTGTCCTAAAACTGTCCAGTTAGGATTGTGTTGAAGTCCAGCGCATTTTAGAGCTCCAATGCCGTGAGCCATGAAATGTTGCACCAATCTTGTGGTTGTCTTTTTGGCATTGTTAATATTGTATCTGTGTCGTCCCAGCCTAGTACCTATTGTTTTACCTGTCTCTCCGACATATTGTAAACCACATTTTTCACATGTGATTAAATAAACGCAGTTGCTGGTTCTGGCTGTTATTTGTTGTTTAATCTCTAAGACGCGTTTTGTGGTTCTATTTTTTACTAATTGTTTGGGTTTGAAGTATTCTGGTCCCTGGCGTGCTGGTGTGTTGATTTCTTTTAGCTTGCTGTGTACTAGATAATCTTTAAGGTTTTTATTTTTTCTGTAGGCCGATATAATTTTATAATCTTTTAGAAGATCGTCCGTTCGGTTCTCAAAATTCCTTTTTATTCTGTTGTTGGCTAGTGTGCTCTGTGTGGAATAACTGGTTATCAGGGCCAATTTGGGGCCTGTATCCCGCACTCTTATTTCTAAGAAGGTATTTTGGGCTTTCCGGAGGAATGTCCTAGTGTATCTTCTCTGTGTAGTTCTTCTCTGTGTAGTTCTTCTGTGTAGTTCTTCTCTGTGTAGTTCTTCCAGTTTGGGGAAGAATAGAGATGCAGGTGGAGATGAAGACAGGTGTCATGAGAGAGAGAGAGAGAGAGAGAGAGAGAGAGAGAGAGAGAGATCAAGGGCGAGTTAGACAGACAGCATGCTGGAAGGAGAGAGAGAGAGAGAGGGTCAGGTGACTGATGGAGAGGAGAAGCATTTTGAGAATGCTATTTTTACTACAACGGTGTTCTGTTTTCTTCTATAGAGGGCCGTTCTACGTTTATAGTGGAGCCAATGTCGTTATTGACGGGGCCTGGCTGTGGTTGGAGCTGTCACTGTCACAGCGTCTGTCTTCCTGGGAGGAGGGGAGGGGAGGGGAGGGGAGGGGAGGGGAGAGGAGAGGAGGGGAGGGGTTGTTTTTTTTGAGGGCTGAAGTATTGATCGGATCTGACTGGAACGCAGCCAACTGCTATTTCTGGTACACGGAACACGGTGTGTGTGTGTGTGCGTGCGGGTGTGCACGCTCGTGCATGCGTGCGTGCATTAGTGTGAGGGAGAGATGGAGATAGAGGGAACATGGTGTGTGTGTGTGTGTGCGTGCGTGCATTAGTGTGAGGGAGAGATGGAGATAGAGGGAACATGGTGTGTGTGTGTGTGTGCGTGCGTGCATTAGTGTGAGGGAGAGATGGAGATAGAGGGAACATGGTGTGTGTGTGCGTGTGCGTGCATTAGTGTGAGGGAGAGATGGAGGTATAAGGAGTGGAGATAGAGGGAACATGGTGTGTGTGTGTGCGTGTGTGTGTGTGTGTGCATTAGTGTGAGGGAGAGATGGAGGTAAAGGGAACATGGTGTGTGTGTGCGTGCATTAGTGTGAGGGAGAGATGGAGGTGTAAGGAGTGGAGATAGAGGGAACATGGTGTGTGTGTGTGCGTGCGTGCATTAGTGTGAGGGAGAGATGGAGGTAAAGGGAACATGGTGTGTGTGTGCGTGCATTAGTGTGAGGGAGAGATGGAGGTGTAAGGAGTGGAGATAGAGGGAACATGGTGTGTGTGTGTGCGTGCGTGCATTAGTGTGAGGGAGAGATGGAGGTAAAGGGAACATGGTGTGTGTGTGCGTGCATTAGTGTGAGGGAGAGATGGAGGTGTAAGGAGTGGAGATAGAGGGAACATGGTGTGTGTGTGTGCGTGCGTGCATTAGTGTGAGGGAGAGATGGAGGTAAAGGGAACATGGTGTGTGTGTGCGTGCATTAGTGTGAGGGAGAGATGGAGGTGTAAGGAGTGGAGATAGAGGGAACATGGTGTGTGTGTGTGCGTGCGTGCATTAGTGTGAGGGAGAGATGGAGGTAAAGGGAACATGGTGTGTGTGTGTGTGTGTGTGTGTGTGCGTGCGTGCATTAGTGTGAGGGAGAGATGGAGATAGAGGGAACATGGTGTGTGTGTGTGTGTGTGTGTGTGTGTGTGTGTGTGTGTGTGTGCGTGCATTAGTGTGAGGGAGAGATGGAGGTATAAGGAGTGGAGATAAAGGGAACACGAGCACAAGTGAGCTTCATGCTGTGCACGTGTCTGTGTCTGTGTGTGTGTGTGTGTGTTTTTGTGATTACGTGTGTGTGAGTGCGTGCGTGCACTCGATGTCGCTGCACGGCTGTCCTATCGGGTGTCAAGACATATGGGCCATTAGCCCATTCTGACCTGAGATCAGATTCATACGAGGTTTCCACTGGACACACACTGGGTCTGATTAACCCATTCTGACCTGAGATCAGATTCTAAAAAATGTCAGTCGTTCTTCGATTTTTCAAAAAATATCAGACCTACAAGCTCGTAGCGCGCCACTCGGTGGGCGCGCTACGAGCTTGTAGATCTGATATTTTTCAATAGCTAAAGCATAACATGATGCTATAACACCAAAATGTGTTCCCGTTCAGAATGGGTTAAAGGCATTACTAGGACTATTTCTTTGTTCATGTTCATGTGCTTTTATTCACTTATCGATGTTTGTGATATTGTAGGACAACATAAATTGACATCTCTGTGACATTTTTAGTGATTCTTGGGGAAGTCATCCTTTATACACTGCCGTGGCGAGATCCTGACTCGACTGAACTTTGAGTGTGAGAATCTACTCGGTAAAAACGTCCACAGCCATTAGTTCTCAGTGTCTGATCTCATGTATAGGAGCACAGCGTGTTGGCTTATAGCCCACTGTTTCCTCATGGTATGCTCCTTTATGCCACAGTGGGAGCAGATACAAGCTCACAGCGTGCAGTTTGGCGATTGTCGTAAGTGCTTAAGTGGATATATTGGCTGGCTGAATTGAAACGTCTGTGTATTATTACCTATAGGAGCCGTATCTTATTATTCACACAGTGAGCAAACGCTAAATGATCCAAATGGAAATGTAATTTAATGCTTTTTCTTTACGCCAAGAAGCGTACACCGTTGACCGCGATAGTGCAAAGGGGAATACTAAGCATGTGTTGTATGGATAATATAGGTTGCTACCTTCAGGAAGGAGATATATGGTGTATACCAGCATACAATAAGGTCAGACTAAAGAGGTCCTTTATGTCCACCAGTCGACCTTGAGGCTTAATCAGGAGTTGTAGTAGCCACGGGGTAATCTAGGCGGTGGATATTGCTCTTGTCTTCATGTCTTTATGTGTATGTAAATTGTCTTGTTCTTTGTGTTATGTCAAATGTGTGTATATGTGTTCTGCATACTTGGCTGCTGGGTCTCAAGACAAATTTCAGTGTGAACCGACAATAAAGTACTATATCATATCATATCAATCCCACACACGGCAACAAGCCATTTTAGAGGAAGCTTGTCAGAAACAAAGACCCTCCCTCCATAACACGGCAAGTACCGTGTCTGGCAGAGAAATCATGTCAATATATAGATACACTGGAAGCACATTCTGAGATGTCTTTACTAGAAAGAAGTCATGCTGAGACTTAATCTTACAATAGAGACCTCAGAGAGATTTCTGCCCACATGAACCAGAGAGAGAGGAATGGAGAGTGTAGTACAGTTAACAGGGTTTCCTGCACAATGTTCTTGGCATGGCGCTGCGCCATGCCTGGAATTATTTGCGCCATGCCAAGCTATCATATAACAAAAAAAAAAAAAAAAAAAAAAAAAAAAAAAAAGGGGGCTAGTGAATCATGGTGTGTGTGTGATATGAAATGTCCAGTACCTCCCCAGTGTCCCCCTGAGTGCCTCCCCAGTGTCCCCCTGAGTGCCTCCCCAGTGTCTCCCCAGTGCCTCCCCAGTGTCTCCCAGTGCCTCCCCAGTGTCTCCCCAGTGCCTCCCCAGTGCCTCTCCAGTGTCTCCCAGTGCCTCCCCAGTGCCTCCCAGTGCCTCCCCAGTGTCCCCTCAGTGCCTCCCCAGTGTCCCCTCAGTGCCTCCCCAGTGTCCCCTCAGTGCCTCCTCAGTGCCTCCCCAGTGTCCCCTCAGTGTCTCCCCAGTGTGCCCCTAAGTGCCTCCCCAGTGCCTCCCCAGTGCCTCCCCAGTGTCTCCCAGTGCCTGACCAGTGTCTCCCCGTGCCTTCCCAGTGCCTCCCCAGTGCCTGCCCAGTGTCCCCCAGTGTCCCCCCAGTGTCTCCAATAGCAATACAAGAGCAATAATACGAATTAATCTTAATTTATTAATCCTATTAATTAATTAATCAAAATTTCCCCCCCCCCACGCCCAGCACCATGCCAAAGCTTTTTCCTGCAGGAAACACTGCAGTAGGTCCACATGTTTTGTTTTGTTTTTCATAACGGCTTCCATTCACTGTCTTTAAAATACTAGCCCTTACCCGTTGTGAGATATTCCCCCCCCCTTGTGGCCGCGGGGGGTACTGCATTTTTAAATCACTAATAAATCATTATTAATCATTAATGTGTCAAATTGAAAAAAAGGACACCGTTAAGACCTCCATATAATTATGGTCCATGCCTGTGTGAAAAGTGGGAGTGATTGGTGCAGGCAATGATGAGATAGCGCACTGTTTCTGACATTCGTTCATTCAGACATTCATTCATTCAGACATTGTTGCGAACGCAGTGATTGCGAACGCAGTGAGCACTAACTATGAGAGCCTGCAGATCATGTCTGTCTGTCTGTCTGTGTGTCCCCCTTTTGTGCCCATATATGGAGCTGAGTGATTTGTTTGTGATTGATGCAACACACTCCATATTTGGACGTATAGCTGCTTTGGGGACTCCTTATATGGTTATGGCTGAGTCAAGTATAACTACGTTGCGTTCGCTTCCCGCGTTTGTGCGTCTTACTTGTTAGAATTATAGTATGATGATTGTATTTGAAACTGAAGGATGATCAAATAAACTAAAATAAGCCACTGTGGGGTGTAACTAGATGAGTGCAGTATATAGTTCCCTCTTTTTAACCCATTCTGACCTGAGATCAGATTCATACGAGGTTTCCACTGGACACACAATGGTCTGATGAACCCATTCTGACCTGAGATCAGATTCTAAAAATGTCAGTCGTTCTTCGATTTTTTTCAAAAATAGCAGACCTACAAGCTCGTAGCGCACCGCTCGGTGGCGCGCTATGAGCTTGTAGATCTGCTATTTTTCAATAGCTAAAGCATAACATGATGCTAACACCAAAATGGGTTCCCGCCCAGAATGGGTTAACAGAAGCCCAAGAGCGGGAGAAGAAATATACAGTAAAAATGCCCTGGAAAAAAAGCACACGTTGTTCCTATAATTTAACGGCCTTCTCGGTGCACACAGTTAGTGGTTATATCGCTCTCGTCGCCGCCAAGGGCACTCCATCGATGTACTGTTTCTTTTCTTCCAGATTGAGCTGGAGTAATATGTAACGCACAGGTGGAGAACGGGGTTCGGCGTTATAGCCCATTTTGGGGCGGGAACCCCTTTTTGGTTGTTATTGCGAACGCAGTGAGCACTTACTATGAGACCTAGCAGATCATGTCTGCCTGTCTGTGTGTGTGTCTGTCCCGCTTTTGTGCCCATATATGGAGCTGAGTGATTACGTCACCATGACTCAGCCATAACCATATAAGGAGTCCCCAAAGCAGCTGCGTTCGCTTCCCGCGTTTGCGCGTCTTACTTGTTATAGCATCATGTTATGCTTTATAGCTATTGGAAAATAGCAGATCTACAAGCTCGTAGCGCGCCACCGAGTGGCGCGCTACGAGCTTGTAGGTCTGCTATTTTTTTGAAAAATCGAAGAACGACTGACATAGTTAAACGTAGCTTTTTCAGAAAACTGTCATGATTTAGAAGACATTTTTAGAATCTGATCTCAGTGGGCCCAAACGGTTTGCGGAGCGGTCTTGATACCGGAAGGTCGCTATAGTACGCATCCCCGGACCGGCACGTTTAAAATTACCACCGCTGTTAAGTGCCCTTGAGCAAGGCATTGAATCCCTACCATGAAATGTTCTATGAGCAGGGCGTGGCTGTAAACAAGTTCTTGAGCTTAGTCCAGTTACCCTGGGTAAACAAAAAACTTTGCTTTGGTCAAAATGGGTTAGTAGAATATGTCGTAAGTCTTGAATACAAAGCAACCTTCCTTGCATATATATATTAAATATAATATTATTATACCGCCAACGGCACACGCCCTGTGCTTCTCCGCGTGCGGGCCGCCCCGCTCAGCCAGACCCAAAATAGAGAGAGACAAAAGTGACGGAGAAAAAAAAAAAGACAAACAGGGATGAAGAAAAGATAAGAAAGAAAGATATGAGAAAGTATAAGAGCAAGCCAGGGAGAATGGAGAGGATGATTGGCATGTTGCGACAGAAAGAGAGAGAGAGAGAGAGAGAGAGAGAGAGCGTGAGGGGGTGGTGGATGTGTGTGGGGGTGAGAGAAAGATATATTATGGACGGTACGTGTTTGTGTGTGACACGGAGAGAGAGAGAGAGAGACACAGCGACAGAGAGAGAGAGAGAGAGAGAGCAGACAGGGGGGCTGACGCAGATCAGCGTTGTATCGATGTGACGAAGCCACGATAAAGGAATCCTCGCAAAGGGCGATTCACTGGAGCGCAAGGGGGGGAGGGAGGGGGGGGGGAAGGGCGGGTGGCTGGAGGGGGGAGGGGGTGGGATGGAGGGAGGGATGGAGGGAAGGGCGGCTGGAGGGAAGATAGGGGGGGAGGGAGGGAGGGAGGTCTGAACGGCTGAGCTCTTGTAATTCTGCTGATTTGCCATTGCGGGCCACGGATGACTGGCTCGCTGGGAGGCAGAGGTGCTTTTTTACAACAACAAGTCTCAGCCAACAAGTCTCTGAACGTTGATCTAAAAGGACATTTTGTTCTCTAGTGGTGGTGCTGGTAAAAGATGCCTTCACCCTGTAAGTGAATACTTACCTAGTGGTGCTGTTAAAAGATGCCTTCACCGTGTAAGTGAATACTTACCTAGTAGTGCTGTTAAAAGATGCCTTCACCGTGTAAGTGAATACTTACCTAGTAGTGCTGTTAAAAGATGCCTTCACCGTGTAAGTGAATACTTACCTAGTGGTGCTGTTAAAAGATGCCTTCACCGTGTAAGTGAATACTTACCTAGTAGTGGTGTTAAAAGATGCCTTCACTGTGTAAGTGAATACTTACCTAGTGGTGCTGTTAAAAGATGCCTCCACCGTGTAAGTGAATACTTACCTAGTAGTGCTGTTAAAAGATGCCTTCACTGTGTAAGTGAATACTTACCTAGTAGTGCTGTTAAAAGATGCCTTCACTGTGTAAGTGAATACTTACCTAGTAGTGCTGTTAAAAGATGCCTTCACTGTGTAAGTGAATACTTACCTAGTGGTGCTGTTAAAAGATGCCTTCACTGTGTAAGTGAATACTTACCTAGTGGTGCTGTTAAAAGATGCCTTCATCTTGTAAGTGAATACTTACCTAGTAGTGCTGTTAAAAGATGCCTTCACCGTGTAAGTGAATACTTACCTAGTGGTGCTGTTAAAAGATGCCTTCACCGTGTAAGTGAATACTTACCTAGTAGTGCTGTTAAAAGATGCCTTCACCGTGTAAGTGAATACTTACCTAGTAGTGCTGTTAAAAGATGCCTTCACCGTGTAAGTGAATACTTACCTAGTGGTGCTGTTAAAAGATGCCTTCACCGTGTAAGTGAATACTTACCTAGTAGTGCTGTTAAAAGATGCCTTCACCGTGTAAGTGAATACTTACCTAGTAGTGCTGTTAAAAGATGCCTTCACCGTGTAAGTGAATACTTACCTAGTAGTGCTGTTAAAAGATGCCTTCACCGTGTAAGTGAATACTTACCTAGTAGTGCTGTTAAAAGATGCCTTCACCTTGTAAGTGAATACTTACCTAGTAGTGCTGTTAAAAGATGCCTTCACCGTGTAAGTGAATACTTACCTAGTGGTGCTGTTAAAAGATGCCTTCACCGTGTAAGTGAATACTTACCTAGTGGTGCTGTTAAAAGATGCCTTCACCGTGTAAGTGAATACTTACCTAGTGGTGCTGGTAAAAGATGCCTTCACCCTGTAAGTGAATACTTACCTAGTGGTGCTGTTAAAAGATGCCTTCACTGTGTAAGTGAATACTTACCTAGTAGTGCTGTTAAAAGATGCCTTCACTGTGTAAGTGAATACTTACCTAGTAGTGCTGTTAAAAGATGCCTTCACCGTGTAAGTGAATACTTACCTAGTAGTGCTGTTAAAAGATGCCTTCACCTTGTAAGTGAATACTTACCTAGTAGTGCTGTTAAAAGATGCCTTCACCGTGTAAGTGAATACTTACCTAGTGGTGCTGTTAAAAGATGCCTTCACCGTGTAAGTGAATACTTACCTAGTAGTGCTGTTAAAAGATGCCTTCACCGTGTAAGTGAATACTTACCTAGTAGTGCTGTTAAAAGATGCCTTCACTGTGTAAGTGAATACTTACCTAGTAGTGCTGTTAAAAGATGCCTTCACTGTGTAAGTGAATACTTACCTAGTAGTGCTGTTAAAAGATGCCTTCACCTTGTAAGTGAATACTTACCTAGTAGTGCTGTTAAAAGATGCCTTCACCGTGTAAGTGAATACTTACCTAGTAGTGCTGTTAAAAGATGCCTTCACTGTGTAAGTGAATACTTACCTAGTAGTGCTGTTAAAAGATGCCTTCACCGTGTAAGTGAATACTTACCTAGTAGTGCTGTTAAAAGATGCCTTCACCGTGTAAGTGAATACTTACCTAGTGGTGCTGTTAAAAGATGCCTTCACCGTGTAAGTGAATACTTACCTAGTAGTGCTGTTAAAAGATGCCTTCACTGTGTAAGTGAATACTTACCTAGTAGTGCTGTTAAAAGATGCCTTCACCGTGTAAGTGAATACTTACCTAGTAGTGCTGTTAAAAGATGCCTTCACCGTGTAAGTGAATACTTACCTAGTGGTGCTGTTAAAAGATGCCTTCACCGTGTAAGTGAATACTTACCTAGTGGTGCTGTTAAAAGATGCCTTCACCGTGTAAGTGAATACTTACCTAGTAGTGCTGTTAAAAGATGCCTTCACCGTGTAAGTGAATACTTACCTAGTGGTGCTGTTAAAAGATGCCTTCACCGTGTAAGTGAATACTTACCTAGTAGTGCTGTTAAAAGATGCCTTCACCGTGTAAGTGAATACTTACCTAGTAGTGCTGGTAAAAGATGCCTTCACTGTGTAAGTGAATACTTACCTAGTAGTGCTGTTAAAAGATGCCTTCACTGTGTAAGTGAATACTTACCTAGTAGTGCTGTTAAAAGATGCCTTCACCGTGTAAGTGAATACTTACCTAGTAGTGCTGTTAAAAGATGCCTTCACTGTGTAAGTGAATACTTACCTAGTAGTGCTGTTAAAAGATGCCTTCACCGTGTAAGTGAATACTTACCTAGTAGTGCTGGTAAAAGATGCCTTCATCTTGTAAGTGAATACTTACCTAGTAGTGCTGTTAAAAGATGCCTTCACCGTGTAAGTGAATACTTACCTAGTAGTGCTGTTAAAAGATGCCTTCACCGTGTAAGTGAATACTTACCTAGTAGTGCTGTTAAAAGATGCCTTCACCGTGTAAGTGAATACTTACCTAGTAGTGCTGGTAAAAGATGCCTTCACCGTGTAAGTGAATACTTACCTAGTAGTGCTGTTAAAAGATGCCTTCACCGTGTAAGTGAATACTTACCTAGTAGTGCTGGTAAAAGATGCCTTCACCGTGTAAGTGAATACTTACCTAGTAGTGCTGGTAAAAGATGCCTTCATCGTGTAAGTGAATACTTACCTAGTAGTGCTGGTAAAAGATGCCTTCACTGTGTAAGTGAATACTTACCTAGTGGTGCTGGTAAAAGATGCCTTCACCGTGTAAGTGAATACTTACCTAGTAGTGCTGGTAAAAGATGCCTTCACCGTGTAAGTGAATACTTACCTAGTAGTGCTGTTAAAAGATGCCTTCACCGTGTAAGTGAATACTTACCTAGTGGTGCTGGTAAAAGATGCCTTCACCGTTTAAGTGAATACTTACCTAGTAGTGCTGTTAAAAGATGCCTTCACCTTGTAAGTGAATACTTACCTAGTAGTGCTGTTAAAAGATGCCTTCATCTTGTAAGTGAATACTGTCCTATATATGTATTCTAGTAGTGCTGGTAAAAGATGCCTTCACCGTGTAAGTGAATACTTACCTAGTAGTGCTGTTAAAAGATGCCTTCACCGTGTAAGTGAATACTGTCCTATAATGTAGAAGTCATTTAGAACGTGTGGCATTTATAACGACTGCAGATTGCTGTGGGCCTGCAATCCTAGTCTATGCGGTATGTAGCTACTAGCTATATAATGTAAATTTACCGCACGTACGCACACACACACACACACACACACACACACACACACACACACACACACACACACACACACACACACACACACACACACACATTGTAGATTGGCTATTTTCAAAAGTACAAATATCTCAAAGCTGTTTTCCAGCACTATTGGAAAACGGCTGCG
Organism: Protomyctophum bolini; assembly: GCF_963924005.1. Taxonomy (NCBI): domain Eukaryota; kingdom Metazoa; phylum Chordata; class Actinopteri; order Myctophiformes; family Myctophidae; genus Protomyctophum; species Protomyctophum bolini. Next base: position 2,526,612 of record NC_137872.1, read on the forward strand.
GTCGGTCGGTTGGTTGGTGCGCTGGTTTAAATCTCCCGTGCTCTAAACACTAAACAGCGCCACTGCCATGAAGCCGTGATGGAGAGCACAGTTTGTGGCTGAACAATAACCCATTCTGACCCGAGATCAGATTCTATAAATGTCTTCCACACATCCTGACAGTTTTCTGAAAAAAGCTATGTTTGCGAACGCAGTGAGCACTTACTATGAGACCTAGCATATCATGTCTGTCTGTGTGTCTGTCTGTCCCGCTATACGTCCAAATATGGAGTGTACGTCCAAATATGGAGTGTGTTGCATCAATCACAAACAAATCACTCAGCTCCATATATGGGCACAAAAGGGGCCAGGTCCACATATACAGTTACCGTGGGACAGACACACAGACACACAGACAGACAGACAGACATGATCTGCAGGGTCTCAGCTGCGTTCGCTTCCCGCGTTTGCGCGTCTTACTGGTTCTATGTCAGTCGTTCTTCGATTTTTTCAAAAAATAGCAGACATACAAGCTCGTAGCGCGCCACTCAGTGGCGCGCTATGAGCTTGTAGATCTGCTATTTTTCAATAGCTATAAAGCATAACATAATGCTAACACCCAAAAGGGGTTTCCCTCCCGTCCAGAATGGGATAAATGAAACGGAGAAAGAGCTGGCGAAGGAGAACAATAATATAACGGCCAAAGCAATGGAATGCTTTATGGAAGAAAGGGTCCCTGGTGGCTCCTCATTCTGCAGACCGATGTGCCCTTGAGCAATACGGCTGTTCTGGGGGAATAACTCATGGTAAAGTGGGTTATAGCGCTGTCCACGTCCAAATAAAAAGGTCTGTGTGCGCGCGTGGGCACACATGCGTGTGTGCGTGTGTGTGTGCGTGTGTGTGTGTGCACCAAAGTTTTGAGCCAGCTGGATCCTCTTGTCTAGCCTGGCTAATAATAATAAGCCAGACCGAATCAGCCGTTGGCAAAATAAAAAATAATTGCCTGCCGGCGGATTACGGTCTGGAGAAGAGGCTCAATTAATTGTATTATACGCCCATTTCCTATACGCCGGAGAACTGGTGTGGCCAATCGGGACACGGTATGCAATATGGGGCGGGCTTTTAGTACAGTGACGTTCAACGCTTGAATTGAAAATGTTTGAACCCGCCCCCCGGCAAACAAGATCCATACACAGCATCTCCAGACTCAAATACTCAGATTTGAGTCTGGCTTATTAGCCAGGCTAGATCTCTTGTCCACTAGTCCCTTCCAAACTTTTTAGTCTAGTTGATGTGTGTTGTTGTATGATCATGTGTGTGTGTGTCACACATTAACATACAATGCACACACACACACACACACACACACACACACACACACACACGCACACGCACACTCACAGGTTTGTATTCTGTTGTTCAGCTTGCATGATTTTTAGATTCTCAGTCTCGGGGACAAAGTGTAGTGTAGTGTAGTGTGTGTGTGGGCATGCAGGGGAAATCATGGAATGGTTTTAACTATAAGATAATGCAAAAATAAGGCTTTTCCTGCAGCCTTAGAATCTTTTTTTAACATATTCCCCCATTTCCACTGGGATCCACGGGGCCAATGGATGCGTGTGGCAGCACAAGTATTTGGTTTAACTTTTGGAACAGACCCATCTTGTACTATCATATAGTCTCATTGTCCTGCATCAGATCAGGTGTCTCTATACTGTACAGATCAGGTTCTCCAATAGCCTCTTCTGTGTGTGTGTGTGTGTGTGTGTGTGTGTGTGTGTATGTGTGTGTGTGTGTGTGGTATTTGCCAATGTGTGTCTTTGTTAGGGTGACCAGATGTCCCTCTTTGCGTGTGACAGTCCCTCATTTCCAAGACTTTTCAGGCGTCCCACAAATTGAGACCCTGTCTGTCCCACATTGTGACTGGCAGGCAGGCAATTGCGTCAGTGTTCAAATGCCCTAATAGTTAGTCCCCTAATAGTTGGCCTTCTGCTGTAAAGCTCTCTATTTTGTCTCTTCCTGTGTTGTTAAGCCTGTTAAAATAGCATACAAATAAAGCATGATTTTAAAACAAAATGTGAGACACCAGAGGAGTTTATAAGTGATAGCCAATAGGCCTATGTGGTCGAATGTGACATCAAGGCATTTAATAGCAACTCAAGTAGTAAGTTGCTAAACCGGTACTCCAGTATCGCTTATATGGGACACTTGTCCCACACAAGCGATACTTCTGTCCCTCAAATGAACAGTTTGGATCTGGTCACCCTAGTCTTTGTCTGTGTTTGTGTGTAAATGTGTGCATGTGTCTTTAATGTTTTAGTGCCCGGTCTTCATATTTTTTCATTTGAATTATATTGATGACTGTGCATACTAATCCCACTGAGGTTGCACATACTGCGAACGCGCACAGACACACACGCACGCACGCACGCACGCACGCACGCACGCACGCACGCACGCACGCACGCACGCACACACACACACACACACACACACACACATACACACACAAGCAAGCTCTTTGGATGAAGAAGGCATATATGTTAGAGGTTACCGTATAGGTTATACAGTCGATATAGTCCTTGTGCATACTGTATACAGCACGTGGATCACGCTTAATTGGAATGCTGGGAATTATAATTATACAGTAATGTACAGTATGACACGTCCATGCAGCCAGTAGTTGTATAAAAGGAGCAAGGAGGAGTAGGCAATAAGCATGTACTTAATGGTCAGCACAAGCTTACGTTGCACCGCAGGCTAAAGCTAATATCGTCCCTATGGGGTTATAAAGATGACCAGTCAGCACAGCACAGGTTACGGTATGTGTGGCAAGGCAGACGGAACTAGAACTTGAAGGTGAGCACATGACTGCTCTCTGCTTAAGGTACCAAACCAGGGGGGCAGTCAGACAGATATTTTGTGAAGCCACTAAAGGAAATCGGGATTTCCTGAAAGTTCATATAATGGCCTGTTGTGGCGCTGTCATTGGGCCCCATAGAAGTCCATGTATTTGGGCCCAACTTCACCTAGACTGTATTACCGTAATAAACATGGTCATGAATACTTTCTGCTTCCAGTCACTAGTTTAAAGTCTCATTTCTAATGTCATAATATTCTTTTTGGAAAATTATGGTCCCATTTATTAAAAAAATGATGACCATAAAGTCGCGTATGTTCTGAGGGGCGTGGCTACCGCTACAGTCTATCGGGATTCCCCTCCCACTCGAGTCAAAATAAAAACCAACTAAGAAGAAGGGGGGAAGTCCCGCCTCGTTGTCTGGGCCAGCCAATGGGCCAGCTGGGCCCAAACGGATCTAGAAAGATGGCGATTTACAATTCAAGGACTGACAGGCTTCATTTTACGTTCATGTTAACGCACCCCTCACCAACAATAATCCGGTCGTCTTAACGCACCCCTCACCAACCTTAACCCGGTCGTTTTAACGCACCCCTCACCAACCTTAACCCGGTCGTTTTAACACACCCCTCACCAACCTTAATCCGTTCGTTTTAACGCACCCCTCACCAACCTTAACCCGGTCGTTTTAACACACCCCTCACCAACCTTAACCCGGTCGTTTTAACGCACCCCTCACCAACCTTAACCCGGTCGTTTTAACACACCCCTCACCAACCTTAATCCGTTCGTTTTAACGCACCCCTCACCAACCTTATGTCTAACCAATGCCTAGTTAAACTAAGTTGTTTACCTTGCATGGTGTCCTCATTCCATCGGTGTATGAATGGGTGAATGTAATGAAGCACAATCTTCACATTTTGGCTGAATAGGAGCCCAAGGAGTCCAAGTATAGAAGGTTTACATCTGTTGAAGATGAACTCCGTGACTTTAAGAGGCTTTCGGGGATATAATAGATAAAACGTGATGAATGTACCGCCTTACGGTGGCTCTGCCAAGTCAATTTGTCGACGGCGTGGTCCGCTGTCGGCGCCCTACGGGCATATTATAGCCTGCAGACGGGCCCAATCTCTGCATGTCACCCTCTCTCTCCAGCCCCACATTTCAGTCTTGTCTTTAACCCATTCTGACCTGAGATCAGATTCATACGAGGTTTCCACTGGACACACACTGGTCTGATTAACCCATTCTGACCTGAGATCAGATTCTAAAAATGTCAGTCGTTCTTCGATTTTTCAAAAAATAGCAGACCTACAAGCTCATAGCGCGCCACTCGGTGGCGCGCTATGAGCTTGTAGATCTGCTATTTTTCAATAGCTAAAGCATAGCATGATGCTAACACCACAATGGGTTCCCGTTCAGAATGGGTTAACGTCCTGCCTCAAAGTAATCTTCAACAAAAAACAAGCTCGGAAAGAGACATGCGGGTCGTATTGCCACCGCCACACTCATCCATCAACTCCCTTAACCCGGTTTGAACGGGAACCCCCTTTTGGTGTTTTAAT
>NC_137872.1:2532375-2554988 GCF_963924005.1 Protomyctophum bolini
CACTCCCGGTAGACCGAAAGGAATAACCGCAATGAATTAATGAATTATTTGTTTGGTCCAAAATATTGTGTTTGTTGTCATGATTTGTCACAACTCGAGTTGGCTTTGTACCACGCTTAAAAGGTCTTTAAATAAATACTTAATTGAAATGCATTGGGAATTATATTTCCTGGGCCTGGCGTCGTCATGAAAGGGGGGTGGGACTGCGACGCTCTATAGTGGTATCGAGTGCACCTGCGAAAGCCCTTTCACTTCTGCCCAATCTCGAGCCCTGATAGACCGTTACACACTAAACCCAAGCGTTTAGGTTATAAACTGTTTTAAACATCATTTGTAACACTTTTTAAACGTGTCACAGTGTTTAGATTATAAACAGAAGAACATGTTTAATCGCCCGTAACACTTTTTAAACACATAAACGTGTTTAGTTTTTACAATCAAAGTCAGTCATATTATAGGTGTTTAGAATTTGAACACTAGGTGTTCTCGTGAGGTGTTCTCGTGTTCTACTGTATTGTATGAATATTAATAAACAGTTGGCATTTTATTATTACACACACATGGTGTTTAGGTTTAAACGCGTCACATGTTCCAGGGATTTACAGTGTAGGCTATGAAGGAATATAGCACTGGGCATTACGGATAAGGGATCTCTTAAAGGCAATGGCATGTGTGGCATCATTAACCACACCTATTGCATAATGTAACGGGTATAACGGAGGTGTTTTAGGGATTTAGACAGGTGACCAAAATACCAACTTTAGTCGGGGAACACCCCACTGCTAAATCCCCAAATAGTCGGGAAACGCCCCACTGCTAAATCCCCAAATAGTCGGGAAACGCCCCACTGCTAAATCCCCAAATAGTCGGGAAACGCCCCACTGCTAAATCCCCAAATAGTGTATTTAGAATGCTCAAACAAAATAGACCGCTCTCTCGCTCTCTCTCTCTCTGTTTTTTCAGCACAACAACAAGGTTTTTTCTTTTAATTAGTGCTTGCTGCGTTTGCCAAGGCAAACATTGGCAAAGCATGAAAACCGTACTGACGGTTTAGTCAAAATGTGCATACGAGAGAGAGAGAGAGAGAGAGAGAGAGAGAGAGAGAGGAGGGGAAGAGAGAGAGAGAGAGAGAGAGAGAGAGAGAGAGAGAGAGAGAGAGAGAGAGAGAGAGAGAGAGAGAGAGAGAGAGAGAGAGAGAGAGAGAGAGAGAGAGAGAGAGAGAGAGAGAGAGAGAAAAGGGGAATCAAACAGATCACGCGAGGGAGACGGATGCTCACATCTGGCAAACCCAAATTAATATATAATCTGAACATTCACATGCAATATTTATTCATTCATTTGCACCCTATAGGTCTTGGTGTGTGTGTGTGTGTGTGTGTGTGTGTGTGTGTGTGTGTGTGTGTGTGTGTGCGCGCGGCTGTGTGTGCGTGCGTGCATCACATAAAGGTGGTGTCACGATTGTAACTCCACACCACACCTCAGTGCAGCTGCGGCGCAGCGCAGCGCAACGCACACAGACACACACACACAGACAGAGAGATACAGACAGACTGCCGCGGAGGCCCAAACCCGGTGTTGTTTCAGCACATCAGACGACCCGTTTACACGCTGTGCGTCTGAAGATAGCCCACCTGTACAAAGCTCATGATGGCGCCATCGCGGATTACCTCTTCCTCTTCCCGTTTGATGTCCCTGATCTTCGCCGTTTAAAATACACACAATGTCAATTTACTGTACCCATCGGAGACCTGCTGAGACCAGATTCTACTCGGTTGAATGAGGTCTCTCTGGTTCAGGCTAATTACTGGCCTGTGTGCATAAAGAGCCTTTGTGGCCACCCGAGTGCAGGAGTCCCACTCTCACGTCTGAAAAGCAGAAAGGATCTGCAGAGAGCCTTCATTTGAAGACACTGATATGCAAACTGAAAACCACAAGTGATTGTACCGGTAAAAAGAAATGGAGGATAGTACAAGATGATGACTGGTCCAATCATTCTGAAAGCTGACCTTTCTACTGCAAGTATAGAGGATATAGGAAAAACGGCAATCCTAAAGTTTTAATCGAAACTTTATGGATTTCATGTGAAGGATCCCTTTTCTGTGAAATTAATCGTTTGAAGTAGTTTGACCTGGAGCATGTAGGAGGGTTACTTTTTTTTTTACACACAGTATAGTTTTTACATTTAGATCAGGAGGGGGTTCCCAAACCTTTTCCGCTCAACACCTAAAGAGAAATCTTGTTTCTCTCTGGGATGACACTATAATATAACAATAAATGAAAGTGGTGAAAATAGTCGATCTACAAAGCTCAGAAGCTTAATCTTGTATCTTCAGTTTTTTGAAAATTTTGGAACATTTCTGAAATATTTAGGATTTTATAATATAAGTTTTTAGATTCGTTTTTATACTTATTCTTTACTCGCGGCCCAGCATCGTGACACTTTGTTATCTGTCTTCATCCGTGAGAGAGAGATTCTCTGGCGGTCGACGATTGTGGAACTGAGGAACCGAGAAACCTGCCATTTCCAACGGCAGCGATAAGTTGCTGCTCAGAAGTTGAATCAAACGTGCGTTTGAATTGTTACTGATGTTACTGATCGCCGTCAACGTGTTGGCCTTCAGAGCACGGCGGGACGCTCGACGCGAGTGTCTATTTTTTGCCTCGAGGATCGGCTTTGAAGTTTTGCAACTCTGGGACTGAGAGGTTTGGCAGAAACTGTAGCCCATGTACAGTATGCTGTTGTGAATAGATGACTAGTTTCAGCGCGTGCATGGAAGCAATACAATACCCCAGTAATAACTATCATCTACTGTAAGTGCTCAGCGCTGTTGTTGTGAATATCAATGCAAGGGTGGATGCGGGGCACATACGTTCATCCGACGAACAGTCCGACAATGCACGTGCGTGGCCGGTTAAGACTCCCCCGTGGCTTCCCTGTGAGGTTAGGGTGTCAGACTATGCCTGTCGGACTCTTAGTACAGCACCCGGGTGAATAGGCACAAAATGAAGAAAAAAAACCCTGTTTCTGTGTATTTGTGTATACTGCATATTTGCGTATGTGTCTAGTTCATTTCTAGAACATATACACGCACGCATGTGTGTGTGCGTGTATGTATACTGTGTGTGTGTTTGTCTGTCTGTGTGTGTGATGTGAATGTGTGTAACAGTCACAGTGTACACAATCTGCGTGTGCAAAATGGTGTGCTATCCCTTTCTGGGTTGGGAACCCCTTTTGGTGTTAGCATCATGTTATGCTTTAGCTATTGAAAAATAGCAGATCTACAAGCTCGTAGCGCGCCACCGAGTGGCGCGCTACGAGCTTGTAGGTCTGCTATTTTTGAAAAATCGAAGAGCGACTGATCTCAGGTCAGAATGGAAAACTGTCAGGATGTAGAAGACATTCATAGAATCTGATCTCAGGTCAGAATGGGCTATCCGTTGCTGGTTCCCTGTCTGCACACACTCCAGTGATCTTGGTAATGGTCCTCTGCTCCCATGCCTGGGAGTGACACGGGCTCAGAGTCTTCCTGACAGAAAATCAACCGCTAACTTTGGAAGCTTGTTTGCTGGAGCGCACTGTGTGTGTGTGTGTGTGTGTGTGTGTGTGTGTGTGTGTGTGTGTGTGTGTGTGTGTGTGTCTGTGTGTGTGTGTGTGTGTGTGGTCCTACCTCAACAAATCCCCGCATTTCTATTTTTCTTACGAATATGGACCCTTTTACGGGTATTTGTGTGCGGTCTCAGAGTTAACCCATTAACCCATTCTGACCTGAGATCAGATTCATACGAGGTTTCCACTGGACACACACTGGTCTGATGAACCCATTCTGACCTGAGATCAGATTCTAAAAATGTCAGTCGTTCTTCGATTTTTCAAAAATAGCAGACCTACAAGCTCGTAGCGCGCCACTCGGTGGCGCGCTACGAGCTTGTAGATCTGCTATTTTTCAATAGCTAAAGCATAACATGATGCTGACACCAACATGGGTTCCCGTTCAGAATGGGTTAAGACCTGATTCTACACAAAATGTCTTGTAAATCCTGACAGTTAAATTTTTTTTTAACAGCAGTGCTTCTCAAACTATTTCATGTCAGGGACCCCCGAAAAAAGGCTGCCGACCCCCATCTGAAAATATGTTGTCCCAGAACAGGGACCCCCACATATTTCATTTAAAATCGTTCGCTGTGAAAGAACATGTCTTATTTCAAAGATGTGGCCATATTTTTTTACGGTTTTTCAGTGCCGCGCTATATATAGATCTGCTATTTTTCCACAGCTAAAGTTTAAAATTACGGTTAAAGTGGTTACAAGCTATATGAGGTGACACAGATGTCTCTGAATGGATGGAACAAACACTAAAGATTTGACTGTGTAAAGCAGTACAGACCCTATACGCAGAATACACACAACTCCAGGCTCCTCCTCCTGTCTACATGTCCAAGTGTCCTTGGGCAAAGACACTGAACCCCAAATGTGCTGGTTGGTACCTCGGAGTATGAATGGGTGAATGTAATGCACAATCTCTGTAAAGCGCCTTGGATAATGGCGCTATATATAAATGCACCATTTACCAACTCAATCCAGAGTTTTGTTCAAATCTGGAGAGCGCCCCATAATGGCTCCACTAATGGGGACATGTTTATCTCAGGGGGGTTAAGGATGCAGCGGTGTGATCTGAAACACATCTCTCTCTGTGGCTGTTTTCTCTACCTCTACCTACAGTACGTCTTTCTGGGGTGCAGACGTTGGTTAGACATACTAACAGTCCCACAGGCATTAGACCAGTCAGAACTGCAGCATCACTCCCAATCTTCCGCCGTAGTCTGAAAACCCACCTTTTCAGACTCCATCATGGCCCATAGCACTTACCCTATACCCCCTTAGATAGCATTTCTGTAGACTTAGATAGCATTTGATAAACAGACTTATATAGGAACTCATGACTGTAGGACGGTTTAGTGCGTCGCACCGTTTCTCTCTCTCTCTCTCTCTCTCTCTCTCTCTGCCACTTCCAGTATACCTCTCTCTGCCGCCTGTCTGTCTTCTTTCCTCCGTCTCTCTACTTCCTCCCAGTAACGAGCCTCAGTTTTAATCATCTACAATTTAATTTACAGCATCTGTCCCATGGGGAGATGATATCGGAGAGAGAGAGAGAGAGAGAGAGAGAGGGTGGGAGGAGGAGTTGAGACAAAGGAGAGAGTCTCTCCCTTCCACTCCTCTTTGTTTTCTTATCCGGCGTCTTCTCCTCTACTGTCTTCCCTGTTCCCTCTCCCATTACACCCCCCCCCCCCCCCCTCTCCCTCTTAGCGGATTCTTATGAAAATGAACCCGTATCAACCAGTAGGTTAATAACCAGTAAGACGCGCAAACGCGGGAAGCGAACGCAGCTCGTACATATTTGGGTTTTGGACGTATAGCTGCTTTGGGGACTCCTTATATTGTTATGGCTGAGTCATGGTGACATAATCACTCAGCTCCATATATGGGCACAAAAGCGGGACAGACAGACAGACAGACACACAGACAGACACACATCTGCTAGGTCTCATAGTAAGTGCTCACTGCGTTCGCAATGAACCCTTTTAGGCCTGATGTTGATTGTTATGCTTTAGCTATTGAAAAATAGCAGATCTACAAGCTCTTAGCGCGCCACCGAGTGGCGCGCTACGAGCTTGTAGGTCTGCTATTTTTTTGAAAAATCGAAGAACGACTGACATTTTTAGAATCTGATCTCAGGTCAGAATGGGTTCATCAGACCAGTGTGTGTCCGGTGGAAACCTCGTATGAATCTGATCTCAGGTCAGAATGGGTTAAGACTGGAAAACGCAGAGACTATTACCAACCCTAACCCTAAATCTAACCCTAACTCCATTCTGAGAACCTTTATGTCGTCAAAAAATACAGGAGAAACGGAGCCTTGAATTAGTCAACAGTCTGGAGAAACTAACTGTAATTAAAGAGAGTACATACTGTACTCTCAATAGTGGATAGACTGAATGATTAACTACGCCAAACATATAGTTTACATTTTTACCACTAATATTAACTTAACCCATTCTGACCGGGAACCCATGTTATGCTTTAGCTATTGAAAAATAGCAGATCTACAAGCTCATAGCGCGCCACCGAGTGGCGCGCTACGAGCTTGTAGGTCAGCTATTTTTGAAAAATCGAAGAACAACTGACATTTTTAGAATCTGATCTCAGGTCAGAATGGGTTATTCAGACCAGTGTGTGTCCAGTGGAAAACTTGTATGTATCTGATCTCAGGTCAGAATGGGTTAAAACAGAACTCTTAATATTGTAAGCATAATGATATTGTCGCATTGTGATATTTGGCCTTATTTGGTCTTAACCGGGCCCACGTACGTCAGTTTTCACGATGTTTTCTCTTCGGCTGCAGTGATGTCACGTCTGTGTTTGTAGACCTGTGATTGGTCGATAAGGGTTGATATAACGTTGGAAAGCGAGCGCCTCTCTCTCTCTCTCTCTCTCTCTCCCCCTCTTTCCAATGGAAGCGGGTGTCTCTCTCTCTCTCCCCCTCTTTCCAATTACTCCTTCCCCATTCTCTCCCTTAGATACACCTCCCTCTGGTATCACCCTGCAGTTCTTATCAGCATGCAGCATCACACACACACACGCACGCACACACGCACACGCGCGCGCATGCACAGTCGCACGCACGCACGCACGCACACGCGCGCCGCGCATGCACGCACACACACACACACGCACGCACGTTAAACAAGACACCCTCATTTTATCACACATTACACGACACATCGTTTCCCCTTCTATCTGTACCTCTCTCTCTCTCTCTCTCTCTCCTCTGTCTCTCTCTCTCTCTCTCCTCTCTCTCCGGTGTCTGTCTCCATTCCGTCACTCTCTCCCCTCGGTTGTCTCATCTCCCTGCATCTCTTTTCCATCCCGCCCCCAAATAACTGTTTATAGGTCTTTATCTGAGAGAAGTGTGGAGGCACAAAACACGTGCACACACGCACGCACGCACACACGCACGCACACACACACACACACACACACACGCACACGCACACGCACACACAGAACTGGGAGTAAATGCCTCTCCTATTTTCATCCACCTTCATGTTCGTTCCGTCCGTTCTCGTTACCAGTTTGGTTTCTCTGCTCTGTTCAGGATCTGATTGTACAGTAGATATTAATCTCAGAGACATAGAAAGGATCTGATTGTACAGTAGATATTAATCTCAGAGACATAGAAAGGATCTGATTGTACAGTAGATATTAATCTCAGAGACATAGAAGGATCTGATTGTACAGTAGATATTAATCTCAGAGACATAGAAGGATCTGATTGTACAGTAGATATTAATCTCAGAGACACAGAAGGATCTGATTGTACAGTAGATATTAATCTGAGACATAGAAGGATCTGATTGTACAGTAGATATTAATCTCAGAGACATAGAAGGATCTGATTGTACAGTAGATATTAATATCAGAGACATAGAAGGATCTAATTGTACAGTAGATATTAATCTCAGAGCCCATAGAAGGATCTGATTGTACAGTAGATATTAATCTCAGAGACATAGAAGGATCTGATTGTACAGTAGATATTAATCTCAGAGACATATAAAGGATCTGATTGTACAGTAGATATTAATCTCAGAGACACAGAAGGATCTGATTGTACAGTAGATATTAATCTGAGACATAGAAGGATCTGATTGTACAGTAGATATTAATCTCAGAGACATAGAAGGATCTGATTATACAGTAGATATTAATCTCAGAGACATAGAAGGATCTGATTGTACAGTAGATATTAATCTCAGAGACACAGAAGGATCTGATTGTACAGTAGATATTAATCTGAGACATAGAAGGATCTGATTGTACAGTAGATATTAATCTCAGAGACATAGAAGGATCTGATTATACAGTAGATATTAATCTCAGAGACATAGAAGGATCTGATTGTACAGTAGATATTAATATCAGAGACATAGAAGGATCTGATTGTACAGTAGATATTAATCTCAGAGACATAGAAGGATCTGATTGTACAGTAGATATTAATATCAGAGACATAGAAGGATCTAATTGTACAGTAGATATTAATCTCAGAGCCCATAGAAGGATCTGATTGTACAGTAGATATTAATCTCAGAGACATAGAAGGATCTGATTGTACAGTAGATATTAATCTCAGAGACACAGAAGGATCTGATTGTACAGTAGATATTAATCTCAGAGACATAGAAGGATCTGATTGTACAGTAGATATTAATCTGAGACATAGAAAGGATCTGATTGTACAGTAGATATTAATCTGAGACATAGAAGGATCTGATTGTACAGTAGATATTAATCTGAGACATAGAAGGATCTGATTGTACAGTAGATATTAATCTGAGACATAGAAGGATCTGATTGTACAGTAGATATTAATCTGATTGTACAGTAGATATTAATCTCAGAGACATAGAAGGATCTGATTGTACAGTAGATATTAATCAGTGACATAGAAGGATCTGATTGTACAGTAGATATTAATCTGAGAGACATAGAAGGATCTGATTGTACAGTAGATATTAATCTGAGACATAGAAGGATCTGATTGTACAGTAGATATTAATCTGAGACATAGAAGGATCTGGTTGTACAGTAGATATTAATCTGAGACATAGAAGGATCTGATTGTACAGTAGATATTAATCTGAGACATAGAATGATCTGATTGTACAGTAGATATTAATCTGAGACATAGAAGTGATCTGATTGTACAGTAGATATTAATCTGAGAGACATAGAAGGATCTGATTGTACAGTAGATATTAATCTGATTGTACAGTAGATATTAATCTGAGACATAGAAGGATCTGATTGTACAGTATATATTAATCTGATTGTACAGTAGATATTAATCTGAGACATATAAGGATCTGATTGTACAGTAGATATTAATCTCAGAGACATAGAAGGGTCTGATTGTACAGTAGATATTAATCTCAAAGACATAGAAGGGATCTGATTGTACAGTAGATATTAATCTCAGAGACATAGAAGGGATCTGATTGTACAGTAGATATTAATCTCAGAGACATAGTAGGATCTGATTGTACAGTAGATATTAATCTCAGAGACATAGAAGGATCTGATTGTACAGTAGATATTAATCTGAGACATAGAAGGATCTGATTGTACAGTAGATATTAATCTGAGACATAGAAGGATCTGATTGTACAGTAGATATTAATCTGAGACATAGAAGGATCTGATTGTACAGTAGATATTAATCTGAGACATAGAAGGGATCTGATTGTACAGTAGATATTAATCTGAGACATAGAAGGATCTGATTGTACAGTAGATATTAATCTGAGACATAGAAGGATCTGATTGTACATTAGATATTAATCTCAGAGACATAGAAGGATCTGGTTGTACAGTAGATATTAATCTGAGACACAGAAGGATCTGATTGTACAGTAGATATTAATCTCAGAGACATAAAAGGATCTGATTGTAAAGTAGATATTAATCTCAGAGACATAGAAGGATCTGGTTGTACAGTAGATATTAATCTGATTGTACAGTAGATATTAATCTGAGACATAGAAGGATCTGATTGTACAGTATATATTAATCTCAGAGACATAGAAGGATCTGGTTGTACAGTAGATATTAATCTCAGAGACATAGAAGGATCTGATTGTACAGTAGATATTAATCTGAGACATAGAAGGATCTGATTGTACAGTAGATATTAATCTCAGAGACATAGAAGGATCTGGTTGTACAGTAGATATTAATCTGAGACATAGAAGGATCTGGTTGTACAGTAGATATTAATCTGAGACATAGAAGGATCTGATTGTACAGTAGATATTAATCTGAGACATAGAAGGATCTGGTTGTACAGTAGATATTAATCTGAGACATAGAAGGATCTGATTGTACAGTAGATATTAATCTGAGACATAGAAGGATCTGGTTGTACAGTAGATATTAATCTGAGACATAGAAGGATCTGATTGTACAGTAGATATTAATCTGAGACATAGAAGGATCTGGTTGTACAGTAGATATTAATCTGAGACATAGAAGGATCTGATTGTACAGTAGATATTAATCTGAGACATAGAAGGATCTGGTTGTACAGTAGATATTAATCTGAGACATAGAAGGGGACTTCCACAGCAATGACAGTAATGACAGTAAAACAACTGTTACTCTTCTAGTCAGCTCATTTCCACGTATGAATATCATATCCATCCCTCTCTCTCTCTCTCTCTCTCTGTACTGTATATGCTTTTGCCCACCCGCCTGATGCATGTATTGTATGTATTATATCCTGTATATCCCAGTTGCACATTTATTCTTCCTTAATATTCTGTGTATATATATTTTATTTCTTCCTGTACATCCATTTCTCTGACTGCAACATTATGTAGTTATAAGCACTATGTCCTATACCTCAGTAACCAATGCAGGGAAGATGATGTCATTCCAAGTGAAGTCTGTTATATATTGTACTAAACCTTTGCACACAAATAAGGTTATTATAGAAAGATGTGTTCTACACCATTTTGTTTTAGTCACAACGTGTTGTGAGCTTGTCGACCTGCTCGTTTTGAATGCGCTGGGAAAACTTCCATAATGGGCTCTATCTGCACACACGCCATTCCTTCACAGGTGTTACCGCTGACACTAATGAAGGCTCTGTTCCATTCTGGTCAAACAGAGACAGTGTAAATGAAGGCTCTGTTCCATTCTGGTCAAACAGAGACAGTGTAAATGAAGGCTCTGTTCCATTCTGGTCAAACAGAGACAGTGTAAATGAAGGCTCTGTTCCATTCTGGTCAAACAGAGTCAGTGTTAATGATACTAATGAAGGCTCTGTTCCATTCTGGTCAAACAGAGTCAGTGTTAATGATGCTAATGAAGGCTCTGTTCCATTCTGGTCAAACAGAGTCAGTGTTAATGATGCTAATGAAGGCTCTGTTCCATTCTGGTCAAACAGAGTCAGTGTTAATGATGCTAATGAAGGCTCTGTTCCATTCTGGTCAAACAGAGTCAGTGTTAATGATGCTAATGAAGGCTCTGTTCCATTCTGGTCAAACAGAGTCAGTGTTAATGATGCTAATGAAGGCTCTGTTCCATTCTGGTCAAACAGAGTCAGTGTTAATGATGCTAATGAAGGCTCTGTTCCATTCTGGTCAAACAGAGTCAGTGTTAATGATACTAATGAAGGCTCTGTTCCATTCTGGTCAAACAGAGTCAGTGTTAATGATGCTAATGAAGGCTCTGTTCCATTCTGGTCAAAGCCGAGAGCTGGCTTTACTTGGTGGTACCAGGCTGAGCCTGCCCTGTCACTTCAGCTGTAGGGATTGGTCAGCTACCATATAACCCCTTGGGGAAGATACAGCTTTAGTTTTCATTGATTGGATCAGCTGCCGAATCAGCCCTCTGGGTTTATACCGGAGAAGTGACTCAGTCCTTTTTATTACTCCTCGTATACCCATGTCAAATCAAGGCTGGTTTCACCACTGATTCTTTTTTTCTAATATATTTTTATCCCATGATTTTGTAACCCATTTTTCACCCCTGTGTCAATCATCTGTGTGTGATCCTGGGCTCTACACACCCTCCACCAACCTAGTCCCCATATATATATATATATATTCACCACTGATTCTATGGCGGTTTGCTATGTGCTGGTGAGTTAAGATATTATATAATTTACGAGTGGTATAACATTAGTGGTATACAGTAACATGCTATGGCGGCAGTGGCTCAGGGGTAGAGTGGTCGGTAGAGCGGCCAGATGGCCAACAGTTAGATCCCTGGGGATCCACCTGGGTTGGTGTCCATGTGAGCAAGACTCTGAACCCCTGATTGCTCCCGATGTGCAGGTTGGTGCCTTGCATGGTTTCCCCTGCAGCCATCGGTGTGTGGATGTGTGTGTGAATGTAATGCACAATCCATGTAAAGCGCTTTGGGTAACTTAACCCATTCTGGGCGGGAACCCCTTTTGGTGTTTTAACCATTATTTTAAACAAAGCAGATTTACAAGCTCATAGCGCGGCACCGAGTGCCGCGCTATGAGCTTGTAAATCTGCTATTTTTCAATTGTATTTGTAGCTTGTAGATCTGCTATTTTTGAAAAAATCATGAAAATGTGGCGCAAATCTTTGAATATATTCTTTCACAGTGCACGTGTTTTCACTCAAATCTTTGCTTCTGGGAGGTCGCTGCATGGAACTACATATTTTCAGATGGGGGTCCCCGCGGCCAAATACAGATAATTCTGGGGGTCCTTGACATGAAAAAGGTTGAGCACCACCACTGACACAGAAACATGAGGTTTTTCAGAAAACTGTCTGGATTTAGAAGACATTTGTAGAATCGACCTCGGGTCTAACTGAGTTCATCTTGATTGGTGTTTGGGGCTATATGTATATTGATATGCAATGATTGTTGGTCTCTACTGTATGTGTTGGTGGTGAATAACATGCTACATGTATGACTGATGAGGCCGTGTGGTTTCAAGGCCTCTCCAGTTGACACGCTACTACATCACCCAGCCCGTGTGCTAACCTGCTCCTCACGCACGCACACACACACACACACACACACGCACACGCACACGCACGCAGACACGCATGCATACAGTACAAACATGCACATGCATGCACACAAACACGCATGTACACAGTACAGTCACACATACTCGCATACACGCGGGCATCGGCAACGCCGAATCCTTTGCTGACGTTGGAGATGTTGCAATGTACTGTACTGTACTGTACTGTACTGTACTGTACTGTACTGTACTGTACTGTACTGTACTGTAATTCAAGACTCAAAGGTTGAAGGTTTACAGGTGCAACGCGTGAGGCACGCTCGCACCTGTGAGTTATTTAGCTTGAGACTATCATTCTATAGTGAAACGTCCCCTTAAGGCAGCCTGATGTGAAGTTCGTTCTACTACAAAGTGGAAAAGTAAAGGGCTGACACACACACACACACACACACACACACACACACACAAACACCCATGTACTCATAGCCACGGGAAGTTGATTTTTACAAGGGGTGCGGATTACAAGCAACCACATTCAGAGTAGTTTTTTTACCGTACATTTCTATCGAATTCCTTTTGATATGTGCGACCTGTGAAGGAAAGGAAGGGAGGGTGTTTCTATACGTACCTATATACTGTCCCCCAGATATGGAATAATATGTGGAAGTTATAATATAAATGATTGACAGGAGGAAGGCAGTGCATGATCACCCCAACCACTATCATTTGCATTTCAATATTACACGCCTGTACTGTACAGCCTGGGAGTAGTGGGTGTCCTCTCCTGTGAGCTGTACGGTCTGGGAGTGGTGGGTGTCCTCTCCTGTGAGCCTTCCCAAGGTTCTCTTTGATTCTACATGATTGGTAGCCTGGCGCTCGCGGCCGGACTCCTATAGCGAGGGTTCTCTGGTGTTTCCTCCCCCCCGCGTAATGCGGGGAGGAATCTTCAGTGAATCCTCCACCGCTACGAGGCTGCAGGCCAAGCCAGGCTATACGTACATGATTGCTGCTTCGTTTCTATGCATTGGTATATACTATAGAGCGCGTCGCAGTCCCGCCCCCTTTCAGAACGACGAGTGGCCCAGGAAATGATTCCCCGTTCATTTTCTCCATATAGGCTTTTCAAAAAGTATTTATTTAAAGACCTTTTAAGCGTCGTACGAAGCCAACTCGAACAAAGCCAAGTCGTGACAAATCATGACAACAAACACAATATTTTGGGCCGATCAAATAATTACTAAGAAGAAAAACAACAAAAAAAGTGTTGTAACCTGACGTTTTTTTTCTACTTTCTAATTCTTTGTTTGGTCCAAAACATTGTGTTTATTGTCATGATTTGTCACGACAAGAGTTGTCTTTGTCCAGCGGCGTATAAACGTCTTTAAATAAATACTTTCTGAAAAGTCTATGAGGGAAAATGAACGGGGATTTATTTTCCGGGTCTCTCGAGGGGGCGGGACTGCAACGCTCTATACTATAGCATGTGACATGGCGGTGTCTTCCTCAGCCATGGCTATACAAACTATAGTAGCGTTGGTTGTATATTCCCTAGAGCGAGCCATGTTGTATATTCCCTAGAGCGAGCCATGTTGTATATTCCCTAGAGCGAGCCATGTTGTGGCCTGTGAGCTCACCTCTAATGATGCGTTGGGCCGCCTGCCTGCCTGCACTATCCTCTGTAGTGCTTCCCAGTGCAGATCTCACACCAGGCAGTGGTTAATGGTTAATGGTTAAAATATATATATATATATATATATATATATATATATATATATATATATATATATATATATATATATATATATAACTATACACAGCTCGTATATAAGGGTGCAGTTGTAGAAGAGGATGCATGCATTGCAGGGACTCTCTGAGTTTCTTCAGGTGACATGTAGTCAATACAGGCATTTGCTGAGTCTTGTTCACATAAACATGATTTAATTAAAACTAAAGCTATTTTAATTAGGGGGCCAAGCCCCGAAGTTTCTGTGCTGTTCGGCAATATGGTAGTAGAGGCTCATGGGAAAGGTTCAAGAACTTAACCCATTTTGAGCTCAGATCAGATTCTAAAAAAAATGTCTTCTTCATCCTGACAGTTTTCTGAAAAAGCTATGTTTCTATGTCAGTCGATTTTTCCAAAATAGCAGATCTACAAGCTATGAGCTTGTAGATCTGCTATTTTTCAATAGCTAAAGCATAACATGATGCTGACACCAAAAGGGGTTCCCGCCCCAAAATGGGTTGAGCTCACAGTGATTTGTCAAAAGGACCTCCGATCTTTAGATATGAATATGTATATGAATATGAATAGAGGGTAATGCGTATGCAAGTGTATATAGTGTTATTATGGGGGTGGAGTCATTGAGGGTATATAGGCCATTTGCAGATATTAATATACGCCTCAAAATCTGGCTCATTTTAGCGGGTATGCCAGACTAAGGGACATTGAGGCCTAATGCATTACCTTGTGCATTGCTCTGTTGGGATACTTTTCAACACTTACGACAAGAGATTATTACACCCTTTTTTAAAGCGGATTTTCATGACAAGCAACGACAAAGGTTAGTGTAAACTTGGCAGGGAGATCTGGAACACGATTGTTTAATCACTGCAGGGAAACTGTTAACACAACATAACTATGTATTAATCTAACAACCTGTCAAGTAAACCGGCACGATCCATCCTAAATGTAATTCACAGAGGGGGACTCTAAAGGCTGACAGTGGAACGATGTTGGCCTCATTTTGTTGACGTGGTGTCTGTGATGTTCATTTTGTCAACAAATCAACTTTATAGTGAGATTACTTTTTGGGATGGCTCCGGAAATCTTAAGTGTCACAAGACGACCTCTGATGAAAAACATCACAACAACAACAACTGCCTTCAAAGAGTAGCTCGTACAGGCAGACACGAATAGATATAGGTATACACCGCACGCACGCACGCACACGTACACGCATGCACAAGCACAGTGAGAAAGTTTTAAAAGCTGAAGTCAAACATGAGTGTAGCAGTGTTGTTTTTGGCAGCAAATTTCAAATTTTAGTTTATTCATAGTCTTTGGACTGAAACTTCATTTAGTTTTAGTCCACATTTTAGTCACCTGGAAATGTCTTGGTAAAATACTAAAATGTGTTTTGGTGGGCCTTGATGCCGTCGTAATAAGTGTTTTTACACTTGCTGAAGGTGCGAGGCGTTTTGAGCTTGTAGATCTGCTATTTTCAGCATGCAACCAAGAGTAAAATGACTTACTGTGGATCTCCTGTCCACTCTAGTCCCTTCCTAACATTTTAGTCTAGTTTTTATTTGTTGAGGAAATTGTCAGTATATTTAGTCTTAGTTTTAGTCATCATAGCTTAGTTTTCATTTAGTTTCCATTCGTTTTTTTCAGTGGAAAAAGGTAGTCGTCGAACATTTTTTGTGTAGTGAATCAGAGAAAAGGCTGACGGAGGCGAGGCTTTAAATTCATATATTCTTCTGTCGTGTGTCCTTATAGAACCTTCAGCTCCGTCACAGCGTAAGCCCGTCCAGGGAGAGTCATTGTCTGGGTCCATTAACCCATTCTGCTCGGGAACCCCTTTTGGTGTTATAGCATCATGTTATGCTTTAGCTATTGAAAAAATAGCAGATCTACAAGCTCATAGCGCGCCACCGAGTGGCGCGCTACGAGCTTGTAGGTCTGCTATTTTTGAAAAAAATTGAAGAACGACTGACATAGAAACATAGCTTTTTCAGAAAACTGTCATTTTCAACAACAGACATTTTTATAGAATCTGATCTCAGGTCAGAATGGGTTAACCCACGATCACCATTCGGTGGCCCGGTGTGTGTATATATATATGGGGCAGCTGGTCAGCACGTTTTCCCGCAGTCTGTAATGGATCCCCTGCACATTCGCAGTTAACCCATTCTGACCTGAGATCAGATTCTAAAAAATGTTCTTCTACATCCTGACAGTTTTCTGAAAAAGCCATGTTTCTACATGTCAGTCGTTCTTCGATTTTTTCAAAAATAGCAGACCTACAAGCTCGTAGCGCGCCACCAAGTGGCGCGCTACGAGCTTGTAGGTCTGCTATTTTTCAATAGCTAAAGCATAACATGATGCTATAACACCAAAAGGGGTTCCCGCGCAGAATGGGTTAAGGGCACTGTCTGTGAGAGCCCGTTTTATGCATGGCTGAACCATCAAAACGTTCCTCTGACAGACACCTGTCCTTAGGCTTTTCCACTGGGTTTTCCACTCCAGTGTCGTTTTTGTCAGCAAATTTAGATTTTAGTTTTAGTCATTAGTCTTTTGAATAGTTTTCCTTTAGTTTTTAGTCCACACATTTTAGTCACCTGGAATGTGTTATAGTGTTAGTCGAGTTTTTTGTCGACTAAATGTCATGAGATTTTAGCCGACTAAAATCTACAGTTGATTTAGTCGACTGAAATGTATTTTGGTGGGCATTGCCTGCCGTCGTGAGGACTGTTTTTACACTTGTCACAACGCGTCGCAGTGAGCTTGTAGATCGGCTATTTTCCAGCATGCAACCAAGTGTAAAATGACTTATACTGGATCTCTTGTCCACTAGTCCATTCCTAACATTTTAGTCTAGTTTTTATTTGTTGACGAAATTGTCAGTACATTTAGTCTTAGTTTTAGTCACCATGGCTTAGTTTTCATTTAGTTTTCTTCAGTGGAAAAAGGTGAGAGAGAGAGAGAGAGAGAGAGAGAGAGAGAGAGGGAGAGATTCTATAATGTCCAAATGTGTGTTTCTTTGTCTGCGTGTGTCCTTTGATGTATACCACCTCAAAGGATGCAAGGTTTGATTATTTAAAAAAAAAAACTAAGAAAGGGGGGGCTGACACATTGTTTATCATGTATAATTTGTCATATACATTAACAATAATTAGCAACAATAGTCAAGCAGTTGTTGAGGGGGAGAGAGAGAGAGATAGAGAGAGAGAGAGAGAGAGGGAGAGAGGGAGAGAGGGAGAGAGGGAGAGGGAGAGAGAGAGAGAGAGAGAGAGAGATAGATAATGGAGAGAGAGGGAGAGAGAGAGAGAGAGAGGGAGAGAGGGAGAGAGAGAGGGAGAGGGAGAGGGAGAGAGAGAGAGGGAGAGGGAGAGGGAGAGAGAGAGAGAGAGAGATAGATAATGGAGAGAGAGGGAGAGAGAGGGGGTAGATGGGTTTAGTTGTGATGCCCTTGAGCCTTGAGACGGAACACAATCTAATCCTCCCAGAGGGAGCTGGTGGTGAAATAACAGCACATCAATGGAGAGAAGAGACGTCTTCCATCCCTCCATGATGAGGATCACAGTGTGACTCTGTGTGACAGTGTAGATCTGCTACTTTTCAAAAGCTAAACCATAACATAATGCTAACACCAAAAGGGGTTAAATATGTGGCCATGAGGTTGAACTCTGCTAATGATTAACATTCGGACACTGACGTTATGTGATTGTCTTCTACACGATTGTCACATATTTCAGCAGGTCACCAATTTCACCGTAACACCGGCATGATGGAGTTGGCGAGTGTGAGTGAGCGAGTGTGAGTGAGCGAGTGTGAGTGAGCGAGTGTGAGTGAGCGAGTGGCCGAGATTTGGGGTATTGGAATTTGGCTTTTGGTGGGAAAAGTACTCACGTTTTATATTTTCTTAAAGATGGAGTGCCATGATTTTTTTCTCCAGTTTATGTGTTTATGAGGTGACAGTACTTCATTAAAGCCCTTAATTGGTGTGGTTGTTATGTCATGTGTTTATGAGATGACAGTATTTTTCTTTTTGGCTATAGTTATTGATATGATATGATACTAATGAAGGCTCTGTCTTCATTAGAACCATGCAAGGCACCAACCTGCACATCGGGAGCAATCAGGGGTTCAGAGTCTTGCTCACATCGACACTAACTGGTGTAAATGGGGGAACACCGCGTTTACAGTTCAGAATAGTGACACTCTGCTATACACACTGGTGTATAGCAGAGTGTTTCCAGTGGGCCAACATTCCACAACAGCAGCAGCACCCCTGACTCTGTTTGACCAGAATGGAACAGAGCCCTTCATTAGTATCATATCATATCAATAATTCTCTTAGCCAAAAAGAAAAATGGTGAGTACTTTTTCCACCACTTGATGTGTGGCCGTCATTCTAGAGTGGAGCCGTTTGCTCCTCCGGGTGGAGGAGAATCTCCATCTCATGTGCTCCGTCACTTTGGATTCTCTGCTGTGCACTTGATGCTGGAGGAGGAGGAGGAGGAGGAGGAGGAGGAGGGGAACAAACAAAACGAAAACAACTGAAAGATAAAGTGCTCCAGTCTAAATGCTGGTCCTCAGACAGAGACAGTGTTATGGCTGTCACTGTGAGGCAAATCGCACAAATCGCTGTCTGGTCTCTCTCTCTGCCCCCTCATCCTTCCATCCATCCATCCATCCATCCCCCACCCTGGATGTGTGTCACTGTGTCCAGGCAACCATGGGATAGCCCCCCCCCCCCGCAAATTCCCTTAACCCATTCTGACCTGAGATGAGATTAAAAAAATGTTCTTCTACATCCTGACAGTTTTCTGAAAAAGCTAATGTTTCTATATGTCAGTCGTTCTTCGATTTTTCAAAAATAGCAGACCTACAAGCTCGTAGCGCGCCACTCGGTGGCGCGCTACGAGCTTGTAGATCTGCTATTTTTCAATAGCTAAAGCATGACATGATGCTATAACACCAAAAGGGGTTCCCACGCAGAATGGTTAAGAAAAGAGCAAGCACTCAGACACCAAAACACGCTTACATAACTCTCTCTCTCTCTCTCAAAACAACTGACGGACAGAGAGGGAAAAATAAGGATGTAGTTTATTAGTATATATATATATATATATATGTATATATATATATATATTGTATATATATATATTGTATATATATATCCCATTTGGTGTTAGCATTATGTTATGCTTTAGCTATTGAAAAAATAGCAGATCTACAAGCTCGCCTCGTAGGTCTGCTATTTTTGAAAAACCGAAGAACGACTGACATACAGAGACGCAGCTTTTTCAGAAAACTGTCAGGATGTGTAGAAGAAAGTATTTAAAATATGTACTCTAAGAAGGTTTCAACCAATCACATTGCTTCCTCGAAACGACCTGTCGTATATAATATAACTTACAGTATAAGTAAATCACGCGGGTGGTATTTCCTCCTCCTCCTCCTCCTCCTTTAACCCATTCTGAACGGGAACCCGTTTTGGTGTTAGCATCATGTTATGCTTTAGCTATTGAAAATAGCAGATCTACAAGCTCATAGCGCGCCACCGAGTGGCGCGCTATGAGCTTGTAGGTCTGCTATTTTTTGAAAAATCGAAGAACGACCGACATTTTCAGAATCTGATCTCAGGTCAGAATAGGTTAATCAGACCAGTGTGTGTCCAGTGGAAACCTCGTATGAATCTGATCTCAGGTCAGAATGGGTTATTATGCTCTGCTCTGCATTTACCTTCTTCTCCTTGTATCGTTGGCCATTGTTTACAACGTACTTCCATCCGTCCGTCCGTCCATCTAGTGAAGCAGTGAATCCATCCTGTTGCATTTGCATTCTAGTCACTGCTCCCCCTCCTTCCTTACTCCCCCCCCCCCCTCTCTCCACCCCCTCCTCCCTCCTCTCCCTCGCCCCCTTCCTCCTCTTCCCTACCTCGGTGCAAATGGCTAGAATAAATCACAGGATAGACGAGAGTGGCTTTGTGTAAGTCTCTCACCCTCTCTTTCTGACTCTTGCATTTAATCCTTGTCTCCCTGCTCCCTCCCCCTCTCTCTCTCCCTCTCTCTCCCTCTCTCTCTCTCTCTCTCTCTCTCTCCCCCCCTCTCTCTCTCTCTCTCTCTCTCTCTCTCTCTCAGAATCTGAATATATATATCTTAAGTGTTTTGTTGCCTGCACATACAAGGAGAAACGTGCCTCGTTATTTCCCATTTCGACTGGAAGGCCCATTTTTCAATGACTTCAACGTCTATTCACTCAAACTGTAAATATACAGTATAATATGCATGGTGGAGAAGCTGCACCTCTTATGATATGCAAAATACACGACTACTACACGCTATAGAATGTAGAGGCAGATGCAGTGTATAGCAGCATTATAAAGACATGAATAAAATGTGAATTATTGCACATTTCTCTCTCCCTCTCTCTCTCCCTCTCTCTCTGCCTCTCTCTCTCTCCTTCCGACTCTCTAGGAACATATAAAGAGCAAGCGAGTGAAATAAATAAATATCCTTGACTCAAAAAATGCCTCCCGAACAGATTTCAGAGAACTCTTCTTGACTCCACACACTAGAAAAAGACGGGCACTGTTGTCTTGGCAGTAGGAGTACAAGAGCAAGTGAGTGAAATAAACCAGTAAGACGCGCAAACGGGGAAGCGAACGCAGCTCGTACATATTTGGGTTTTGGACGTATAGCTGCTTTGGGGACTCCTTATATGGTTATGGCTGAGTCATGCTGACACAAATCACTCAGCTCCATATATGGGCACAAAAGCGGGACAGACAGACAGACAGACACACAGACAGACAGACATGATCTGCTAGGTCTCATAGTAAGTGCTCAGTGCGTTCGCAATAAATATCCTTGACTCAAAAAATGCCTCCGAACAGATTTCCAGAGAACTCTCCTTGACTCCACAGTAACTATAGAAAAAGACTACAACTTGTTAGCAGACACCACGGCCCACGGGCACTGTTGTTGTCTTGGCAGGAGGAGTATACAGCTGGGAGTTGTAGTTTTCCGGCTGTCATCATTATTATTGTTTTACGAGCTCCGTGTATGTGTGTCTTTATATAGGACTCACAGTGTGCACACATCACTTTGGCTCCTGCATGCGTCAAACCACAGGAGAGAGAGAGAGCAGTGTCACATATGTATAGTGTACCTCTCTCTCTCTCTCTCTCACTTGCATACACGTTAGTACGTTACTAAAATAATAATCATATACTAATATGCGGGGACGGACTTGAAACCACGGAGACACAGTGCACACAAACGGCCGCGAAGCGCGAGATTGTGTGACACGCAAACATACGCGTTACGGGGGGGGGGGGGAAACGCATATCTATATAACTAATATGGGGAGAGAACACATGTCTATATAACAGTTATATTATATAATATTATAACTAATATGGGGAGAGAACACATATCTATATTATAACAGTTATATTATATAATATTATAACTAATATGGGGAGAGAACACATATCTACATAACAGTTATATTATATAATATTATAACTAATATGGGGGGAGAACACAACTGATCGAGGCAGCGCTTCTTTCACCTGACAAAATCTCACAATGTGAGATAATATGCAGTTATTAAGGCATAAGGCTCATTTGAGGCAAGGAGAAAGTGCACGATAGTGACATGCTACATTTGTAAATACTGTCACACCTCCACATGTTGGACTGTTTTATCAAGCTAATAAGTCATAGCTGTTATAGCCCATCTCTCTCTCTCTCTCTCTCTCTCAAAAGTAGCAGACCTATACAAGCTCATAGCGCGCCACTCGGTTGGCGCGCTATGAGCTTGTAGAATGTGTTAATTAGTGTTAATAATCAGTGTTAATTGAACTCAGACAGTGTAGTAATAATGCGACCACATTGAGTTATGTATATGAACGTCCATCAGACTGTCTGCTGTCACCATGCTGCTCTGCTCTGCATGCTCTTTATGGGACTGGACCGGGGCTGACCAATGACTCACAGCACTTTGTGTGTGTCTGGAAACACTGTGTGTGTGTGTGTGTGTGTGTGTGTGTGTGTGTGTGTGTGCGCGCGCGCATATACTGTCCTATGTGTGTCGGCATGTGAGTTTGCGAGTGTCATGAACCCCTAAACCAAAGTGCGGGCCCGCGGGCCAAATTCGGCCCGGGGACATATTTTATCCGGCCCTCTGCTTAATCATTCATACCTGAACTGTGGATTCCATGTATTCTTTGTTGTCTCATTCTGAAGGTGTACCAAAAAAAAGCTATTTTATACATGTTTTATCTTGTTTTACCTTGCTTTACCTTGCTTTAC
>NC_137872.1:2555188-2560188 GCF_963924005.1 Protomyctophum bolini
AACGCAGCAGGAGCAGAGAGAGCTGTGTCACATATGTATAGTGTACCTCTCTCTCTCTCTCTCTCTCTCTCTCTCTCTCTCTCTCTCTCACACTTGCATACACGTTAGTACGTTACTAAAATAATAATCATATACTAATATGCGGGGGACGGACTTGAAACCACGGAGACACAGTGCACACAAACGGCCGCGAAGCGCGAGATTGTGTGACACGCAAACATACGCGTTACGGGGGGGGGAACGCATATCTATATAACAGTTATATTATATAATATTATAACTAATATGGGGAGAGAACACATATCTATATAACATAGTGATGCACCGAATATTCGAAGAAAATATTCAGCAGAAAATGGCTAAAAATGCATTTTCGGCCTATTCGGTTTCGGCCCAAATAGGCAGAAAATATATCACCGAATAGTGTATGCAATTAATGCATTCAAAAGAGCTGAATAAATGTTTTATGGACCCATAATAGTGATTATTATTTAAGTTAAGTTTCGCCATAACCATTTATTTTGCCATAAACCAGGTATAGCTTTAAGGTACGGCCATGACAGCAATGGTAGGAAAAAAGATGTATAATATTAATCATATTCGGATATTCGGTATTCGGTTTTCGGCCAACTGTTTCCTATATTCGGTATTCGGTTTCGGCCAAGAATTTCAATTGTGGTGCATCCCTAATATAACAGTTATATTATATAATAATATTAACTAATATGGGGGGAGAACACAACGGATCGAGGCAGCGCTTCTTTCACCTGACAAAATCTCACAATGTGAGATAATATGCAGTTATTAAGGCATACGGCTCATTAGATTTTTAGGTCCTTTATGTTAACAATTAAGACCTAGTCAAAAGCCACAGGCAAGGAGAAAGTGCACGATAGTGACATGCTAAATGTGTAAATACTGTCACACCTCCACATGTTGGACTGTTTTATCAAGCTAATAAGTCATAGCTGTTATAGCCCATCTCTCTCTCTCTCTCTCTCTCTCTCCCTCCCAGAGTCTCTCCCCCACCCCCCCCCCCACCCACCACCCCCCCCAGAGTGTTAACCCATTTAGGTTCGCTCTGAAAGAATATATATTAAAAGATCTGTGCTGCATTTTTACGATTTTTTTCAAAAAATAGCAGACCTATATACAAGTTCATAGCGCGCCACTCGGTAGCGGCGCGCTATGAGCTTGTAGAATGTGTTAATTAGTGTTAATAATCAGTGTTAATTGAACTCAGACAGTGTAATAATAATGCAGACCACATTGAGTTATGTATATGAACGTCCATCAGACTGTCTGCAGTCACCATGCTGCTCTGCTCTGCATGCTCTTTATGGGACTGGACCGGGGCTGACCAATGACTCACAGCACTTTATGTGTGTCTGGAAACACTGTGTGTGTGTGTGTGTGTGTGTGTGTGTGTGTGTGTGTGTGTGTGTGTGTGTGTGGTGTGTGTGTGTGTGTGTGTGTGTGTGTGTGTGTGTGTGTGTGTGTGTGTGTGTGTGTGTGTGTGTGTGTGTGTGTGTGTGTGTGTGTGTGTGTGTGTGTGTGTGTGTGTGTGTGTGTGTGTGTGTGTGGTGTGTGTGTGTGTGTGTGTGTGGTGTGTTGTCCATAGGACTTGCAACTGCATCTTAGCAGCACCTTATTACATTGACGGTGGTAATAACAACGGTGTGTGTGTGTGTGTGTGCGCGCATATACTGTCCTATGTGTGTCGGCATGTGAGTTTGCGAGTGTCATGAACCCCTAAACCAAAGTGTGGCCCGCGGGCCAAATTCGGCCCGGGGACATATTTTATACGGCCCTCTGCTTAATCATTCATACCTGAACTGTGGATTCCATGTATTCTTTGTTGTCTCATTCTGAAGGTGTACAAAAAAAATGCTATTTTATACATGTTTTACCTTGTTTTACCTTGTTTTACCTTGCACGTCTGGTTACATTTGGTGGGGTGCGCGCGGAGATGGGGACATGCGATGGTCCGACATGCGCTGCTCCCGTGCTTGCAGTTATGGTTAGGTTATGGTTAGGTTAGGGATAGGTTATGGTTAGGTTATGGTTAGGTTATGGATTGAGGTTTCAGATCAATAGTATGTCGGAACTAAAAACCTGGTAACATGTTGGTAACGTGGAATGAGGCTGAACAAAAAGGCTGAGTTGTGTTTTGTTCACAGCGCACCTAACAAAAAGACCATTGATATTCAATTATTGATGATGATATAGTTACATAAAATAGATTAAATCAGATGCATTATGTATGTGACTTTGTTATCGTCCGAAGGCACATTATTGTCAGTTGATTAGATTAGTATAGTTGGCCCCTTGAGCTTTTTAATATTTACTAATACTGTCCTAAACCATCTTGTCAAAATGTCTCCTCCTCCCATCCATCTCTGCTTTTCTCTCCCTCTCTCTCTCCCTCTCTCTCTCCCTCTCTCTCTCCATGCATCTCCCTCTCTCTCTCTCCCTCTCCCTCTCTCTCTCCCTCTCTCTCTCTCCCTCTCTCTCTCCCTCTCTCTCTCCCTCTCCCTCTCCCTCTCTCTCTCCATGCATCTCCCTCTCCCCCTCTCTCTCCATCCGTCTCCCTCTCCCTCCCTCTCTCTCTCCCTCTCTCTCCCCCTCTCTCCATCCGTCTCCCTCTCTCTCTCTCCCTCTCTCTCTCCCTCTCCCTC
This sequence comes from Protomyctophum bolini, assembly GCF_963924005.1. Lineage (NCBI taxonomy): Eukaryota > Metazoa > Chordata > Actinopteri > Myctophiformes > Myctophidae > Protomyctophum > Protomyctophum bolini. The sequence continues at coordinate 2,557,867 of NC_137872.1, forward strand.
TCTCTCCCTCTCTCTCCATCCGTCTCCCTCTCCCTCCCCCTCTCTCTCCATCCGTCTCCCTCTCCCTCCCCCTCTCTCTCCATCCGTCTCCCTCTCCCTCTCTCTCTCTCTCTCCATCCCTCTCTCTCTCCCTCTCTCTCTCCATGCATCTCCCTCTCTCTCTCTCCATCCCTCTCCCTCTCTCCCTCTCTCTCTCCCTCTCTCTCTCCCTCTCTCTCTCCCTATCTCTCTCTCTCTAAACCCTGAGTGTCCCACCTGCGTAGTTCATGCTAATGTCTCCAATCATTAAGGGGATTTATGGCCCACTTCCTGGCTGGGAGGAACGGCTATAGCCTGAGCTCCCCAATCAATTGTTCCTATATAGCTTTCATCCATGTTCTGTCTGTGTGTGTGTGTGTGTGTGTGTGTGTGTGTGTGTGTGTGTGTGTGTGTGTGCGTATATTACACTATATATGCCACCCTATCTCCCCCATTTTTTTTGAGTGGCTATTCATATATTCATATTTGAGTATTCTTACGGAGCTATGTGGTTGGTTGGCTGGGTGGGTGGCTGGGTGGGCGGAGCTATGTGGTTGGGAGGGTCTGAGCACGAAAACAGCATGGTTGTTTTTCACCATTCGTGTGCAACCTAACACACACACACACACGCACATATTAACTGTATATATATGATGATTTGGGGTGTGCCAGTACAGTACAGTGACAGTACAGTACAGTACATGCACTCACACACTGCATGCACTCACACACTGCATGCACTCACACACACACACACACACACACACACACACACACACACACACACACACACACACACACTGCATGCATTGCACACACACTGCAAGCACTCACACACTGCATGCACTCACACACACACTGCACTCAAGCAGCCCGTCTGAGTGAAGCCAGGTGAAAGCAATGATTCCTTATCGATTCCATCTGTTAAATCCACAGCAGTCATAAAGAAGGGAATGTCTTGCCCAGAGGGAACAGACAGGTTAAAGAAAGCATTTCAGAGAGATTGGAGAGAAAGTGAAACATGGTATTGTATATAATATTAAAGCCGGTGCGACTCAATATTACTGTTAGGAAGGCATTCCTATTCTTAGCACTGACTGGCAGCCCAAAGCTGAAAGATATGTTTTCACCCTGTGCACGTGTGTGTGTGCGCGTGTGTGTACGCTGGTGTGTGTCTTGTGCGTGTGTGTGAGATATCATATGGTATAGTACTTTAGTGTCAGTTTTCACTGAAATCTGTCTTGCGACTCAGCGACCTTGTTATGCAACAAATATACACACATTTGTGACCAAATTTGACTGAGGGACTGCCATTGGATTTCATGCCATATGAAAGCAGGGAATCATAGCTTCAAATTGACATATTGGTTGTTCAGTTTGACCCACCAGATTTGGAGATATGGCTTATAGAGTATAATGTCTTGCAGAGAAACAGCGAGTTGAGAAAACAGGCTTGAAAAGGTTCACTTCTGTGGTCTCTAACATTACACCTATAGCTACATGTTTAAGCTTTTATTTCATATTTACATGTCTTCTGTGGTCTCTATCATTACACCTAGCTATGTTTAAGTATTTATTTAATATTTACATGTCTTCTGTGGTCTCTATCATTACACCTAGCTACATGTTTAAGCATTTATTTCATATTTACATGTCGATTTCAGCTCTGACACTTATTTCAGACATGCTCTAGTATGTGAAGAGTCTGCCTGTGCTATTAACCCATTTTGGGGAAAAAATCGAATAAAGATTCTCCTCTGGTGAAAAGCTGGAATATGTGCGATGGCACATTTGACATGAAAGCACAAAACAGAAAATAAAATGCAATGACATACATACAGACACATGAGAGAGCGAGAGAGAGAGAGGGAGAGAGACAGAGACAGACAGAGAGAGAGAGAGAGGGGTGTGAAAGTGAAAAAAGGTGTGACCTACTATGAGACCTCGGGGGGGAAAATGAAACACTGAAATGAAAGGAAGGATAAGGAACGACCAAACCAACGGAGAGAAAAACAAAACAAATGAAAGCTTTTATCTGTTATTTTTGTTGGGATAATGTCTGTATAGCAGCGTCTGTACTGCTATATGGGGCACATGCAGCAGTTGGGTCTGTTGCTCTGTCTGGACAACCGCTTCTCTCAATAATATGTCAGTTCTTGTCCCTTTTGTCCATTGACTGCACCTTAACTTAGGCGGGTATAATACAAACTGTCAGGTGTTCTCTTATTATGTGAGCCGCTTACAAACAGGGCAGTTTAGACTAGAGAGAGACATTCTGCATGTATTTAAAGGAGACCTACATTC
>NC_137872.1:2565188-2596446 GCF_963924005.1 Protomyctophum bolini
ACTTAGAAAAATAGGTTTTCTTTTCTTTTATCATGCTCTGTGCTCATGGTGCAATTAAAAAGCAAACGTTTCGGTCCTCAGACCTTCGTCAGTGCTTTGAAGGCAAGCGTCAGAGTGTTGTACTCTTTGTGTGCGGGCCGGGCAGCGACCGGGAGCCATTGGAGGGAGCGGAGAAAAGGGGCGAGACATGTGAGAACTTTGGCTGGTTGAAGAGTCGACCAAGCGAGCTGTGGCATTCTGGATCTATTGAAGAGACTTAAGTGTGCATGCCGGTATAGGCCGGTAAGGAGAGAGTAGTTTATTTATAGGGCTGATGTCTGGATAAAGAGCTGGGCTGCATATACAAGGCTAGCCTGACACTCCATTGAAGTGAAGCCCTTCATTTCCATTAACCCATTTAGCGCGCCACCGAGTGGCACGCTACGAGCTTGTATAGGTCTTCTATTTTTGAAAACTCGTGAAAGTGTGGCGTAAATCTTTGAATATATATTTCAGAGCGAACATTTTTAACTAAAAATATTGTCTTCTGTGGGGGGTCCCTAGAACTACATATTTTGAGATGGGGGGTCCGTGGCACCAATAGAGATAATTCTGGGGGTCCTTGACATGAAAAAGGTTGAGCACCACTGACATATTATAGAAACATGGGTTTTTCTCAAAAATGTTAGGATTCAGAAGACTTTTTTTTTAATCGACCTCAGTCCAAAATGGGTTAATCAGAGGCATCGTCAAAGAGGGAGTCCTCAGCAATTGGCTCATTATACAGTCACAGGCCAGTGACATGATTTGATACTGTACGCCACCACATTTGATGTTAACACTGCCCTCTGACTCTCTGAGATATGTAATTTCAATATTTCATCAGGCTGTGGCTTGTTGAATATCGCCTGCTTGACACTGAAGCCTGCTGGTTTCCATTACACTTTAGCATCACTACTCCAGGGAGACTCTTCAAAAACACTTTCATTAGCGATATTAATTATATCCGCTCATTCTGTACCAGCACTGCCATTGTTGCTCTAAAACAGTGGTTTTCAGCCAGTGGTCCTTGAGGGGGTTCCAGGTGGTCCTCAGTGGTCCGGGGACCACCAGTGGTCCTTCCCAGTGGTCCCCGGACCACCAGTGGTCCTTTAGGGGGTTCCAGGTGGTCCTCAGTGGTCCAGGGACCACCAGTGGTCCTTCCCAGTGGTCCCCGGACCACCAGTGGTCCTTTAGGGGGTTCCAGGTGGTCCCCAGTGGTCCAGGGACCACCAGTGGTCCTTTAGGGGGTTCCAGGTGGTCCTCAGTGGTCCAGGGACCACCGGTGGTCCTTTAGGTGGTTCCAGGTGGTCCTCAGTGGTCCGGGGACCACCGGTGGTCCTTGAGGTGGTTCCAGGTGGTCCTCAGTGGTCCAGGGACCACCAGTGGTCCTTGAGGGGGTTCCAGGTGGTCCCCAGTGGTCCCCGGACCACCAGTGGTCCTTGAGGGGGTTCCAGGTGGTCCCCAGTGGTCCAGGGACCACCAGTGGTCCTTGAGGGGGTTCCAGGTGGTCCCCAGATAATTGATGGAGCGTTGGTAACCAATGGACCATTGTCTTTAACTCTTGAGAGCGTACAATGATTATAGCCATGCTATAGGCCAGAGGTGGGCAACTTTGACGATAGAGATCGAGGGCCACGATATTTCCACACTCACTCCAGTGGGGCCACATTGCATATTAATGTGTGACGCGTTTTAAGCTTGTAGATCGGCTATTTTTGCTATATTTGAATTAAAATCCTGAATTTTTTTTTGCCACTACTGTATGTTTGGCTGACGCAACACACCGGTTTCACGGATTGGCCAGAGGCGTCACATGACGTTTGTACCACTGTAGAGATATAAGAGATAGCGTGTGGTTGACAGAACTGCATTCTGGGACAGAGACGGCGAGAGAGAACTGCATTGTGGGACAGAGACGCAAGAACAACCTGATGTTAGAATGATCGGCTGGACCGTCCGTCTGAAAGGAGGAGCAGAGAGATGGGTCCGTGCAGCTGTGGTGCTGCAGGACAAACTGTACTGCTTTAATGAAGGCAGTGATCACATCGATGTTCACGTCTTCAACACAGTGTCTTTATGCTGGAGGAAGCTGAGCCCAGGAAGAGGAGGAGGACGCCACCTAGAGGTTCCATCCAGACGCTGGGGCCACACAGCTGTGTTGGTTGAAGATATAGTCTACATCTGGGGAGGGAGGCCTTACTGCAATGTGCTTTATGCATTTGGTGTTGACGCCTACAGATGGTTCAAACCCAGGGTTTCTGGCACTGTTCCAGAGGAGAGGGAGGACCACTCAGCCTGTGTGTTGGAGAAGGTCATGTTTATCCATGGAGGAAGAACCCAGCTGACTGGATGGACTACTGACATGTACAAGTTGGACACCAGCACAATGGTCTGGACTTTAATTAACACCAGAGGAACTCCACCTACTGCTACATACTTTGTCTCTGCCACCATCATCGGGTCAAAGATGTTTGTATTTGGGGGCTTTGGGAACCCCCTCAGAGTGTTTGACACAGAGACCAACCTCTGGCTGAGCACACCATCTCCACAGCCTCATCGAGGAGGACTCTATCATTCAGCATTTACCTACAATGGAGAGCTGTACATAGTTGGTGGCCTTCCGGCCAACAATGATGTGTGGAAATTCAGTCCAGAGACCTTCTCCTGGAAGAAGGTTGAGCCCAAGGGAAAGGACCGGGTCCGATTTATGTACTATGATGCTGCATGCATGGTGGGAGATCGTATGTTCCTCTTTGGAGGACAAGGATCACCTGGCGACCTGTATGTCTTAGACTTCAATCCGAGCCTCAAGACATTATGTAAGCTGGCAGTTATTCAGAACGGTCTGGAGCAGTCGGAGCTCACACACGACATCAGGTGGGAACTGGCAGCCATGACAACCAACAATAACAAACCGACGACGCCGACATGATAAAAGCGTGCCTACGATAAAGAAGGAAATATAAATAATACAAATCACACCCGTGTGAAGTGAGGGGCGCTAATATATTAAAGTCTAACTCGGTCATGTTGATTGGGTGATGTAAAACAAACGGTGCCAACAAAAACATTAAACGCCATTAACAATAAAGAGACAATATGACGTAAACGACACATTATGGCGTAAATGTTCCCTTCGTTGTCAATGCGTTTACTAAACAAGCTTTGAACTAAAGACAAACATTAAACCTGTGTATAGGAATAGGAAGGGCCCCTCAAAAAATTGACAAATTCATAAAACGGCAAAATAAATGACACTTGTGTGAAGTGAGCGGTGCCTTTGACTTGTTTGTCTGGGGCACCCGTCACAACTGCCCCTCCCTACCTACCCTACCCTACCCTCCAAAAAAACCACCCACACCCTCAGATCTGAAAATATATTCCTACTGGAGGTTCCAAATACCAACCATGTACACCATGGGGGACCGACCAGGCCTTCCTTCTGCTGGGCAGCAGCGCGCCTGTGGAACAGCCGTCCTTATATGGACCCCACAGTACCGCAGACCATGGAGTCTTTTAAAACAGGCTTAAAGTCACACATCACATAATTATGATGAGATAATCTTTCTTTCTTGGTTATGGAAGATAAAAAAGGATTCTAAAACGGGTAGTCCCAATACTTGATTCTGATTGGCTGGTTATACCGTCACGTGACCACCGGTGTAAATTCCACCGATAACCCACTCCTTCAATCACTTTATATTATTCGCAGCTGATCTCTATGTCTCTGTAGCAGTACTGGGGAAGGGGAGCGCTTGATTCCTTTACAAACACATGCCGTGCAGGCGTCTATAAAGCACCGCCCGGCTCATATGACTGTGACTGTGTGTGGCTCCAGGCAGCCCCGTGAAGACATCAAGCGCTATTCTGGCCCTCTGGTATATTGCACGGACCACCATAATACTACAAGTCCCACAATGCACTGCGAGTGCATTGTCACATATCGAGGGCCCGCAATAAGCGCAAGCATGCGTCTTCTCTTCACTATATTGATCAGCAGTGAAAGTATATCACTTGTGGGTCAACTTTCAGCTACCCCGCCCTCTCCCCAAAAATGGCCCGTGTGTTGAAACACAGTCCGGACCCTCGACTTGTACCAATGTCTTTATTTTGGCCCACTGTTTATTTGAGTTTGACATCCCTGCTTTAGGCTATACCAGCCCAGGTAGAGCCACATTCCATCATCATACAGTGGGATCCTACTCGTCTGCGCCTCAATCTCATATTACACAGTGGGTGAAAAGAACACACCCCTTAAGACTAAACCACACCCATCAGAGGTGTGACTTCCATAGGTACCCAGGTACTTTTAAATACCTAGAGGTACCTATGGGTGTCAGGCCGGCAGAAAGGACTGGAACCCCACCGTATATGGGTCTGAGCAGAGCTATAATTGCCTGTGTCACATCCCGTCACACGACATGCCACCCTCGCCCTTCCTCTACATACCTCCTCCTTGTCCTGTCGCTCACAGCGAGAGGCACTTGCCGAGTACAACACACGCATACTGTATATATATATATATATATATATATATATATATAGAGAGAGAGAGAGAGAGAGTTGGTGACAGTGATGTAGAATACTGTACGGTTCAGTGCACATGACGTACAGTTCTGTGCATGGTACTGAACAAGAACATTGGACATGACATGATTCTCTCCAGAATGTCACTTCTGGGCCCAGAGGGCAATAAAGTCATATGTTTAGTCAGTGCATCAGGAATGGAATATTGTCCCAACGCACTCTTCCATAACGCAAGAATTAACCCATTCTGGGCGGGATCCCGTTTGGGTGTTATAGCATCTTGTTATGCTTTAGCTATTGAAAAAAAATAGCAGATCTACAAGCTTGTAGGTCTGCTATTTTTGAAAAAATCGAAGAACGACTGACATACGTAGAAGACATTTTTTAGAATCTGATCTCAGGTCAGGATGGAAACTGTCAGGATGTAGAAGACATTTTTAGAATCTGATCTCAGGTCAGAATGGAAAACTGTCAGGATGTAGAAGACATTTTTAAAATCTGATCTCAGGTCAGAATGGAAAACTGTCAGGATGTAGAAGACATTTTTAGAATCTGATCTCAGGTCAGAATGGAAACTGTCAGGATGCAGAAGACATTTTTTTAGAATCTGATCTCAGGTCAGAATGGAAACTGTCAGGATGTAGAAGACATTTTTTTTAAATCTGATCTCAGGTCAGAATGGAAACTGTCAGGATGTAGAAGACATTTTTAAAATCCGATCTCAAGTCAGAATGGAAACTGTCAGGATGTACAGTAGAAGACATTTTTTTAGAATCTGATCTCGGGTCAGAATGGAAACTGTCAGGATGTAGAAGACATTTCTTTAATCTGATCTCGGGTCAGAATGGAAACTGTCAGGATGTAGAAGACATTTCTTTAATCTGATCTCAGGTCAGAATGGAAACTGTCAGGATGTAGAAGACATTTTTTTTAATCTGATCTCAGGTCAGAATGGGTTAAACAGACAGGATGGCTGCAGTGCATGGTTGGAAGTAACTAAAGTGCATTTACTCTAGTACAGTTTCTCTGTAAGCTCACAATGCGACACATTTAGATCTGCTATTTTCACAAGACTTTTCTGCATTTTGATAACTTGAAACGGGACATTCTGGCATAATGAGCATACTTTTACTTTTGGTATACTTTAACCCATTCTGGACGGGAACCCATGTTGATGTTAGCATCATGTTATGCTTTAGTTATTGAAAAATAGCAGACCTACAAGCTCGTAGCGCGCCACTCGGTGGCGCGCTATGAGCTTGTAGGTCTGCTATTTTTATTTATTTTATTTTTATTTTTATATATCTCCTATTTTTATTTATTTTATTTTTATTTTTATATATCTCCTATTTTTGAAAAATCGAAGAACGACTGACATTTTTAGAATCTGATCTCAGGTCAGAATGGGTTAATCAGACCAGTGTGTGTCCAGTGGAAACCTCGTATGAATCTGATCTCAGGTCAGAATGGGTTAAGTAGGCTATATTATGTATTCTTTTTTACTAAAGTACATTTTGAATTCCGGACTTTTACTTGTAACGGAGTAGTTCTACATTACGGTATTTATACTTTTACTCAAGTAAAGAATGAAGCGACAAAGTGTCTCATGAAACTGAGCTGAGGCCTCCCCATGAATCATGACACTGAGCCCGAGGCCTCCCCACGAATCATGACACTGATCTGAGGCCTCAAGGAAGATTTGGCTCCCAGATAAGGCTCCTAAGGCAAGGAGAGCTGCCAAGAAACCACCTTCCATTTTACACAGAGCTTCTGACTGCAGGGAGATGCAAGTGGACCTGAAAAAGAAGCTTGTTTTTCCAGAAGAGGTGGTTGTGACTTCTCTCAGACCAGACATGATCCTACTATCCAGGACCACAAAAACCATCCTGGTAGCAGAACTAACAGTGCCCTGGCTGGGAGGACAGACTTTAGGCATCTCTCACCAATTGAAGAAAGCCATGGAAGTACCAGGATTTGATTGATGAGGCTCTTATCAAAGGATGGCAACGCATCCCTATTCCCCTTCGAAGTTGGCTGCCGTGGTTTCCCAGCAACATCAGTGGGCTACTTCTTGCAGAAGATCGGGTTGGATCCCAAGCAACTGAAGAAAGCCACTGGGGAGATAGCCACTGTAGCCGAGACCACATCCAGATGGATATGGCTGAAGAGAGCCCACAGTTGGAACCCTGCAGGATCCTAGCCCCACTGACAACCAGTCAAGAAGCAGAAGGTATGCGGCCAGGTTCTGACCCGGCTCAGGGAGTAGGACGCCCCTGCCATGCATAGTCCAGGAGACGTCCCTGACCCACCGGGCCCCACCATCCAGGGAGACGTCCCTGACCCACCGGGCCCCACCATCCAGGGAGACGTCCCTGACCCACCTGGCCCCACCATCCAGGGAGACGTCCCTGACCCACCGGGCCCCACCATCCAGGGAGACGTCCCTGACCCACCGGGCCCCACCATCCAGGGAGACGTCCCTGACCCACCGGGCCCCACCATCCAGGGAGACGTCCCTCACCCACCGGGCCCCACCATCCAGGGAGACGTCCCTGACCCACCGGGCCCCACCATCCAGGGAGATGTTCTGGTGATGAAAGGTGGCGAAACATCAAGGAAGGATGGCTCCCCTCCCAGCTGATGACCCTGACAGCTGGTACTCGCAATGCTCAGATCATCCATCCACAGAGGATTACCAACACCTGTAACCTGCAACACCCGTAAGTAGCTCTAGCAGATTCTGCTTGTAGCAAAGCATCTTCAATGTTTACTTCACCTGAAACTGGGCCCGAGGCCTCCCCATGAAGTGTCTCATGAAACTGAGCCCCGAGGCCTCCCCATGAAGTGTCTCCCCGTGAAGTGTCTCATGAAAATAGGCCCCGATAAAGGCCTCCAAACAAAGGCCTCCCCATGAAATGTCTCACCAAGCTGCCTGCAGACATGGTTCATTAATTAGCAGCATGTGCAACACAGCTGCAGCTGCATCTTAATTCTTGCCCCAGAAATAGCTCCCACACCCTGGGTGGCTCTGAACGCAAACACATGTCTGTGTGAGAGTTTAAGCATACATCACACATACATGCTGTCATGTATTCACATGTGCATCATGTGTACATTTTGGCACGTGCGTTTGTGTGCGTATACCATATGCATATGTGTGTGTGTGTGTGTGTGTGTGTGTGAGAAATATTACACATTTCCATTTTTTGCAGGCATATTGCTCATTCATGTCTTGACATGACTGTGTGCGATCTGAAATTGGCTTTGAGTGCACCGGTGTGCCCTTTTGTCGTTTGTTTATTCAGTGCACTGGGTGTGTTGTCCAAGTGCGCTGTGACCCGTCCGGGTCACGGTGCGCTGAGTGCCCGCACTGACCAGTGACCCTACTCAGGAGTCGGGGGTTGTCCAGTCGGTGTGCGTGTGTCTCGAGCGCCTCTCTCCGTCGTCAAAATCGGTGTAGAGAGTAGAGACCAGTGTTGTTTTTGGCAGCAAATTTCTATTTTAGTTTAGTCATATAGTCTTTGGACTGAAACTTCATTTAGTTTTAGTCACATTTTAGTCACCAGTGGAAATGTCTTAGTGTTAGTCTAGTTTTAGTCGACTAAATCTACAGTTGATTTAGTCGATTATTTTGGCGGGTCTTGATGCCGTCGTAATGAGTGTTTTTACACTTGCTGAAAATAGCTGATCTACAAGCCCACAAAGCGTCGCGTTGCGACGCGTTGTGAGCTTGTAGATCTGCTATTTTCAGCATGCAACCAAGTGTAAAATGACTTATACTGGATCTCTTGTACTCTAGTCCCTTCCTAACATTTTAGTCTAGTTTTTATTTGTCGACGAAATTGTCAGTATATTTAGTCATCGTAGCTTAGTTTTAATTTGTTTTTGTCAGTGAAAATAGGTAGTTGACGAACATTTTTCGACGAAAACAACACTGATAGAGACCCAACAGCAGTTATATTAGGCTAATGTTATGAATTACCTGTTCAATGTTACAGGAAGGTGTGTTTTGTTTTTAACTGGCCGTTCGTAAAAAGCCACACTCCTAGGGGCGCTCCGAGTATAGGGTCAGCGGTGGCCGAACGGTTTGCGGAGCGGTCTTGATATCGGAAGGTCGCTATAGTTCGTATCCCCGGACCGGCACGTTCAAATTACCACCGCTGAAGTGCCCTTGAGCAAGGCATTGAACCCCTACCATGAAAAATTAATGTTCTATGAGCAGGGCCTGGCTGTAAACAAGTTCTTGAGCTTAGTCCAGTTACCCTGCAGGGTAAACATTGTACCTTTGCTTTGCTTTGTACAACTACATTCCCAGTGCGCCTTTTTTCCAAACGCATCCCTTTGTTTGTGACTGTGTGTGTGTGTGTGTGTGTGTGTGTGTGTGTGTGTGTGTGTGTGTGTGTGTGTGTGTGTGTGTGTGTGTGTGTGTGTGTGTGTGTGTGTGTGTAGCGGTCTCTGTCTCAACACAGTGAACTGTGCCCTAAGGGCCATTATTATAGCAGCCATGCTAACTGTATAGCACCATGTGCTAATAAGGTCTCCATAACCTCTCCACCTCACAGTGCATAACAGCATTTAGCGGGGCCCACATTATAATAATGCAATGGTGATGGAGCTCTGGGCTGTTGGTACTAATATGAGCATCACTCTGACCCACATGGAGACAGGACTGGCGATAATGTGACATATTAACCCACTGAGACCGGAGGAGGACCCAAGAGAACAAAATAAAAAATCATGACAGTGTTTCTGTAAAAAACGGCGTTTCTAATTATGTCAGTGGTTCAAAAAAGGTTTAATGTTGTTCCAAGGACCGCCAGGACCCCCCCCCCCCCCAGAAGCAAAGATACGATTTAAAAACGTTTGCTGTGCAAAGAATATACGTATATTCAAAGATTAGCACACGTTTTGTAAAAAAAAAAAAAAAAAAAAAAAAAAAAACTAGCAGATCTACAAGCTCATAGCGCGGCACTCGGTGCCGCGCTATGAGCTTGTAGATCTGCTATAGTTTTCAACAGCTAAAGTTTCCAATAATGGTCAACGTGGTTGATATAAGCTGTGTGAGGCGACACATATGTCGTCCTCAGGTCTGAATGCGTTAACATGACAGGGTAAGTGCTGGATGGGGGGGGAGTGCATAGTCGCTGGCGTTAATCCATAAAAGTGAAAGTGTGCCGGGAGAGGATCGATTCTCGCATGTCTGCATGCTGAGATGGATGGGTTTAACCCATTCTGGGCGGGAACCCCTTTTGGTGTTTTAAACATTATGTTATAATTTAGCTATTGAAAAATAGCAGATCTACAAGCTCATAGCTCAAGCTACGAGCTTGTAGGTCTGCTATTTTTTGAAAAAATCATGAACATGTGGTGCAAAGCTTTGAATATATATACTCTTTCAGAGCGAACGTTTTTAACTCAAATCTTTGCTTCTGGGGGGAGGTGGTCCCTGGAACAACACATTTTCAGATGGGGGTCAGCGGCCAATTTTATATATTTTTGGGGGTCCTTGACATGAAATATTGAGAACCACTGATATAGAAACACAAGACATTTTTATTTTTAAAATAAATTAAAAAAATGTCAGGCCTAAATGGGTTAAATGATGACTTCATATTATAGAATCATATTAGCCTGCCGTATGGATGGAGTGACGGAATTATTGGAATAATGCCACCGGACTGATCAGCGACACAACGTCCTGGAAATATTATCTAGATGTATAAGGCTATAGTTCTACAATAATGGAATAACTTAAGGAGGCTTGTTGAGAAGATTGATGTAAAACATGTGACACAGATTTTGCAAGTCTTAGATGAATAGGTAGGGCGTTCCATCATTTGGGAGCCCGAATTGCAAATGCCCGAGGCCTCGAGGAGGAGGGCTTTGTCTGCGTGAATTCTATATAACTGACAGGTAACCCAGTGGAGGGTGGCTAAAATGAGGGCGATGTGGTCCCGTCTTTTTGAATTAGTGAGAAGTCTGGCAGCAGAATTCTGAACGAGTTGGAGACGGGACATCTTACACAGGCCAGAGTAAATGGAGTGGACAGGTGGATCAGTCAAAAAGGGAGACATGGAAGAGGAAGGATGGATGGGGGAATAGGATCAACATGGAATGTCAGAACCTGTTCTGACATTCCATATGGGCTTCCGTTATGGGCTTAATTGCGACAGCAGATCACATTTACTACCAGTAAGACGCGCAAACGCGGGAAGCGAACGCAGCTCGTACATATTTGGGTTTTGGACGTATAGTTGCTTTGGGGACTCCTTATATGGTTATGGCTGAGTCATGGTGACGTAATCACTCAGCTCCATATATGGGCACAAAAGCGGGACAGACAGACACACAGACAGACATGATCTGCTAGGTCTCATAGTAAGTGCTCACTGCATTCGCAATCACTGCGTTCGCAATGACATCAGATGTCATAGTGATGTCACAAGACCTGGGCACCATATATGGGGGCTTTCCCATGTTTGGGGATTCTGAGTGACACGCTGACGGGAATTGCACATTTTCATAGTAAACGCGACCTTCGTTCGCAATGAAAAGTGCTTGATAATAACATTGTTATTGACACAGACAAGAGCAGCATTATAGAATGGAGAATATGTTAGGCTATAATGGAGACGTGCCGTGGAGCTGCAGCAATTTTAACGAACAACATCAAGTTCACTATTTTCAGAACTATATACATTTAGGCATTTGTTGAAAGTATTGTTGGCGGTTTCAATTTGTCAAATTGTAAATCGTTAGCACAAAGTGTCCACAGAAAGGCCTGAGATATGCACATCTCAGAGCCTGCACCCCTCCGCCCCCAAAACACGGGTAAAGCAACAAGCATACAATGCCACATATAAATGTAATCATGAATGATTTTAAATCAACTATATCTGTTGGAATGAAAACCTCCTTCAACATTCAAACTGTGTCTTCTGCCTTTTCACTTTGGCCGACATGAGTCCCATTTTCCCAGCCCCAGAGTCACATTTTTGTTTGTTTGTTTAGGGGGGTTATCATTGTTGGCTAAAGAAATCTTCAGCCCTGTCCAGACTCCGTAGACCAGGAGGTGCCCACACTTTTTTGACTTGAGAGCTTTGACTTTCAAAATGACAACCCAATGAAAACATTATAATACCATTGCTGAAAATGGCTTTGGAATAGCGGTGCTGGCATTATACATTTAAAGGGACACTTCACCCTTTTTGCAAAAAAATATATGTTAATGACGTTTAGAAGCTTTAGAACACACTCCTGGGGGTCTTTATGTGTGTAATATGTGAGGCTACATGTTGTCTCAGTAAGACAGCTCTCCCCCCTATCCACAAGGAGGAGCAGTGCACCAAAGAATTATGGGAATTGTAGTCCAGGAAGGTAGTGAGTCCAGTGTCCATGACATCAGAGACAACAGGCTCACTGCTACAATCTAAAATATCTAAAACCACATATTACACACATAAATACCCCCAGGAAAGTGATCTAAAGCTTCTAAACGTCATTAACATATATTTTTTTGCAAAAAGGGTGAAGTGTCCCTTTAAGACAAATGCACTTGGAATGGGGAAGGGGGATGAATGGAATAGGTATAGGCCTAGAGTTTTCTTTGTATTTCATTTGTAATCTACCGACATTTGTGCACAGCAACACTCTTGAAAACAAAGTATTGCAATATGAGTTTGAGCTGACAGGACCTTTTTTATGTCAGTCAATCAATCAAGTCAACTTAATTAATTCAAGTGGCAGATGCCATTTTTATTATTAAATATTCTTTAGGGGCACATGTCATGTGTGTATACAAATCTCCTTTCATGGGGGTCCCTGGCATATCTTCTCAAATTGTTAATCAAGTGTGAATTTGGGGTTCCCTGACATGACAAAGGTTTGGGAACCACTACTCCATGCTGTACTATCATGTTCTACATGATAGTACAGCATGGAGTAGAACCACTACTCCATGCTGTACTATCATGTTCTACATGATAGTACAGCATGGAGTAGAACCACTACTACATGCTGTACATGTATAATTATCATGTAATATTATACACATTACAATTATAAGTTGTAATGTGTTTAGCAAGCACATTTACGACTCCAAATGGATTATCACAATAGTATCGTAACAAACAATGTTTTGCTCACTTGCCACATACCTATATGACCATTAGTTCTGTTGTAAGAAATAACTTCAGTAATTCTATTTATAGTTTAATTTTAAATATCTCCCTAGTATGGTACAAGATTCCAGTCCAGAGGTTTGTAATTTTAATCTGAATTGCTTCATACGGTAGTTGTGACTTTTGTGTTGGTCTATGATGGGGATGAAGTGTAAAATATGACATTTTAGTTTACTGTGTGCATTTCTATATTCTATACTACATGTCAAACTGGGGGTCCCTACCCCCAGTTTGGAGTAGTACCACTGTACTCCATGCTGTACTATCATGTTCTACATGATCCTCATGATACTGTAAGTGTGTGTAAGCGGTGCGGACGCTGATGTATCGCTGATGAAGGAGATCGATGGTATTGTGTCTGACCCGGTTGTATTGATGGATGGTGCCGAGGCCATAGTGCATTGATCGGCTAAATGCTGTCGATAATAGTCAAAGGGTGATTGATATTCTTACTGTATGTAGCATGTACATGTACACACACATTACGTGCATGTGTGTAGTGTGTGTATACACCATTTACGGGGGGCATGTGTGTGTGTGTGTGTGTGTGTGTGTCCACAGGCTAGTGGTCAGAGGCTTGAGGATTATTGCGAACGCAATGATTGCGAACGCAATGAGCACTTACTATGAGACCTAGCAGATCATGTCTGTCTGTGTGTCTGTCTGTCCCGCTTTTGTGCCCATATATGGAGCTGAGTGATTACGTCACCATGACTCAGCCATAACCATATAAGGAGTCCCCAAAGCAGCTATACGTCCAAAACCCAAATATGTACGAGCTGCGTTCGCTTCCCGCGTTTGCGCGTCTTACTGGTAGGGTTGTCCAAGTGTAAGGCAAAGCAGCTTCATGCAACATACTGTTCAATCTCCTCCATTATAGTCAGTCGGTCTATTTGGAGGAGAAGGTGCTTTTTGTACCCATGCTTTACTTTCTGTGTTGGTAATAATTATGACAGACTGAAGTGACCAATGTTGGCTGTGAATAAGTTCATGTGTTTGCCTGTAGGCCTACTGTATATTCTGTACATTTTCTAGGGCTTGTTTGGACTCCAGCACTGAGACACGTGATGTTTCGAGTGCGTGGGATATCAGAAGCAACTGAAAATATTTGTGCCCTCGATAATGTATTTTATAAATGTGGACTCGAATAAAGACATCGAAATGTGTCTACGGGCGCATACTGCATGTGTTTGCATGTAGAGAGAGAGAGAGAGGGAGAGAGAGAGATAGAGTTGCTACATGTCCAAATGTGTGTACAGTATGTGTCTGCGTGTGTCCTTTGATGTATACCACTTCAAAGGATGCAAGGTTTGATTATTAAAAAACAAAAAAAAACTAAGAAAGGGGGGCTGACACATTGTTTCTCATGTATAATTTGTCATACATTAACAATACTTAGCAACAATAGTCAAGCAGTTGTTGGGAGCGTGTTGTAGATCTACTATTTCAACTGTTATTTTCATTTTGTATAGGCTATACAAATCAGTGGCTAACGTATAGGTCTTTTTTAATTACACGTTTCAAATTGTGATATTACCAGTAAGACGCGCAAACGCGGGAAGCGAACGCATCTCGTACATATTTGGGTTTTGGACGTATAGCTGCTTTGGGGACTCCTTATATGGTTATGGCTGAGTCATGGTGACGTAATCACTCAGCTCCATATATGGGCACAAAAGCGGGACAGACACACACACAGACAGACAGACATGATCTGCTAGGTCTCATAGTAAGTGCTCAGTGCGTTCGCAATCAAACTGCTAAACATAATCACGCCGTCTACATTTACCAAAAATGAATTTATTTTAGTGTCCTCCAGAAGCCGGTATAAAACAGCCCTCCAATATAAACCAATGACAAGGTGGGGGGAGGGGGAGGGGAGATCAAAAGCAGAGACATAGATTTATCCCCCCCGTTTCTCTCAGTTAACCCATTCTAGACGGGAACCCCTTTTGGGTGTTAGCATTACGTTATGCTTTATAGCTATTGAAAAATAGCAGATCTACAAGCTCGTAGCGCGCCACCGAGTGGCGCGCTACGAGCTTGTAGGTCTGCTATTTTTTGAGAAATCGAAGAACGACTGACATCAGAAAACTGTCAGGTTTCAGAAGACATTTTTTTTAAATCTGATCTCAGGTCAGAACGGGTTAATCGTGTGTGCGTGCGTGTGTGTGTGCGTCTGCGTCACATCGCTGCATGTGCTGAGAGAACATATCCCCTGAGGAGAATGAATCCGTGGGTGCGTTCCAAAATAAAGGGCCCAAAAATAACGGAAAGAGCCGATGAGTCACAGATCGACATAACGTTAGCTCCTCTAACCTCGTCATCATCACGCACGCACACACACACGCACACACACACACGCACGCACATGCGCACGCACACACACACACACACACACGCACACACACACACACACACACACACACACACACACACACACACACACACACACAGCCTTGCCTTCAGACAACACTGGGGTTTGTTTCTCACGCGATCCAGAAGCGTTACTTTTCATTTTGAAAAACGGGACATCATTTCCTTCCGTTTTTTTTGACAAAGCAAGAAGCTCTGATGAATCCTGGAGGCTTAATAAGTGAATGTTGTTTTGGCGCTGCACGGAAACATGAGCATTATTAATTAACGCATTGAGACCCCGAGACCATATTCTATATAAAATGTCTTGACATTATATGACAGTCTTCTGTAAAACCTCATGTTTCTACTGTATATCAGTTCTGCTCAAACTACTTCAGCCCAGATAAAGAGACAAAATGGTGTCATTTCAGTTGTCAATGAATTGTTCTAATCGGACCCAGAGGGACGAACATGATTCACTCCACTCCTAAATACCATGCACGCATGTACGCACGCACGCATGTACATGTACACGCACACACACACACACACACACACACACACACACACACACACACACGCATGTACGAGAGAGTCTCTATGCAATTCAATCCACCACAAACAAACTGGGCAAAAGAACACCCATGCACCGTCATCTGTAATTGCTGTACAGCATTGTAAGAGGGAGACTGTGTGTGTGTGTGTGTGTGTGTGTGTGTGTGTACTGTCTGCGTGCCCATCTGACAGTGTAGTTAATTATTGATTAGGAGAGGCTCGGTCAAATCACAACATTATCGGACAAAGTGAAGCAAAGAGTCAAATATCTCTCTCTCTCCTCCCTCTCTCTCTCCCTCTCTCTCTCCCTCTCTCTCTGTCTCTCTCTCCCTCCCTCTCTATCTATCTCCCTCCCTCCTTCTCTCTCTCTCTCCCTCCCTCTCTATCTCTCTCCTCCCTCTCCCTCCCTCCTTCTCTCTCCCTCTCTCTCTCTCTCTCTCTCCCTCCCTCTCTATCTCTCTCTCCTCCCTCTCCCTCCCTCCTTCTCTCTCTCTCCCTCCCTCTCTATCTCTCTCTCTCCCCCTCTCTCTCCTCTCCCTACCCCTCCCTCTCTCTCCCCCCCTCCCTCCCTCTCTCTCTCCCCTCCCTCTCTCCCTCCCTCCCTCTCTCTCTCTCTCTCTCTCCCTCCCTCCCTCCCTCTCTCTCCCCTCTCTCTCTCCCCTCCCTCTCTCTCCTCCCTCCCTCTCTCTCCCTCCCTCTCTCTCTCTCCCCTCCCTCTCTCCAGAGGTAGAGAGGAGTTCAACCCTACGTATTGTGCCTGCTGGTTATTTATGTCCACATCCATTGCCAATAGCTTCAGGCGGGGGGGGGGGGGGGGGGGGGGGGGGGGGGGTTCAGTGTTTGTTGCGTTGCGTTGTGTCTCCTCTTAATGAGAAGCAATAATCTGCAGCTGCTCAACAGAGTCCTGCTGGTGGCAGTGGATGCTGCAGGTCTGTCTGTCCATCCCTTTGATCTAAGGATGCTGCAGGTCTGTCTGTCCATCACTTTGATCTAAGGATGCTGCAGGTCTGTCTGTCCATCACTTTGATCTAAGGATGCTGTAGGCCTGTCTGTCCATCACTTTGATGTAAGGATGCTGCAGGTCTGTCTGTCCATCACTTTGATCTAAGGATGCTGCAGGTCTGTCTGTCCATCACTTTGATCTAAGGATGCTGCAGGTCTGTCTGTCCATCACTTTGATCTAAGGATGCTGCAGGTCTGTCTGTCCATCACTTTGATCTAAGGATGCTGCAGGTCTGTCTGTCCATCACTTTGATCTAAGGATGCTGCAGGTCTGTCTGTCCATCACTTTGATCTAAGGATGCTGCAGGTCTGTCTGTCCATCACTTTGATCTAAGGATGCTGCAGGTCTGTCTGTCCATCACTTTGATCTAAGGATGCTGCAGGTCTGTCTGTCCATCACTTTGATCTAAGGATGCTGCAGGTCTGTCTGTCCATCACTTTGATCTAAGGATGCTGCAGGTCTGTCTGTCCATCACTTTGATCTAAGGATGCTGCAGGTCTGTCTGTCCATCACTTTGATCTAAGGATGCTGCAGGTCTGTCTGTCCATCACTTTGATCTAAGGATGCTGCAGGTCTGTCTGTCCATCACTTTGATCTAAGGATGCTGCAGGTCTGTCTGTCCATCACTTTGATCTAAGGATGCTGCAGGTCTGTCTGTCCATCACTTTGATCTAAGGATGCTGCAGGTCTGTCTGTCCATCACTTTGATCTAAGGATGCTGCAGGTCTGTCTGTCCATCACTTTGATCTAAGGATGCTGCAGGTCTGTCTGTCCATCACTTTGATCTAAGGATGCTGCAGGTCTGTCTGTCCATCACTTTGATCTAAGGATGCTGCAGGTCTGTCTGTCCATCACTTTGATCTAAGGATGCTGCAGGTCTGTCTGTCCATCACTTTGATCTAAGGATGCTGCAGGTCTGTCTGTCCATCACTTTGATCTAAGGATGCTGCAGGTCTGTCTGTCTGTCCATCACTTTGATCTAAGGATGCTGCAGGTCTGTCTGTCCATCACTTTGATCTAAGGATGCTGCAGGTCTGTCTGTCCATCACTTTGATCTAAGGATGCTGCAGGTCTGTCTGTCCATCACTTTGATCTAAGGATGCTGCAGGTCTGTCTGTCCATCACTTTGATCTAAGGATGCTGCAGGTCTGTCTGTCCATCACTTTGATCTAAGGATGCTGCAGGTCTGTCTGTCTGTCCATCACTTTGATCTAAGGATGCTGCAGGTCTGTCTGTCTGTCCATCACTTTGATCTAAGGATGCTGCAGGTCTGTCTGTCTGTCCATCACTTTGATCTAAGGATGCTGCAGGTCTGTCTGTCTGTCCATCACTTTGATCTAAGGATGCTGCAGGTCTGTCTGTCCATCACTTTGATCTAAGGATGCTGCAGGTCTGTCTGTCTGTCCATCACTTTGATCTAAGGATGCTGCAGGTCTGTCTGTCCATCACTTTGATCTAAGGATGCTGCAGGTCTGTCTGTCCATCACTTTGATCTAAGGATGCTGCAGGTCTGTCTGTCTGTCCATCACTTTGATCTAAGGATGCTGCAGGTCTGTCTGTCCATCACTTTGATCTAAGGATGCTGCAGGTCTGTCTGTCTGTCCATCACTTTGATCTAAGGATGCTGCAGGTCTGTCTGTCCATCACTTTGATCTAAGGATGCTGCAGGTCTGTCTGTCTGTCCATCACTTTGATCTAAGGATGCTGCAGGTCTGTCTGTCTGTCCATCACTTTGATCTAAGGATGCTGCAGGTCTGTCTGTCCATCACTTTGATCTAAGGATGCTGCAGGTCTGTCTGTCCATCCCTTTGATCTCAAACAGAAACAGATCTCGACAAAAAAAACCGATATACTGGCCGGATAAAAGTGCAACTTAATTAGCTCAAATGTGAAAATGTATATAGCACCAATCTTTGGATATATATTCTTTCAGAGCGAACGTTTTTAACGTAATATCTTTTGCTTCTGGGGGAACACATTTTCAGATACAAATACATGGCATGAAAAGAGGTTGAGCACCGGCGCTGACATAGAAACATAGGTTTATCAGAAAACGATCTAACTTCAACACTTTTCAACCTATCGTCATATTACCGGTCCTCACTAATGTTCATAATACATAAAATTACCACCATTGTTTTCTACTCTGTCTGGCTGTGGGCGGTTCAGAAACCCCTGTCCACCAGTGACATCATCGAGTAAAGGGGGGAAAATAATGCTATTTTTTATCATGATCGTTAGTGAGGACCAATAACATGAAGATAGGTTGAAAAGGGGTGAAGTGGTCCTTTAACTTTGCACACACAATATACGGGTATCTCAAAATCAAATGGCAGATGAGCCCAATTCTGCATGTTAATATTATATTATTATTATGTAACGTTGCTTTTTAGCCCAGTCTGGGCAGGAACCCCTCTCGCTGTTAGCATTATGTTATGCTTTAGCTATTGAAAAATAGCAGATCTACAAGCTCATAGCGCGCCACCGAGTGGCGCGCTATGAGCTTGTAGATCCACCGAGTGGCGCGCTATGAGCTTGTAGATCTGCTATTTTTTGAAAAATCGAAGAACGACTGACGTAGAAACATAGCTTTTATCAGAAAACTGTCAGGATGTAGAAGTAATTTTTATAATCTGATCTCAGGTCAGAATGGGTTAAATGACGGAGGATAAGCGAGTGGTTTTCTACTGAGGAAACAGATGGCGGGCAAACAGAAAAAGCTAGCACAGGTAGCTAAGGTACGAAGCGAAGAGAGCTTTGGATTTAGAGTCTCAAAGGATGGGATTATTTGAAGCGATTGTTTGAAGACAACATGGCACAAACCAGGACAAAATGTAATGCCAATGGAAACGAGTGAACAGCGTGAAATAAAGATTAACTTCTCTCTGCATTTAAAGGTGCCAGCCCTATCTAACTGTAAGTTGCCAATTGCTGTCTGACTTTTCTCACTTCACCTTCCAACACTTTTACTTCTACTTCTACAGATTTTATTATTATTACAAAACATACAGTAACCACTTCAGCCCTGTAGTCACACACCCTTAAGGCCTATTCATAGTCTGGATTTTCGGTGGTGAGGTGACCACCACCGCTCCGGTGGTGAGCTGACCACCGGAGCTGAAATAACGTTGAGCGGTCGTGAGTAAAAGCAGAGCTAAGGGCTGGAGCGGTGGCGGTGGTTTGCTCTTCACCGCGGCTCAGTGACGTCATGTTGTAGTTCGGTGGTCACCTCAGTGACGTCATGTTGTAGTTCAGTGGTCACCTCAGTGACGTCATGTTGTAGTTCGGTGGTCACCTAAGTGACGTCATGTTGTAGTTGGGTGGTCACCTCAGTGACGTCATGTTGTAGTTCGGTGGTCATCTCAGTGACGTCATGTTGTAGTTCGGTGGTCACCTCAGTGGCCTTATGTTGTAGTTCGGTGGTCACCTCACCACCGAAAATCCAGACTATGTATGAGCCTTTATATTCCTTCAGCTCAACATAACCATTCCAGAAGATGTGGTTGTATAACAGCCGTCCTGCACTTGTTTCAAACATTCAGTAGAATCTGCATAACAAACAAACCACCAGGCTCTCCTCCAGTCCAAACGGGCTAAAACCTGCTGCACGCCACTCGCCACTCATTTGTGACTTAATCAACTGTATAAAATGACAGATGGTTTCAATTCGGCTCAATTTGACACTTAATCAGGCACAGAGAGTGACAGTGTCTTTAGCAGATCGGGTTAAATCTACACCGTCTAAATTGTATGTCCGGAGAGAGGTGTTGCATTTATGTCCAAATTGCAGTTGTAGCATGTAGTAGTGCAGGGTTCCCCAATGAACTTTCCTCAAGGGCCAAGGGCCGAGTCGGCGCGCGCAAGGTTGAGGTCTTGCCCTAAAAATATATTCAGGGCAAGACCCCATTTTAAAAGGACCCCCATTTTGACATGCAGAGGCTACTGACCCCCATTTAATGCCATTTATATCTGGGACCCCCCCCAAAAAAAAAAAAGCTGGGGGGTACGTGTACAGTATATACAGACATGGGAGGAAAATTATGAAGATTCTGGTTGCCCCACTGGCTCAGGTGTATATTTGGATATTATGCGTTATATTGTGCGTAGTATCCTGTTACTGTATTATGCTCAGAATGAGGAACAAATACACGTAAATTCCACAAGCTCTGAGGCTCAATATAATATAATGTAACCTAGGCCAGCAAAATCACGGCCCACACAGAAATCAATTCACGTTACTGTACACCAGTTATTTTTGGTGTGGCTGCATCCTTACTCATCACAGCGTATTATTAATATTTTCCGTGCATACCCTGAAGGCTAATTTAATTTTGTTTTATTTTGTTGTTTTTAGTTGTTGTTGACCAAAGTTCTGCAGGTTTAACCCATTCTGAACGGGAACCCATTTTGGTGTTAGCATCATGCTATGCTTTAGCTATTGAAAAATAGCAGATCTACAAGCTCATAGCTTGTAGGTCTGCTATTTTTTGAAAAATCGAAGAACGACTGACATTTTTAGAATCTGATCTCAGGTCAGAATGGGTTCATCAGACCAGTGTGTGTGTCCAGTGGAAACCTCGTATGAATCTGATCTCAGGTCAGAATGGTTTAAATATTAACTAAAGCTCTTCCGTCCTCCACACACACATCCCACTCTCCGTATAACCTCCTGAATTAAATTACCACCAATGAGAAGCATAGGATGACTCACTCCCCATTAGAATCCCTAAACTGTAGATGAAAGCGCTTTCAGGCACTGTGTGTGTGTGTGTGTGTGTGTGTGTGTGTGTGTGTGTGTGTGTGTGTGTGTGTGTGAGAGAGAGAGACCCTTTGCTGGGTTACATAAAGGTTTCTAAAACATTTAAAAGGAGAGAGAGAGAGATATCATTGGGACAGTCAGTCGAATCCTACAGTACTCAGGCTGCAGGGTTTTCTTGACATGAAATAGTTTGAAAACCACTGAAAACATATTAGAAACATGAGGGTTTTTTTCCCCCGAAAACGTTTAGGATTCAGAAGCCTGGGGTCTAAAGGGGGTAAAAGCAGTGGGTGTATTTACACACACAGTTCCATAGGATTCACCTCTACTATATGGGGGGTTTAATGACAAACTAACCTGCTGTGACAGTAAAGGCTGAATCAATTACCAACTGCAACGCTGTTCACCCAGGGGAAGTGTGTACATGTGTGTGTGTGTGTGTGTGTGTGTGTGTGTGTGTGCTCGTGCTCACGAATGCAGCAGCCTATACACAGTATGTGAGAAGATGAAGCTATACCAGAGCTATCCTGCATTTGTTATCAAAATGTCTCCAGGGCTGTTTTTGTTATATGTGGGAACGCCTATACTAAGTGTCCTTGACAGGCCATACATCCAAACAGAAAAGTCCTGTCTGACTGATCAAACAGCGTAGATGTTAAGTTCACTTTTCCAATCAGATTTTCCATTCATTGTATGCGTGTGCATACCATCTATTGGAAAGTGCAAAAACAGAGACAGTTCATATGACTGAGCAAGCTGATGCCTTGCACTCCGTCCAGGTAGTCATAATTTCTATCGTTTTGGAGTGGCGCAACCACTCCCAAGGAAGCTCTGAGAAGGAAGGGAAGTGGTCACGTGACTGGGCCGCGCCATGACACTTTCATGGGAGCCAAACTCACACCGGAAGTGCAATGAATACATGGCAGTGAATGGAGCCGGCTGGACCAGCTCATAACAAACATTATTCATGAACAATTGAGACCTTTTTGTAAAGTAATCACTGTTGGAAAATAACAGAAGACATATCACAGGTTGTTTTCTAATCACTTACTGTTTGTCTCCCATGAAAGTGTCCATGCACAGCCCAGTCACGTGACCACTGCACTAACTTCTCAGAGCTTTCTTGACCACTCCAAGGAACAGCAATGTCCGCGTTAACCCATACCTGTGACTATGAGCACCAGTAGGGGCAAAAGTGGTGCTGTTGTGCCAGAAACAGAGAGAGAGAGATAGTGCTGCACTGTTGCCTGCTAATGAGAGAGAGAGAGAGAGAGAGAGAGAGTATTTCTACATTGCAGTATTAATACTTTTTACTTAAGTAAAACCTTTGAGTACTTTTTTCCACCACTGTGTTCAAAGCACTGCTTAACATTCACACAGCTACGCTCTGGCAGCGAGCAGAGCAGTGTGACTGGCTGCTGGTTGAGGGATTGCTCAAGGGCATCTCCATCGCAGGTGGTCGGTCACTTTTCCCTGGCAAAGATTCTCCCAGCTGTCTCCCGTGGAGATTGGAACCTGTAACCTTCAGAGCAACATTCATTATTATTTAACCCATTTTGACCTGAGATCAGATTCTATAAATGTTCTTCTACATCCTGACAGTTTTCTGAAAAAGCTATGTTTCTATGTCAGTGGTTCTTCGGTTTTTCAAAAAAATAGCAGATCTACAAGCTCGTAGCGCGCCACTCGGTGGCGCGCTATGAGCTTGTAGATCTGCTATTTTTCAATAGCTAAAGCATAACATAATGCTAAAACCAAAAGGGGTTTCCGCGCAAAATGGGTTAAAATGAAATGCTAAGTAATTGATTTGGCAGAATGATTCGGGGGTTTGATATTGAAAATGAGCATTGGAGGAGAATTATAGCAAATGTATAAGAAGTGGAATTTAGAGAAGCAAGAGGGACATTTATTCAGTATAAGATAGGGATGCACCGAAAGGGAAATTCTTGGCCGAAACCGAATACCGAATATAGGAAACAGTTGGCCGAAAACCGAATACCGAATAGCCGAATACATCTTTGTTGTAAAGCTACCTGATTATGGCAAAAGACATGATTATGGCAAAACAAATTAATTATAAACACTTATGGGTCCATTAAAAAACATCTTATTAATTGGAGGCTTTGTGATGAATTAATCTCAATTAATCACATTTTAATCGCATATCAATAGGCCTATTTGACCTGAGCAGTGAGCTTTTTTTTCTACATAAGCATAGGCAATAATACAAGTAGTAATAATAATAGTGATAATTATATTATTTATATAAAGCTTCTCTGAGTACTTAAAGACACTTTTCAAGGGGAACACGAGAAAACAAATAAAAACTACTTTATTAGAGAAAAACTAAGACTATGGAATGAAATTAATTAAAGTGGAATGAGATATAGCAATATTCCAGAGGTGGGTTTGAATTTATAGGTGGTGGCATAAAAAATAATACATTGAATTAAACTGAAAGGCCATGCAGTGCATCGATCCCGCCCTGTTTTCACTTAACTGCTGTTTCACACCAAAAAAACTAAACATAAATTAATGTCTCTTCCTTTTTCATGTCCATCTGTGGCGAACGAGAGCCTCGGCCTTCAATGCCCAGCTCGCTTTGATACTCTTGTGCGGATGCACATGCACCCGCCACATGCACGCAACACACACACACACACACACACACACACACACACACACACACACACACACACACAGTCACACAGTCACACAGTCACACACACACACACACACACACACACAGTCACACACACTTGGCACTAAGCACGTGCTCCAGCAGACAAAACAAGCCATTGAGGTGTGTAATTGTCACCTCTGGATAATAAAGGTTTATTTATTCAGTGGCTTAATGAAACTTCAGGTTTCATTTGGAAACTGATTTAGCAGAAGTGTCTCTCCACCCTCTCTCTCTCCCTACCTCTCTCTCTCTCTCTCTCTCCCTACCTCTCTCTCTCTCTCTCTCTACCTCTCTCTCTCTCTCTCTCTCTCTCTCTCTCTCTCCCTACCTCTCTCTCTCCCTACCTCTCTCTCTCTCTCTCCCTCCCTACCCCTCTCTCTCTCTCTCTCCCTCCCTACCTCTCTCTCTCTCCCTACCTCTCTCCTCTCCCTACCCCTCTCTCTCTCTCTCTCTCTCTCTCTCTCTCTCTCTCTCGTCACATTTAGAGAGAAGGGGTCTTAAATAAAGACTTTTCTGAATAAGTGATGGTTTAATCAGGGGACGCACCGCTTTGGAGGGATACGTGCTTGTGTGGACATTAGTGTTTGTGTGTGTGTGTGTGTGTGTGTGTGTGTGTGTGTGTGTGTGTGTTTTTTAGAGATTTTCTCTCTCCTCTCCCAATGAATAACCAGCAAACAAATGACCACTAATTGCGGGCAGCGATTAGCCTCCGTTGGGCCTGAACTTCTCCCCCAACTGCCGGTATACATTTGATGCAGATCCGTTTGATGCCATTTATATAAATCTGCCTTTTATTCCATTCTGGACGGGAACCCCTTTTCGGTGTTTTAACTATAAGCATCATGTTATGCTTTATAGCTATTGAAAAATAGCAGATCTACAAGCTCATAGCGCGCCACCGAGTGGCGCGCTACGAGCTTGTAGGTCTGCTATTATTTTTGAAAGATCTTGAAAATGTGGCCTCAAATGTTTCAATTATATTCTTTCAGAGCGAACGTTTTTGACTCAAATCTTTGCTTCTGGGAGGGGGGGGGGGGGTCCCTGGAACAACATATATTTGCGGCTAAATACATATATTTTTGGGGGTCCTTGACATGAACATGTTTGAGAACCACTGACATAGAAACAGAAACCACTGACATAGAGACAGAAAACTGAAAACTGTTAGAAGGCATTTGTGTAGAATCGACGTCAGGCCTTAATGGGTTAATTGCCTCCCCTCGTGCTCAGCCAATGGGGCTCACCGGGGGGGTGGGGGGTGGTGGGGGGTTCATATTAAATGCATCTTTTTCTTTTTGGGAAAATGTTTTTGTTTTCCTCATTTGCTGAACGGGAGCCAAATATTTCAATCATCCACATCATGGGGAGAGAATGTGTTTATTGGAATTAATTAGAACTCCCCAAAGAGCAAAAGGAATTGTATTTAATCCATTCTGGGCAGGAACCCCTTTTGGTGTTATGTTATATGCTTTAGCTATTATTGGAAAATAGCAGATCTACAAGCTCGTAGCGCGCCACTCGGTGGCGCGCTACGAGCTTGTAGATCTGCTATTTTCTTTTTTCAAATCATGAACATGTGGTGCAAAGCTTTGAATATATATACTCTTTCAGGGCGAACAGAGCTTTTAACTCAAATCTTTGCTACTGGGAGGAGGTGGTCCCTGAAACATCATATTTTCAGATTTGGGTCAGCGGCCAATTTCATATATTTTTGGGGGTCCTTGACATGAAATATTGAGAACCACTGATATAGAAAAACATGAGGTTTTTCAGAAGAAAAAAAAATACAATTTAAAAAATACATTTTTGTAAAGTTTGACGTCATGCCTTAAATGGGTTGACTGTTGTTCCAAACAAAGGCCTGCAGATTTAACCCATTCTGAACGGGAACCCATGTTGGTGTCAGCATCATGTCATGCTTTAGCTATTGAAAAATAGCAGATCTACAAGCTCATAGCGCGCCACCGAGTGGCGCGCTATGAGCTTGTAGGTCTGCTATTTTTGAAAAATCGAAAAAACGACTGACATTTTTTTAGAATCTGATCTCAGGTCAGAACGGGTTAATCAGACCAGTGTGTGTCCAGTGGAAACCTCGTACGAAATCTGATCTCAGGTCTGAATGGGCTAAATGGGTTAGCTGTTGTTCCAAACAAAGGCCTGCAGATTTGAACTAAAGTTGTCCTTTAAGTTATTCTGAACCATTGAGTACCTACTTATTTCCACCTCTGGGAATCAGACGGGCCCGGTTGGATCCCTGACTCCCTGCAGGCTTGGCTTCGAGGTGCCTCTGGGACTCAGACCGTCCCCGGTTCCACCCCGAGGCTTGGCTTCGAGGAGCCTCTGAGCAAAAAGATACTATGAACGCCTAATTGCTCCCTGTGTGTGCTCGCTGGGAGCAGCACACTTTTGTTGTTGTTTTAACTCTTCCGTCTTTTTGCTGAATCATTGTTGCTTCATGATCTTGCAAGAAAAAAATGATCAAAACTTTTTTCCTGTTATCATTTATTCATTAATTAATTCATATGTGCTCGTGCTATACAGAGATGGTGGGGGGGGACGGGACCATATTTTCTTTAGACTGCAAATCTAAAAGCAGACCTCAACATAACCCCCTCTTTGATGTACAGTGCAGGGAGTGTATATATTATACCCAGAGAATATAACATGCTTTATAGAGTTAAAACATCAGTGGCTCTTTTTAATGCCAGAAAAAAATAAGTTATTGCAAAAGTTTCTAAACGTGGGAGAAATGATTCCCTACGCTGGGTAACACGCTCTGAAAGCAGTGTGAGAAGTATAGAGACGCAAGGATGGACCTTTTTTTTTGTCACCCAACGTTCGGTGGATGACCCTATTGTAACCCAGCCAATATGGCAACCCGAAAATGGCAACCCGTGTCAACTTGTCAATCAAGGCAGTATAAAGGTGACATCAGTTCCTACACACTCGCCACTCCCACTCCCACAAGATGGCTGAAATGTTTGGCATGGCAGCAGCCTGGTTCCTTTTCACTACTGTGACAATACTTGGTTAGTCTTCGGTGAGTTATATAGGCTTTGAAAAGGTGATTTGTGACCAGGGACAGTGGTTTGATATACAAGGGGGCCCTGGTCATTTTTCAGTTATTTACATATTATGAAACTGCACACTGTAACCTTTCATATGAGGTATTGCTCATTGAAATTGGGGGGGAAATGAAGACGATATGATCATTTGAAACCTAGTGAATCAGAAATGTCAAAATAGAGCATTCCACCTTCAAAGATTTCAGCAGTGATCTGTGACTTTAGGGGGCGCTGTTTTCCCTTCATTCCTCCATTAGTCAACAAGCAGTGTTGCCATGTCCGCTTATTATAATTAGTTGGCCTTGTTTCTAAAGAAAAATAATGCATAGGCCTACTGTAGCAATAAGTCTACACAATTAGAGAATTTTATCTTGATAGTTTTCCTGTTATCTCTCCTTTTTTAAATAGGCTACTGTATTTATTTAGTATGAAAAAACGATTATTTTGGGCTTGTTTTCATATACCGGGTTGCTTATTTCTCAGAATCTCCCAACAATGACCAGCTATAGCCAGACATTATCCCACTCATTACACGTGGTTACTACTTTGCATAAATACAATAATAAATAGACAGTTGACACCAAACGGCTACTAAAGTAACATGGGTTTTTATTTAGGCTATAATTTAGCATTTTGTCCGTACTATACGGTATATTCCACTCAGGAAAATAGTTCCTTTTATAAGTTGTGTATACCGGGCCGGCAGCACTATATTTACGGCGTGTGGATTGACCAATGAGCCGAGTGCTCTGAGGCGGGGCTTTGATCTGAATTCAGCCATTGACCAATCAGAATCAGTCGGACAGCTGGTAGGCTGTCTGACAGCTGGTTGCGAACGCAGTGAGCACTTACTATGAGACCTAGCAGATCATGTCTGTCTGTCTGTCTGTCTGTCTGTGTATCACACTTTTGTGCCCATATACGGAGCTGCTTTGGGGACTCCTTATATGGTTATGGCTGAGTCATGGTGACATGACTGTGATGGCGTGGTCCAACTTGTGCCCATATATGGAGCTGCTTTAGGGACTCCTTATATAAATCTTTAAAAAACCCAAATATGTACGAGCTGCGTTCGCTTCCCGCGTTTGCACGTCATGGTATACTGTCTTCACAGCTGCTACACTGTCTGACAGCTGGTATACTGTCTGTCAGCTGGTATTCTGTCAGCTGCTGTCAGACAGAATTTACAGACTATTTATTTACATTAGTCTACACATTTATTCCACAAAATGCCGACAGAAGATGGCCTGACGATGCAGAATGTCACACTGCAGTCACAAAAAGCTCCGCCGCTGAAGCATTTTGCTTCACTGAGCGCAACATATTGGCCGATTCTTTCCAAATAAGTAGAGCATGCTGAAGTTGTATAACAGCTTGTAGAGATCAAGTAATTTCAACCCTCTTTCCCGCGTTTATTCAAGAAGACTCTTGTGCACATGCAAGGACTCTTGTCCTTGCATGTGTGTGCACATGCAAGGACTCTTGTCCTTGCATGTGTGTGCACATGCAAGGACTCTTGTCCTTGCATGTGTGTGCACATGCAAGGACTCTTGTCCTTGCATGTGTGCACATGCAAGGACTCTTGTCCTTGCATGTGCACACATGCAAGGACAAGAGTCCTTGCATTTATTTCACAAAATACAGACTCGAAAATATGTAACTGTTGATTTAGACTACAGTGCACGTCACTGGTGTGTGAAAGTGAGGGATGTGTGGTTTCTGGGTTTTTGAAGACAAAACATGGAAGCCAGCCAGGGAATAATAGTTCTTCACACTTCACACCTCTGTACTGTCCAATCTACACTGTGTGTGTGTGTGTGTGTGTGTGTGTGTGTGTGTGTGTGTGTGAACTATTCTAGTATAGCAGAGCATGCTGGTGGAGTCACCATGCAAGTCTCTTTGTACAGTGACACACATCCCTGGACTGTTGAAGACTCAAGAGACACATTGTTTGAACACATGAAAAGGTTATATTTGTGTGCGTCCGTGCGTTGGTGCATGTGTGCGTGTGTGCGTGCGTGTGTGCATGTGTGCGTGCGAGCGTTGGTGCGTGGCTGCGTGCGTGTGTGCGTGGCTGCGTGCGTGTGTGCGTGGCTGCGTGCGTAGCTGCGTGCGTGTGTGCGTGTGTGCGTGCGTGGCTGCGTGCGTGCGTGCGTCTATCCATGGCTGTGCATGCCTGCTCGTGTACTTATAAGCATGTATTGCATAGTGAATGCTCATATCGGCTACAGTACACACAAGTCCCACCAGCTTCCCAAATATACGCACGCCATTTGAAAGGGCTGGCAGCTCAGCCTTCATAAAACCCTCCCCTCTTATCATAAAAGAGCCAGAAAGCCCTTGGCACATATATTGTTATATATATATATATATATATATATTCGTATAATGGGTTGGATGTCCTCCACATCCTGGCTGTTAACATTGTCTC
Source organism: Protomyctophum bolini (assembly GCF_963924005.1). NCBI lineage: Eukaryota > Metazoa > Chordata > Actinopteri > Myctophiformes > Myctophidae > Protomyctophum > Protomyctophum bolini. The sequence continues at coordinate 2,594,771 of NC_137872.1, forward strand.
TGAACTTCCCCCTCAGGGTAAATACTTCAGGAAGGTTTTGTTTACAATCCTGTGGATGCCGGAAAACACGGGACTAGAAATCAAGGGATCATTGACCGGGTTCCTAACGACGGTCCCCTGCAGATAATTGGTGCATTGATGCTATTTCATTTCCCTATAATAATTGACCCATTCAAGACGGGAACCCCTTTTGGTGTTTTTAAAGATGAGTTAACATTACTCTAATAGACTCTTTGAGTCAAAAGGCCCAATCGGAGCCAAAGTTTAAAAAAAATATATTTTTTATCCTGGATTTTGTAATACATTTTTCACCCCTGTGCCAATCATCTACTGTGATCTTGGGCTCTACACACCCTCCACCAACCTGGGGAGAGCAACGGACTTGAACTCATGCTCCCTTCATGCCTGAGTGTCCAAGTTGCTCCTTTACACCTGACAGGGGGGAGTTTCCCTGGTTGGACGTAGCGCGTGGAAGGAACACGTTATTCCAACCAGTTCCTTTCCCCTCCATCAGGCGCCCCGGCTGGCCAGGGGGAGGCAGTTTAGAGACCAGGATTACTGCATGTTTTTGTGAGGGTACCTACCCTATAGGGGACACGGGGAGAACATGCAAACTCCACACAGAGCCAAAGTTTTAACTCAAATCTTTGCTTCTGGGGGGTCCCTGGAACAACATATTTTCAGATGGGGGGTCGGCGGGCCAATTACATATACTTTTGGGGGGTCCTTGACATGAAATAGTTTGATAACCACTGACATAGAAACATGGGTTTTTATGAAAACTGTCTGGATTTTAGAAGGACATTAATGTAGAATCGTCCTCAGGTTAAATTGGTTAAATTGACTTCAAATGTGTCCCTTTGAATCCACAACAGAATCAGTGGACATGCGGGTCCAACGTGGCCCAGTTTGACACGACCGTTGGAAATATCAGCTCCTCCAGAACATAACGCTGTTGTTTGTGTTATGTGTATTTATTCATGTTGAAACTGTATACTATTTCTGTCCGTGTCTGTCTGTCTGCCCGTGTCAAGTTCTATCGTGTTTTTGTTTGTGTGTCTATTATGTAACATTTGAGTTCATCATCTGTTCGTTTGTTTGTTCGCCATGGGGTCGTTTGGTCAGGTGAGCAAGCGTGTGCGTGTGCGCTTGCAGAGTTCCGCGTGTGCGTGTGCGCGTGCAGAGTTGCGCGTGTGCGATGCCATGTGTCAGTCTCACATGTCCTCGCGTGACATTGCATCTTCTCTACGGTGTTGATAATAATGCTGGATGTATTAGTATGTGTGAGTGTCCTTTGGGGAGAGAGAGAAATGATGGAGAGACGGGTAGAACGAGGGGGCGACAGGGTACGAGACTGGGTAGAGAGACAACTATAAGACTGGGGATAGACAGAGAGAGAGAGAGAGAGGGAGAGAGAGAGCAATCAGCATGCTTGAGGCAGTAAAGGGAGAGGAGAATAACAAGCACTCAACAGTAACAGCGGGGGAGAGGGGGGAGAGAGGGGGAGAGAGGGGGGGGAGAGAGAGAGAGGGAGAGAGGGGGGGGAGAGAGAGAGAGGGAGGGATAGAGAGGGAGGGAGAGAGGGGGAGAGAGAGGTAGGGGGGAGAGAGAGAGGGGGAGAGAGAGAGAGGGGGGGAGAGAGAGATAGAGGGAGGGAGAGGAGGGGGGGAGAGAGG